>NW_022103901.1:363778-402941 GCF_000313985.2 Echinops telfairi
AGGGAGGCGGGGGCCATGGGAGTGTCTTTTCTCTCCAGGCTGGGAAGCCCATCAGGGAGGCCAGCACCAAAGGGCCAGACTGCGGCCGGATGAGGGCCTGCTGAGGGTGTTCTCAGTGCCCAGCAGCAGGCTTGGGAGTGCTGGGGTCAGCCTGGTGGACCTCCTGGCAAGAGCTCACTGCAGGGAGGCTGGGAAAGGTACTGGAGGGGCCTAGTGGCACGTGGGAGCTCCAGGGCACCTGTGGGTGGTCTGCATAGCACCCTGGGTGGTCTGTGTGGCCCAATGGGTGGTCTGTGTAGCCCCATGGGGGCTGCAGCTCCTGTCTGTGGTGTGGTGTGTGTAACCCCATGGATGGTCTATGTGACCCTGTGGGTGATGTGTGCAACCCTGTGGGTGATGTGTGGCCCCGTGTGTGGCCTGTGTGGCCCTGTAGGGGTTGTAGCTCCCTGTGGGTGGTGTGTATAGCCCCATGGGTAATGTGTATGGCGCTGTGTGTGGTCTGTGTGGCCCTGTGGGGGCTGTAGTTTCCTGCGGGTGGTATGTGTAACCCTGTGTGTGGTCTATGTGGCCCTGTGGGTGGTGTGTGTGTGGCCCCAAGGGTGGTCTGTGTGTGTCCCCATGGGTGGTCTGTGTGGCCCTGTGGGTGGTGTGTATAAGCCCATGGGTGGTATGTGTGGCCCCATGGGTGGTCTGTGTGGCCCTGTGGGTGGTGTGTGTGTGGCCCCATGGGTGGTCTGTGTGTGTCCCCATGGGTGGTCTGTGTGGCCCTGTGGGGGCTGGAGCTCCCTGTGGAGAGAGATGGGTCAACTCCCATGCATTTTGCTATTGTTACTGTTGGTAACTGTCACTAGTCAGCGTCCACTCAGGTGACCTTGTGCAGGACAAAACAAAACCTAGCCTGGCTCTTCCCCCAGGAAAGGCTGTGGGTCCGTGAGGTTTCCACGGGCTGATTCCAGCGAGGGATCGCCAGGTCTTTCTTCTTACTCTCAGTGTGGACGCTGCCCTGACCCCACCCACCGTGTGTGACCCCGCTGGTGACTGAGAGTCTGTGGCACCGCCCCCGGCTGGCTCTCCATCTGACTATGCCCTGTTGGGAGCCACAGGGTTTCTGGGGTGGCTGCCAGCAGCGCTCCTGGCTTTCCTTCCTACGCTCTCATCTGGACGCTCCGCTGACACCTATTCAACATCACAGCCACACGGACCTGAGGTGCCCTCGCCGGGGCTCCACCCTGGGGCACCCATGCAGAAGGCCTGCACCCTGCCCAGTGCTTACAAAGCGGGGTGTCTGAAGCCGGTCCTGGAGGGGCAAAGGCACCCCCACGCCTGTGAGCGTCCACCACCTGCCCTGAACCAGTCCAGCCCTAAGCACTGGAATGAAAGGCTGCAGAGGACAGCGGGCTACTACGATGGGCTCCAACTGAGAACCCAGCCCCCCTGGGACCAGGCTGGCCAGGGCCCAGTGAAGGTGAGCACCCCCACGAAGGTGGTATGGAGGCCCTAACAGTGCTGCGCCTTCAGACCCCAGCACTGGAGCCCATCGTCACAGCCACGGTGTCGTCCATCGTGCCGTGGGCCCTCCTCTTTCGGTGCCCCTCTGCTGTGCCATGCATGACGCCCTTCTCCAGGGACTTAGCACGCTGGACCACAGCCTCTCATACACAAGCTGCCGCAATGCAGAATGTCGAATTCAACAAGAAAAAGCAAAGCAAGTCTTTGCATACAGGCGTGGCTGTGATAGTGGGACAGAGTGTGTTGGAGCGTGTCGAGCATGAGTGTTTGTGTCTGAAATGAGCAGTGTCACATGTGCACAGTCACGCACACTGTTCACAGTGAGCACCACGCAGGAGGGAAACAGGTGCAGGGAGGCCTTTGTTTATAGACCATGTGTATCTACCGCCCAATTCAAAGCTGTCGGTCTGAGCTGCGTGGACTTCTGCCAGGGCCCCACAGCCCTACACCTGGAGGAAAGAACGCCTTGACTTCAAGGGGCTTCTGGGGACCACCCACAGGACCCTGTGAGACCTGGCTTGGGGACAAACCCACCTGGTGGCCACCAGCCCGGCTGCTGCCCCAATGGGCTCCCAGCACCCACACCTGTGGTCGCATGCTCCCGCCGCTGCTGGCCTCGCCTCAGCCCTCAGACTGCTGACTCCAAGGAGTGGCTTTGTCTGCAGGACAGGCAGTGCCTGGTGCTCAGAGGACAGGCCTGGGGACCACTCCTGGTTAGAGCCATGTTCAAGCCCTCTGTGTTCAGCACGCCTGGTGCCTGAGATGAGGCCACGGGCCATGCTGTGTTCACACATGCCCCTGCCCCTGCTTCACTCTCACTCCAAATACTGTGCCCCACCTGGTACCTGCCAATGCCTGGGCACAGTCAGACACCCGGATGAAACCAGACAGGCCTGATGTGTATGAAGCACACCTGCCCCGATGTTAAAGCAGCCAGGTGGATTCTGCACCTGCAGGTGTCCCCACCTCCAGCAGAACCCAACCAAGAGTCTCAGGGCTCCAGGCACCTGGCGGGCACTGGGGTGTGGCCATCTGGGCCCCAGGGCTGGTCGTCTTCAGTGGAGTGTGCGTGAGGTAACCCCGCTGGATACCAAGACAGGGCATCAGACAGAAGTAAGTCAGATGGCAGCAAAGGGGACAGATACACCATCAACTCTGGCCACCACCATCCCTGCTACTCCCTCCAAAATACTCCTAAAGCCATCATGCTCCCAGAAATCCACCCCAGCACAGCGTCTCTACCCGCTGAGGCAGGAACCCTGAGACACAACATGAGGACACAGGGAATGGGGTGCAGGGAGCCTCTGCGTCTCCAGCGGGGGGGGGAGGTCTGCCGTGGACAGACCTCAGCACCAACCTGCAAGCCAAGGCAGGGCAAGAAGTCCACCAGCCGCTCGGCCACTCAGCTGCAGGTCTGAGACTTCAGTCTGCCCAGAAGCTCAGAAGCTCGGCCCGGCTGCCTGCTTCCCCAGGCAGCCTGAGAGCCCTGTGGAGCCCAGTCCGGCCCGGACACGCACAGTGTCACCATGCCTGGGGAATGACTCACCTGTCTGGGGTTTACAGGTGAAAGGAAAGGGCTGAGTGTGTAAGGGATGTAGTGTACAGATGACCCGCCCTTGCTTGCTGACAGTGAGGAGGCCCTGACGCGCTTGTCGGTGACAACTGGTATAAGGAAGACCAGAGCCCTCACAACTGGACCGACGGATGACATCATGATAAACATCACGCAGACAAGCTTTAGCTTGTCGGGGTACTGTCATGCTCAGATCCATAGTCGAAGCTCGGGGAGCAGCAGTCGAGAGGGAACTTCACGCTGCATTGGGGAAACGTGGTGAAAAGCAGAGATGTGGCTTTGAGGGCCGAGGTGTGCCTGACCCGAGCTGCGGTGTTTAAGTCCTCTCCTGTGCATGTGAAAGCTGGGCAGCAGCAGGTTAGGCTGGAGAAGCGCTGATGCACTTGGACGACTGCAATGGCAGAGCACTGAGCAGCCCACGGGCCTCCAGAAGAGTGCAGCTGGTCCAGCCGCCCCTTCGAAGCGAGGGCAGTGAGGTCCCCTCTCGAGTTCTTGGGACACGTTGTCAGTAGAGACCAGTCCACGGAGGAGGACGTCGCACTTGGTAAAGTCAGTGACCAGGGGATAGGATGCTGAGATGCGTTGGCATAGAGGCTGCAACTGTGGGCTCAGACGCAGAGACTGTGAGGACGGCCAAGGGTCAGCGCCATCCCATTCTGCGCTACGGGGTTGCTAGGAGTCAGAACGGATTCAACTCACTGCCACCAAGTGGATTCCAACTCATAGTGTGACCTCACTGCACAGGGTAGGACTGTCCCCCCACCCCCCAACCCCCAGGGTTTCTGAGACCGTAGCTCTTTCTGGGAGCAGAAAGCATCGTCTTTCTCCTGTGGAACAGCTGGTGATTTTAAACCACTGACCTTCTGGTCAGTGCACAGCACAGTAGGCCACCAGGCTCCTCAGGACGGACTCGACAGAGCACCTGACAACAAACAGAACCTCACCAAGAGGACCCAGGCTCCTAGCCTGCTCCAAACGCGGGGCAGAAACACACACAAGATGAGGCTGCAGCACCCTGAGCCACCAGAAAGCAGGGGGGATGTGGAGCTCCTTCACCCCCCAAGGGAGGCCCCTGCGAGCGCCCAGTACCGAAGCTGAGCAGCTGGAGGACCGTCCAGGGATGTGACCACCGTAGATGGAAACTCGTGCACTGAGCTTCCATGTGTGGCTGGACGACGGTTCGGACTATGCGAGTCGTGGTCCCAGCTCAGCCTCCCACCTCCGAGCTGTTTCCCCCAAGTGGGGCCAGGCAGGGTGCGTCCCTCCTTTGAGTTTGGCTTCTTCTCTCGGCACCATGTTTATAAGGGGCCCCCGGGGGCAGCATCAGGACTCCATTGCTCAGAGTGGCCGAGGGACACTGTCCCCTGTGGATGGACGGCATGGTGTCTGAGGGCACTGTGTAATGTTGCCATGACCGGGGGCCCTCGTCTTCGGGTAAGTGACAAACAAGGGCTCCAACACCATAGAAAACATTCTTTGTCAAAAGTACCAATGTGTGACCCTATTGCTTCTTATTGGGTGCCCCACCCAGGGCTGCACACTTCAGAAGGCGGGGTGTCCATCTCTTTCCGTATGCTGCAATGCTGCTTCCTAGAAGCCAGGACTCCAGGACAAGCCCAGTGAGGGTCAGAGGGATAAGTGACCATCAGACTCTCTCCCCACCACCTGTGGCTGCTGGCTCACCTAGACCCCGTGGGAAAGGTCAGGGCTGCCTCCTGGGGGCTCGGGGACCCTCCATTTTCCTGGCAGCAGACAGTCCCAGCTCTCTCCTATAGTGCAGAGCGGGAATCCTTGTCTCTGGCTTTGGGACTGCCCACTGGACGCTTTACCGCTGTGCCCCCAGGGCCTTCAGCTCTGGGAGCACTGTCTCCAGAGTTCAGATCATCACCCAGTGTGGCTCCCACCGTGGTGATGGCGGCACTGTGGCTTCAAGACACTCCGCAGTCTGGTAGCCATGACGGTGCTTCTCTCCAGCTCCAGAAGAGCAGAACGCCCGTCGGCCCAGCTGCTGAGAGTCTGGACGTATGCTCTGGAAGAATCCACAACCAGCAAGCACTTGGGCAGGAGGCGCAGGCTCTGCGGGTGGGACACCAAGCTCAGCGGCACACTCCCCTGAGCTTAGAAGACAGGGGAGCCCGTCCGGTGACCCTGGCCCTGGTGTACCCACCTCTTCCTGCTGAGCTCGCCAACCCTGGCAGCGTGTCTGTGGGCACGGGACACCGTGGGCTCGCGGCAGGCGCTTCCTAAACACCCCGGATGAGCCTGCGAAGCAGGCCCCAAATATCCCCGGGACGCACATTTGGGTTTCAGCCTCAGCCCTGGGGGAGGGCGCAGCTGCTGCTCAGCAGGGACAGCTTTGGTCCAGACCAATCACAGCCTCCTCCGCGTCCAGGCCCAGGCTGAAAGTCACACCCTGCTCCTGGCTGGAGATAGCTCCCTGACATGGGACAAGGGGTTGTCCCCCGGCCAGGTGAAGCTCAGATCCACTGAGCTCTCGGCCCACCCCCTCCCCAATACGGTGTCTCTGGCCCTTCTCAGCCAGAGGGCAACAGCAGAACGGAGCGCGGCCGGGTCCTGGGGCCCCTCACCATTGTGGCTACGTGGGAGCCCATTGCTGCAGCCACTGTGTCCACCCATCTCGAGAGGGCCTTCCTCTTCCTCTGTCCTTCCACTTTAGCACGACACCTTCTTCAGGGACGGCTCTCTCCTGACAACACGTGCAAAGTACGTGAGCCCAGGTGTGGTCATCCTGGCTTCTAAGGAGCACACTGGCTGGACTTCATTCTCCCGGCAGTCCATGGGGCTCCCAAAATTCTCTGACTGCACCACCATCCAAATGCTCACATTCTTCTGTGTGGTCTTCTCTGTTCGTTGGCCAACTTTCGCGTCCACAGGAGGCAGGCGGTGTGCGGGACATGCCGTGGCTTGAGTGGGTGTCCTCAGTCTCGGAAGCACTTTGCAGGGTCTGTTCAGCTGAGTCACTCGATGCAACACGCTGGCTTCTCGGTGGCGGCTTCCCGGAGCACTGGTTGTGGATCGGACGGTCAAGTCCAAGGCGTGTGCGTGCCCCCCTGCTGTCACTGTCGCCTTGTAGACCACTCTACTGTTTGGCTGAACATGGGAGCCACGGGGTGAGTTTGGCTCTAGACATGAATAGGGGTGACTCAGGGCCTGCATTGTCAGGATGACTCGGGGCCACCAATCTCGCTGGACCTGTATGCCTGGTGTCCTTGAGGATTTGAGGTTCTGTCTCATGTTTTCTCCCACTCTCCCCAGGACCTCGAATGCCATCCTTTCAGTGTGGTTGGTGGTGGTGGCCGGGCACCACCTAGCTCATTCGGTCTCAGGGCTGTGGAGTTGATGCTTATAGGCCATCAGCCCAGCATTCACTGTTTAGTGCCTCCTCAGGTTCACCGCCCTCCCTTCCCGCAGAGAGGGAGAGACCAATGGTCACCGCTCAAGGGCCCTCTGAGCCCTGCAGCCCAGGCAGCAGCTCCAGTCTTAGGTGCCGAAGGTGGGCTTCGCACACTGTGGTTAGACTCCACACCACTGCGTCAGTGCTTAACTATCACGGCACCATGGCTCCTAGCATGGGAGCAGGTGTGGCCATGGCCTGCAGCAGCTGTGTGTGTGTGTGTGTGTGTGCGCACGCGCGTTACTGTTGGGGAAGGCCGGTGGGGCATTGCAGTTTCCACGCAATCAGGCCTTGTTCGCGTGAGAGCGCCACTCCTCTCCTTGGCCCGCTCGCCCCCTGCCCCTGCCCATATAAGTGCATTACTGGGAAATGGCCTCCAAGGCTCCACGGCTCCAGGACAGCCCATTACGCACAGGTAATTACCAGCCACACTAGCGAAGCAAATTACGACCAAGATTGAAATGCTGCAATTGGCTGGCATCCCAGTATCACGGGTGGCAGGTCCAAACCCAAGAAGTCCATTAGCTGAGCCCACCCCAACTCCCCCTCCTCGGCCGCCCACCAGCCAACCCCGCACAGGGCACCATGGGTTGGAGGGGGGGCGGCGGGGAGGAGCCCAGAGGTGGCATCACCATCCACGGGACATGCCCCTGGCACCTCCCTGAATGCCCAGCAGGTCCCTTCACCCAGGGAGGGGGCACACTGCACTGCACATACTGGCACTCGCTGCTGCAGGGAACTGGCCAGTGTGGCAGGGGTGGCCACGTCCCCCAACACGTGGTGACTTCAGTGCTAACCCACAGAGCCCCATTCTGGGTCCTCCCCTGGGCCACAGAGACACCTCTCCTACCTCTCCCCCACCTCAGGGAGGCCTTCCCAGCTCCTTCAAGTAACAGAGACCCGGCCCCGCCTGGCCCTGCCCGGTGTACGTCCATCCCACCCCTTCCCACCTCTGCCTAGTGGGTCCTGATGCAGGCACATCGCCCCCATTGCCCCCACTGTCTGGGAGTTACCCACAGGTTTGAGCAGAGCTCACGGAGCCACGGGCTGGGCGGGTTCCCCAGGACACCCTGACCCTCCCCACCCCTCCTCCCTCTCCTTTCCTCTGCCACCAGGGGACCAACAGCCATGGACTCTCCCAGGAAGCACCCCTCACCCCCTCCACGCTCCTCTACCACTCGGATGGCATCAGACACCCACTTCTCCCTGGCACATAGGAGCCTCACCCAGTGATGAGGGGCGGTAGGATGGAGGGGGAAGATGGATGATAGATGGGGGGTTGAAAGGGGTGAGGAGGTAGATGTAAATGTAAGTGGGTGGATAAAAGGGTGGGTGGGTGGGTGCATAGATGGTGGCTCGACGGAGAGGAAGAGTAAGTGGGTGGATGGATGTGGGGAGGATAGATGGGTGGGTGGATAGAGGGATGTGTCATTAGTTGGATAAAAGGATGGATAAGTGGGTGGATAGGTAGTGGGAGGATGGATGGTTGAGTTACTGGACAGATGGAAAGAAGAGTGCATGGATGGGTAGGTGGTTGGATGAGTGGATGGGTGGATGGATGGGTAGATGGATGGATGGATGATGGATGGATGGATGCGTGGATGGGTGGGTGGATGGATGGATGGGTGGGTAGCTGGGTGGGTGAGTGGATGGATTAATGGATGAGTCGATGGGTAGTAGGAGCCCTGATGGCATAGTGGCTTCAAACTGCAAGGTCAGCAGTTCAAACCCACCAGCTGCTCCATGGAAGAAAGATGAGTGTTTCTGCTCCCTTAGTGATTCACAGCCTCAAAATGCCATGGGGCGGTTCTGTGTCTTCAAAAGTGTTTCTGTGAGTTGGAATTGACTGAATGGCAGTGAGTTTGGGTTTCAAGGTGGATGAGAGGTGGATGGGCAGAAAAGAATGGTTGGGTAGTTGAGTGGGTAAATGGATGGAAAGATTGATGGGCAGGTGATGAATGATTGGAAGAGTGAGGTAAGTTGATGGGCGAAAAGATAAATGGAGGATAGGATCACTGTGTGGGTGAGTAGGTGGACAGATGAATGGAAAAATGGGTGAGTGAGTGGAAGGATTCATGGATGGTAAGATGGAAGGATGGACAAGTGAGTGGGTGAGTGAATGATGACAGGTGGATGGATTGATGAGTCGGTGTGGGGGGGTGGAAGGATTGGTGGATGGAAGAATGAGTGGTAGATAAGCAGTGATGTAGGTGGAGGGATGGAAGGATCAGGTTAGGTGGGTGGGTGCGTGAATAAATGGATAGACAGAAGGCAGGGATGGGTGGATAGACGGAAGGATGGGCAGGTGCATGGATGGGTGGGTAGGGATGGAAGAGTGGATGGATGGAAAGCTATTTGTAGATGGACAGATGGAAGGGAGGGTGGGTAGGTGGAGGGATAGACAAATAGAGGGACAGACGGGAGAGTGGGGATGAGTGGACAGACAGGTAGATGGCAGGTGGGTGGGTGGGGTTAGAGGGTGAATAAAGGACCCAAGGTGACTTCAATGACCAGACTGCACCTGCAGTAATCAGAGGACAGTGTGCCTGCCCTCGATGAGCAGGAGGGCATCTTCTGTCAGGAAAATGTAGAGGCTGTGGGGGAGAGGTGGGCAGACACCACCCCCACCCCCATGGCGCCAAAGGGTTAAAGATATGCATCCCCGGCGTCTGAAGGTCGAGCCAGCAGCTGACAGCACCCATGTCCTCCCTGACAGCTGTCCCCGGAGTCAAAGCACGTCTTTGTTTCCAGACTCTTAGCAACTGTTGCTCTTTCTGAAGGCCGAGGGGGAACCAGCTGTTAGCTCGCAGGATCCACAGCCCCACAGAGGTCTCTGGGAACCGCTTGTAAAACAAGGAGGGAGAGGGGTCTGTCCGGTGGAGAGGGTCTTTTATTTCTACAACCTCTGCGTCCTCACACTCCCACAAATCACAAAACAAGCCCCCCCCCTCCCCCGCCCCTCGCAGCAAGCTGAGCTTGGCAGAAGCAGGACCCCCCAGGAAAACAAAGGCATGCAGGCCCAGCCAGAGGGGCCAGCTGGAACCCCACACCCGGGCAGGGGGCTGTGTGAGTGGGGATAGTGTGCCACAGAGCCTGCTCCAGACTCGGGGTAGATGAGCACCTTGTGCTGACTGGCCCACACAGGGACAGACTGTCCGGTGGCTGGGAAGGGCTTTGTGGCTGGGGCCACGGGGTGGGGTGCAGGTAAGACAAGGTCCTAGCTTGATGCCGCTTCCACACACACACTACAGGGCTCCCCAGAATGCTTATGATGCCAGGGAACAAGACCTTCTCTGCTGGTCACACACACACACACACACACACACCATTCACACACATTCATACACCATTCATACACACACCACACACACACATTCATACACATACACACCACATACACTATTCACACACACACACCATTCACACACATACACACACAACTCACACACACACCATTCACACACTACATACATTCATACACACCACACAGACACACACACACCATTCACACACACACATATTCACTCACACATTCACACACTCACATACACACCATTCACAAACACAATTCACCACACACTCCTCTCTCCCTCCTGAGAATCTGTCGAAGTATACAAAGACTACTGGAACAATGGCTGCTCCTGTGCGCTTATCTGTCTCATCCCGCTCTGGAACGATGGTTCTGATAATCGCATCATTCTGACTGCAATCTCAGTAAGGGCATTAAGCAAGCGCTCAATACTGATCGAGGGCTAGAACCCCCCAATCCCCACGCTTCAGAGGAAAGCTCTGCAGATGTGATTCTGAAAGGTCAGCAGCTGGAAGCCCCGGCAGCTTGACGCTGGCCCACATGGGGCAGTCACCGTCAGTGGAGTGGGCAGAAGGCCATGGACGCCGGCTGTGGCTTGGATCGTCCGTGTCTCAGCTAGGAGAGCTGACTGGCTAACCCCGGGTCCCTGCCAAAAGGGCTGCCCACCAGGGACTAGGAGTGAAGGGGACCCTGGGTCTCTGAGGCCTGGCCTGCTCCAGCGCTGAGGACTGCACACACGGACGGGTGTCACCTGCTGCAGAGGTGAATAGACGTGGCTCCGAAGCAGGGCTCTGCTACGCGTGTCTCCACCCCCACCCCAGGCGGATAGGAGTGAGGCTTGGCTGCGAGGCTGCTTCCTTGGAGTCCCTGTGGAGGTGGGGCAGGGCACATGACCGCGGGGCCACCCCTCATGCTCTGCCTGGCCTTCGTCCCCAGGAGCCCCAGATCCCTGGCTCTTCCTCCAGCCCCCCCCCCCCTCTGGTGGGCTCATTTCAAGGCAGTGGGCCAGACACCAGGCTGCTTTTAGTGACAGCTCCAAGCCAGAGGTGCCCGCTGGGGCCTAAACGCCAGCAAGCAGGCCATACACCCGTGGGGCAGGAAGAGTGCGGACAGTCCCCACCAGGGGGCACTCCACATGGTGTCCTTCTGGGCACTGACCCTGCCCACTGCAGCCTGGCAGGGGCGTCCCCCTTCTGAGGACCCGGGCAGCGCCGCCCCTCCTTGGGACCTAAATGTCCCCATCTATAAAGAGGGTGCTGGCAGTGGGGGTCTCAGGGAGCTACCAGGGAAGGAGCTTGCTTGCGGGCTGGGACCCCCACAGGGAGGGTTCTGCCTTGTCTTCCAGGGCTGCTGGGAGCTGGAACCGACAGGGTGGCAGTGGGTGGCCCACTGGGACCTTGTGTTGACTGTCAGAGCCACACAGTGGCCCACAGGTCAACCCCCAGCCTGCTGATGACCGCTGCCTGCTGAGCAGGTGACCCCGCTGGGTCCCTGGGGTTCCTTACCTGCCAGGGCCGCCCCCCACCCCCTCGGCCTGCCCTTGCCTGAGAAGCCTGGCTGGTGAAAAACTGCAATCTGATTTCCTCCTAGTCCAAGCCACCAGGCTCCCCTGCCCCTGCTTTTCAAAAAATGCTAATTTTGTTTTTCAGGTTTCCCTGAAAGGGAGGCAGAACCCTCAAGGGGCTGGGGGGAGGACAACCTGGCCTGTTTTCCTGTTGTCGCTGGAGGTCAAGAGGCAGTTTGTGAGAAAGCAGACAGGAGAAAATGGGGATGGTGCGGTGGGGGGGTGGTGAGTGGTGTGTGTGTGTGTGTGTGTGTGTGTGTGTGTGTGTAGCTGGGTCAGCCAGCCACTGTGTGAGTGAGGGAGCGCAGCGCCCAGGCCCATGCGAGGGCCAGTGGAACCCCCACCTGCCGCACCTCACACACATATGGGGCTTCCTAATTACTGCCGTTCTCTGCTCCCTGGGGGGCCCTTCACACCAAGTCTCCAGGCGGGACCAGCAGGGAGGGGAACCCCAGGGCCAGGCCCTAATTGCCCCAGCACACATCAGGGCTGGGAGCCACCTGAGGAAACAGGGCTCGGGGCACAAGAGGCTGCCCCATGTGTACACCAGGCCTCACTGGCAAGGGGGTTACCAGGCTCTGGACCAGGGGCTGTGGGGACCCACCCAGTCCCAGCCCAGACACTCCCTCTCCGGACCACGACTCTCCGTAAGGCTCCTCGCAGGCCCAGGTGGGCTGGTGGTGGTGGTGATGGTGGTGGTATCCTTGGTGGCAGTGGAGATAAGGGGCATGAGCTTTATCTATTCACATCCTCACAGCAGGTGCAAAGTGGGTTTATAATCCTCTGTTGATACTTAAAGAAACCGAAACTGTCCTTACGCAACTTACCAATGATTTCGTACGACACTCCTTCCGAGGACACAAACACACTGCACATTCTGTGTGAGACACCTCAGTGGGGAAGCAGGGGGGCGGCAGGACAGAGGACGGCCCTCCACAAGGCGGAGTGACGGCTGCAGGGACAAGAGTGAGGATGGCGCGGGGCAGGATTTCCTCCTGTTGTGCGCGGTGAAGTGGGGGTCGCTATGGGTTGGAGCCAACTCGGTGGCACTAACAACAAGAAGTTCTCTGTGTGTGACAGGCTGTGCATGTGAGAGTGTGTGTGAAAGATAGACTGTGCACGTGAGTGTGAGTGTGTGTGATAGACTGCACATGAGAGTGTGTGTGCATGTGTGTGATAGGCTGCGCATGTGTGTGTCAGAGAGACTGTGCACGTGAGAGTGTGTGTGTGTGACCAGCTGCACACGTGAAAGTGTGAGTGCGTGTGTGTGATAGGCTGTGCGTGTGAGTGTGGATGTATGCACGTGTGTGACAGGCTGTGCATGTAAGAGTGTGAGTGTATGTGTGACATTCTGTGCATGTGAGAGTGAGTGCATGGGTGTGTGATAGGCTGTGAGTGTGTGAGATAGACTGCATGTGAGTGTGAGTGTGTGTGTGATAGACTGTGCATGTGAGTGTGTGTCTGATACCCTGTTTCCCCAAAAATAAGACAGTGTCATATTAATTTTTGCTCCCAAAGATGCGCTAGGTGTTATTTTCAGGAGATGTCTTATTTTTCCATGAAGAAGAATACGGTACACATTTATTGTTTATTGTTTTATTAAAAGAGACCTCACACTTCCTGTCTCCTCCAGCTGCGCTGCAGCCAACAGTGAGCTGTGCAGCGGCGCCCACCACTATGGTCCAGAGTTACGGTAGCTTCAGGGGGGCTTATTTTCGGGGAGGTCTTATTTTCGGGGGTGCCTTATATTTCAGCGAGGAAAAACTGTAAGTAGGTCTTATTTTCAGGAGTGTCTTACTTTTGGGAAAACAGGGTAGACTGTACGTGAGTGTGAGAGTGTGTGTGTGTGTGTGTGTGTGAGGCTGTGCACGTGAGAGTGTGTGTGTGATGGGCTGTACATATGAGTGTGACGTGTGTGTGTGACAGGCCGTGCATGTAAGCGTGTGAGTGTGTGTGTGAGTTTGTGCGACAGGCTGTGCACGTGAGTGTGTGTGTGTGTGTGGTAGGCTGTGCATGTGAGAGTGTGAGTGTGCATGCGCATGTGTGACAGGCTGTGCATGTAAGCATGTGTGTGTGAGCGTGTGTGTGACAGGCTGTGCATGTGAGTGTGTGCGTGTGTGCGCGCGCACGTGAACAAGAGAGTGTGGGTGTGTTGTGGATGTGCACGCAGCACCAGGGGCCAGCAGGTATCCAGCTAAGCACAGAGCTGGGTTCCTGGGCTAAGAGCACAGGAGAGGGTGTGGCAGGGCCCTGGAATGGGATGGAACCTGGCTGTACCTCTACACACGCACCGGCCTTAGGCAAGTGTCAGCCCCATTTTCAGGGAGCAGAACGGGGCTCCGAGAAGCTAGCCCCATGGGGAAATGTCAGGAGAAGAATCTGGCGTCACCAGGAGGGTAGCAAGCCGCAGCAGCGTGGGGAGTGGCACCCCCTGCCGGGATGCCTGCACCACTGTCCTTGGCTGCTGGGCTCCAGCAGAGTCAGCGCCCCACTCCCCTGCCCTGGGTCGGCGGCTCAGACGGCAAGACCAGTGCCCGCAGCCCCAACAGCGCTCAGTGCGCTCAACCTGCACGGAGCAGAGGCCGAGAGCAGAGGCAGGACTCTCCTCGAGGAAAGGCATGTCCTGCCCCGTCCTGCCCACAGGAGGGAGCAAGGGGGGCGGGGGGCGGAGGCAGACACCCTGTAAACTTGGGCGGGGTCTCTGGGACCTCGCCAGACCACAGCTGAGACAGCCCAGCTAAGCCCAGCTTCCAGTAAACTGGACACAAGCAGAGGACTTGGCTGCTGCCGGTGCGGAAGGTCAGGGCCGGATTCCCTGCCCACATGCTCTGGCTGCAGCCCCCTCACCCTCGTGCTCTGCCTCTGTGGGGCCTGCCAGAGTGGACATCCTGGGGTTTCCTCTCCGAGGAAAACAAAAGGCCCACAGCACACGCCGCCTGCCCGCCCGCGTGTCCCCCTGAATGCGGCCCCGGTCCCACTCTGATGCCCCACCAGGCTCTCGAAGCCAGACAAGTCTTAAGCCGGGTGCAGGTGGAGCTGGAGCATGGGTCCCAGCCAGCAGGACCCCGCACGCCCACCTCCACCAGGGCCGCCTTCCTCAGCACTGGGGCCCCACAGTCCCAGCCCATCCTGAGCATGTGGTTGGGGCTAGGGAGGGCCTGGCAGCCTCTGACAAACACCTGGAAGCAGTCCAGGTAAGCACAGGGCCCCTTGTGCTAACTTACTAACCTGCCGTGAATAGTTTCATATGTGGAAGTGTTGACTCCTGGTCCCTCAGCAAAGTAGACCTGTGCTCACCTGACTTCCCAGGTGCTCCGTTCCTCTTAGGGACTGGGGCAGAACCTGCCTGCATGGTTTGTCACAAGCAGAAGGCCAGGGCCACCTGGGTCCAGCAAGTCCCCGGCTCCAGGGTCCCAGCAGGCAGCCCATTCCCTCTGTGTGTCTGGTCCCCTTGGGAACTCCCACAGTATTTCCCACGCTTCTGAAGGTCACCGCAGACTTCACCGACCCAGGGCCCAGCGGCTGGCCTCATGGTGACCTACACTCAGGGTGGAGGTCTGGGACACAGCCTGCTCTAGGGGGGCACAGGGTCAAGCATGGACACCCCCCAACCCCTACAGAGGACGGTCACCGGTCACCGTGGACTCAGATGGGTGGTTGGAAAGGGTGGCTTGTGTGGCAGAACAGTGCTTCAACAGGACTGATGCACCCACCTGGACACAGTGCCTCTCCTGCACCCTCCACCCTTAGGGGCAGCTCAGCAAAGCACATGGATAGGGGTTCTGATGGGCCCACCCCCAGACCTGGACACAGTGCCCGCCTTGCCTGTGTCCCCATCCATCAGGGGCAGCTCAGCAAAGCCACGGGCCACAGTTCTGAGAGGGCCACGATGGACCCAGCAGTGACTCCACAAACATTCAAACAGACTCCATCTGTGGTTGTGCACAAGCATGAGCACAAATAACTCGAGAATGTTCCGGAAGGGTCCTAAGGAACCACGCCGGCAGGCACCTCTGGGGACGGGGTAAAAAAGACATGTTCTATGTTTCCTCTCATGTTTGACAGGACAAAGGCGCAGATGCCTGCAACAGGTATCCCAGCATGACCGCATGCCTCGCAGTTTCACCGGCTAACACAGAGGTCACCCTCGGGCAGGCATCCAATAAGCCTGAAACCTGGGACACAGACAGACCCTGTGTGCCAACTTTCACTACACCAGATGTGGCCTCGGCACATGGAGGCCCCGACCGCAGATGGACACACACCATGAGGTCCGTCCATACGTGGGGTGTCACTCAGCCCCTGCGAGACACGATGCTGACCGGACATGGTCACAGGCCACAGGATAAGTGCTGTCTGATCCCACGCACAAGGAGCCCTGGGGGCATGGTGGTGGTGGTGGGGCTGTTTCTGCCTGCACAGTCGCGGTCTAGCGGTTTGAACTGCTGACCTCGTGTCACCCTGTGCACCCCCAGTCCTGTCAGCACAGGCTGGGGGACCACCAAGAGTGGCAGCACAGGGTGGTGGAAATAGACTAGTGAGTAAGCACAAGGAAACCTGTGCTTGCCTCACTGACTGGCTACACTGTCCTTGCCAAGGATGGGACATTTGGAAAGAGGCTTTGGTCTGTAGGGAGGGGCTGTAGGGCAGAGAGGGAGGCGGGTACCAGCCCTGCGGAGAAGCGGAATCTCTGATGTGGTGGACACGTGCCTGCATTCCCCGCCCATCTGAGAGTAAGCACAAGGGACCCTGCCTGCCCTCCCGGGACCCCAGACAGCATCAGCCCGCCCTACCTCCTCTCATTGTCATCCAGGTGGGCAAACAGCACGTTCCTGGCGATGGCCTTGGCCAGCGCCGTCATGGTCTTGTAGTCCTTGGGGATCACCTGCAGGGAGACCACAGAGGTCAGGACCTGGCCCAGAGGTGGCCCGGGAGCACCTGGCACAGGCAGCACAGTCCAGGCTTGAACCTGAGGTGGTGGGACAGCCTCCAGCACCCGCCTCCATCCGAGACCCTGTTGTTTTCAGGGACGTCTGATGACAGGGTCTGTCTGGGCTGCTGGGTCCTTAAGGCCAGGGCAGTGGGGACGGAGGGGGTGGGCAGCGGATGGGGAACACAACCCCTCAGTCCCACAGACAAGGAGGCCTGGCGGGTACCATGGGGCTGTGGCCTACAAGGTCAGTGGTTTGAAGCCACCAGCTGCTCCTGGGAGAAAAGCAGAGCTTTCTACCTCCCTGAGAGTGACCGTCTCGGAAACCCACGGGGCAGCTCTGCCCTGACCTCTGGGTCGACGTGATGGCAGAGCTTGAGCTTGGGTTTGGTCCGACAAACAGGAGCCTGGTGGGCAGCGGGTCACATGTTGGGCTTCCAGCCAGAAGGTCAGTGGTTCAAGCCCACGAGCCAATTCCACAGGGGCAGGTTCACCCTGTCCTGTAGGGTCCTGGGAGTCGGCTTGGACTTGGTGGCTGTGGGCTTGATTTGGGTGGGGTCCACTCCATGAAGGGCCCTGTGGTGGTGTGGGGGTTCAGCGGTCAGCTGCTGACCTGTGCCCACTGCATGGGAGGGAAAGGTGCCTGCTCCCATAAAGATTGACGACCTTCAGAAGCCTACTGGGAAGGCCTATGCCATCCTGTGGGGTCACTGAGTGCCCCCTGGGGTCACTGTACATCCTAGAAGTTCACTGAGAGAAATCCCCAACTTCATGTGGAATGGCAGGAAGCCCAGAATAGCTGCAGCAAAGTTCAAAGAGAAGGGCAAAGAAGGAGGGCTCACACTTCCTGATTTTAAAACACACTGCAAAGCTACAGTATTCAAAACAGCCTGGCACAAAGAGACACCAGCATCTAGAGATAAACTCACACAACTGTGGCCAACCGACTTTGGACAAGGATGCTACGTCCAGTCAGTCTCTTCCATAGAGGGTGTGGGGGAAACTGGGTTTCCACACGCAGAAACGTGAAACAGGGCCCTGCCACCTCCCACCAGGCACCAGAACAACGTCAACAGGGAGTAAGGGCCCAACCAAGTGAACCAAAGCCGCAGGGATCTTACAAGAACCAGCGGCCAAAGCAGCCAGTCCTGGCTTTCAACAGCGAGTCACCCAGCAGGAGACGAACGACCACAAACAAGTGGGACCTCGTAAAAATGCCTAACATTTCTCGTCAAAAACCTGACCGAAAAGTGACAAGGGGGGAGGATCTCAGAAAACCGTAAGAATCTAACCACATATATATGACCATATAGATGGATATATACCTAAAACACTCAACAACCTAACAGCAAAAAGATACATGAGCCAATCATAAAATGGGCAACGGACTGGGTCAGACATTGCCTCCCACCAAAACCAAAACCCACGGCCAGTGGTGCTGACTCATAGTGACCCTCCAGGACAAGGTAGAACGGCCCCAGCAGGTTTCTGAGACTGTAACTGTTTACCGGAATAGACATCCCCATCGTTCTCCCATCCCACCAAAGAGGATATAAAAGAAGCCACAAAGCAAAGAGATGTTCCACACCACTGGCCACCAGAGAGATGCATGTCAAACCAGAATGTGTCTCCCTCCGCTCGGGGACAAAGATAAAAGCAGAGTGACACAGAAAGAAAAGATCCGGTGTTGACCAGACACGGAGAAGCTGCCACTCTGTCCCCGGCTGGTGCAGAAAACAGTGTCACAGCTCCACAAAGACTGAACTAGAGTGGCCACATGACCCAGCAAGTCTGCTCCTGGGTGTGAAGCCCAAAGGCTTGGAAGCAAGACTCCAGTGCTGTCGAAGACAGCACCGCTCCCAGTAGCCAGAGGCAGACATACCCTGAGTGCCCATCAGCAGGTGACAGAAACCCAGAATGTGGTCCCTACACACAAAGGAACATCCCTGGGCCTACAGGAGACAAGCAGTCTTAATGCTACCAGGTGGTGGAGTCCGCAGACATCTCACTGAGTGAAATAAATAGGTCAGTCACAAAAGGACAAACATTGTATGGTTTTCCTGTTTAATAAGGTGAGAAAAGGCAAGCACAGAGACCAAAGTTCCTTAGTGGTGAGGGGGGTAGGAGGGCTAACTGGGTGGGAAGCCTCACACGGAGAAAGGACAGGGTGTGTAGCCAGTACAGTTCCTGCTGCCAGTAAGCTGTGAGCCAGCAGCAAGTCGGCTGGAAAGGGCGTGGGATGACCACGTCTGTAACAAGAGTGAGAGCAGCGGCTGCAGCTGCCATGTGCAGCCAGACGCCGTCTGGGACTGGGTGCCACTGGCTGGGAGCTTAGGACCCCAGTCTCCTGGGATGTCCCACTTAACTGGCCCAATGGCGTGCTGAGGGCTTCTATTCCACCTCTAGCTCCCGACTCAGTGCCTGTGGCCTTGAAAGCTCACCGCGCCCCCCAAGCCCCAGCAGCAGAGGACGGAGAATCAGGACAGGGATGCTGAATGTGTGACTGCCTCCGTGACCAGCAACCTTCACCAGGAGACAAGAAGAACCGAATGGTGCCTGGCTCCCGGGCTCATCATCCTCATCAAAGAGGCCACAGAAGATTCCGGGTCAAATGGGGAGGATGCAGAGGAGCATTTCAAATTCTCATGCACTCCTGATTCTCTGGAGCCACAGAGGTTGGCTGAACTCTTCCAACTATTGCCCTGAGATCACCTTCCAACCTTAGCACCTAGACACCTCCTAAAAGCTCCTGAAAACCCCACAGCACTTTAGTAGAAGCATGTCTGCCCCGAGCACTGAGCTCTTCAGCACTGTCTCCGGGGGATCAAGTGGCAGCGGCGGTGAGCAGGGCTGCCCCGGGGGCAGTGAGGTCTAGTTCGTTGGGAGGAGGAGGGTGGGAACAGCTGTACAATCTGAAGAGTGTCACCCATGTCACTCACTGAGCTGTGCGTGCAGACCTGGTTGGATGGACGTGGGGGTGCTGTGCGTCCTCACCCAGCACCACCAACCGAGGGCTGTAGGAGCACGAAGGGGGAAAGGCCCCATTCTGAGTGTGGGGCTGGGACGAGGGAGGGTGGGAAGCTGTCCCACATGATGACAGGTAGTCAGGTAGACAGGGACAGTGCACAGTCATTGTCCCCAGGGCTGAGAGCAGGCATTAGTGGCTTCATGGGGTTCGGAGATGGGCCAGGGGCTCCGACCTGGAGGATCATGAAGCCAGCACAAGGCCGACCCAGCCCTGCACCCACGTTCCCTGAGGGGCTCATAGACCAGCCCTGCTCCCCTGCCCAGAGGGGTCCAACTTGAAAAGGAAACCTTCTAAGGAGAGTCCAGAGGTGTTTGGTAATGCCAGCAGGGAGCAGGCACTTCCCCACCTGCACCCCCCAGACACACAGGAAAGAAATGGAGAAAGCAGCTCACTCCACTGTGGGACACCCCTTCCCACACATGAGTCAGTCCATCCGTCCGTGCCCGGTCCCATCCATGCGCCACTCACAGACCTGGGAGCAGAGGAGGAACCATGGTCCCTGCCCAGTCTGGGGCGGGGCTCACCTTTCTGACGTAGGAGACGGCATCCTCCTCCGTGTACACCTCGGCACTCACCCCCCCACGACGGCGGCGAGCCTTCACCACCGGGTTGGGAGGCAGCGGTGAGACCTCCTCCTCGCGGGAGTCTGACTGGGAGCTGGACTTCTGCAGAGCCAGGGTCTGCATGTTCTCCTCCTGGAGGGGGATGGGAAGGGGTGCCACTAGTTGATCCCTGAGTCGTGGTATTGCGTAATCATGTTCCATTTGTGATCCAATGTGATCACCCTGCACTTTGAGAACTGCTGGGACCGCCCTCCGAGCTGCTGATGAAGCAGGGCACAATCGACAGGGCTGGGTGTTTTCAGTGGATCTCCTTTGAAGAAGAGAGCACAGAGCAGAGGGAGCCGAGTCCCACCGAGAGGGAAGAGTGAGGGCAGAGGGTGTCCTTTGGACCCAGGGTCCCTCTAGACTCAGGTGAAGATGAATGTCAATACTCATGGAGGTCTCCACGTAATGCCGGGCCCACAGACGCTGAAAGGAGACAGAGTCTTCCCCCAGAGCTAGCAAGAGAGAGAGCCTTCCCCAAGAGCAGGCACCCTGTGTTGGGACATCTAACCCCTAAACTGCGGGAGAGCCAACTCTTTGTTTGTGAAGCCACCCCTGGTGGCATGTCCGTCACAGAATATCACAGCAGGAAGGGAGGAAGGACCTTCGGGGTCTCCAGAAGAGGAATGAGGGCACCATAGTGGGATTCTCACCCTCCATGCCAGAGACCCAGGTTCCATTCCCAGCAGTGCACCATGAGCACAACGCACACACTCCCATCGCTCTGCCAAGGGAGCCAGGGGTGTTGCCGCAATGCTGAGGAGGCAGCAGTGGGCCTCAGACTCAGGCAGACCAGGAAGCAAGGCCTGGCCATCCACTTCAGCCGGGAGAATAGATCCTGACGCCGGTGCAGGCCCGGGCAGCATGCTGCCCCTTAAGTTTGGTTTTGTGTTCACTTTCAATCGCTTTATTGGGCGCGCTTCCTGGCAGCATAACAATCTGCAGTTCAATCCCATCATGCAGTGCTGCTCAGTTGCCACCACACTCCGTTCAGGACATCTTTTTCTCCTTCAACACCTCGGGACCAGCTCCTCTGTAGCCCTTCCCTCCCCCGCCCCACCCCCCAGGAACACTGTTTTTATTTCCCCTAGAATGGGGTTTGTGGTGGGATTTTTTAGCCTGGCAATAAATATTTTAATTTTGTGTTTGTTTGGGGCGTATGATGACAAATAACTTTCAAGTTTATTTCCTTTCCTTTAAATACAGAGGTAAGCCACACACAGGTGCAGCCCAGCCATTTCCCCTCACACGTGCACACTGGTGTGGGAACCCCCCCTCCCCCCATGGCTCCAAGCTGGGCTGGGCAGGGCCGGAAGACTTTCTAAGGTAAGCACCATCCTGGGGCCTGGGAGCTTTGGAGGACAGGCTCTCACACCTGTCTCCATTCACATTTACCTGGGACCGACCGGGGTGGGCGGGGTTGGTTCCTTACGTTTGCTCATAGACTATGTGGCTTGGCTTGAGACCAGAGCAGACCAGGGGCAGCAGGCTCGCTGAGATGCCTGCCTTCAGCAGAGTCCGACTCAGGGTGATGTCTTACAACGGCAGTTCAAAACCACCAGCCGCTCCTGGAGAGAAAGACGGGCTTCCTCCTTCTTTAGCTTTGATGGGGCAGAGATTGCACGGTCGGCAGTTCAAAGCCACCAGCAGCTCCTCGGGAGGAAGACTGGACTTTCTACCCCTGTCAACAGTTTCAGTCTTGGAAACCCCCGGGGTCGCTGTGCGTCTGGAAAATCTGGGCAGCCCACGGTGCAGTTCTCACCCTGTCCTGCAGGGGCGCTGTGAGGTGCACACCCGCGCAAAGGCCGTGTGGGTTTGGAGCATGTGAGGTGGCGCTCCACTCAAAATAAAATTTGACTTTACAATAAAGTGACCAGACGTCCCGCTTTTTAACAATTTTTCCCGCGTCCCGTGGTGTTTTTTAAAAGTCCCGATTTTTGGAAAGACTGCAAGACAAGCTAGGGTAGACGGTTTTCAGCTGCCATGTGGCTATTTCGCCAGGATATACGTTTTATCAATGGTGTCCCGCTTTACCAATGTTAAAATCTGATCACCTTACTTTACAAATACAAAGTGAGCAGAAGACGGTGGGCGAGAGGGGTGGGGCCCGTGAAGGCCCAGGCTGTGTGTCCTCAGGGGTGTGGTGAGCAGAGGGGGCCCCAGACTTGTGAACTGTGAGAGGAACTCCACTCAGTCCCCCACGCACACACCCTGGCTTATCCTGGAAGAGGTGAGTCAGCCGAGGTCCAGCTGGGCTGTCCATGGGAAGCCCCCTCCTGCTGCCTGCACCTTGGAGTGAGCCCTCTGACCAGTTGGGAGTTCTCCGGCGGCTCAAATCCTCCTCACTTTGCTTCACCTGCAAACACTGCTCTTTTTTTGTGAATTATAAAGCCCTTAGGTGGGGAGGAGGAAATGAGCTGATACCCAGGGCTCAAGTAGAAGGCAAATGTTTTGAAAATGATGATGGCAACATATGTACAATGGATGGATTGTGATAAGAGCAGTAAGAGCCCCAATAAGATGATCTAAAAAATGTGGGCATTTCAGGGTCTTCCAGGCCCTCCCTCAGCCCCCAACCCCTAACCCATCAGCTGTCTCTGCCACCGGACCCCACCGGGAAGAAGCCAAAACTCACCCCAGGTCAACCCACAATGGCCCCTGTGGGTTTCCCAGACTGTAGCTGTGGGCAGAGAGAACCCCATCTTTCTGCCACAGAGTGGCTGGTGGTTCTCAACTGCGGACCTGGTGGTTAGCAGCCTGGCATGCAACCTCTGTGCCACCCTGTGCTCCTCAAACCTCCGGACATGACTGTATTTGGGAAGTGGGTTCCGGTAGACATGATGGAGATCAGGGTGCATGGGTGTGTGCGTGCGTGCGAGAGCCTCCAGGAAGGGACTGGTTTTACGTCCAGCGAGAGTGTCCCCAGGAGAGGCAGAGAAGCAGGCAGCCACGTGAGGATGGAGGCGGAGGAGGAGGGACAAGGATGGTCAGGGGCCAGCAGAATCCAGAGACCCAGGAAGGCGTTTCCCAAGAGCCTCACCCAGGGCTCCCTAGCCCAATCACTGAGAGTTGAGTCCAGGTCTCCAGCTGGAAAGGAGCAAATTCCACTCACAGCATCTGCATGAAGGGTGGACCCTGGGGATGACCAGCCCCTGCAACCTGGGCTCCCGGGACAGGCTGTCACTGGCCAAGAGTGCCCCGGTGTAAGGACCATGCCCACACCGTGGGCTGGCACCATGTCACCGGGTGAGATCCCTAGGCGACCACACAGAGCCAGAGAGGGCGTTTCTGTCTCACTACCCGTGTGGCCTCCCACAGTCTTTACTCTGGGGCCCCTCCCCCAGGATCAGACATCGCCACTGGAAAGTCATTAGGAGGAGTCTCTGGCCCCACCGCCAGTGGACAAGCCCCAGTGATTTTCATCCGTGACAAGAAAACGTCACTGTGGGCAGAGCCCACTCAAGCAATGTCCAGGGACTCTCTGGAGGGGCGGCCGTGCCCTGGGGACGGCTTCATTGACTTCAAGCCACCATAGCAAAGCTCAGACTCCCAGGCCCAGCGCAATCCCTCTGGGAGGCTGGGATGGAGGTTCGGGCCCAGCCACACGGCAGCCCGAGAGGGAAGGCCAGCCTCCGTGCCCCGCCACCACTCCTCCGAGCGTCTGCTCCAGGTGAGAACCCGAGTTACCGCACACTCATCCTGAAGACACGTGCTGGCCCTGCCCTCGAGCTTCACATGGACAGAAGGGGGACAGGCGCCCAGACGTGCTTCACAATGGACAGAAGGGGGACAGGCGCCCAGACAGGTCCTCGGGCTGTCAGACACCCGGGGATGGCAGCCAGGGTCCCTGGGCCGTCACTAGCGCCTGGGTGGGACGTCCCAGGTGCCAGGGGGCGGGCAGAGGGGGGCTGTGTGTGATCTGTGGGCTGAGAACACGCAGACCGCTGCTTCCACGGAAACACCAAGCTCTCCTGTTACCATGACAACGGCCCAGGCCTGGCCCCCCAGGAGGGCCGGCAGTCCCTGGTACCAAGGACGGCCTGCCTTTTTATATCCCTAGCTATGGCACCTCGCAGGGAGGGGGAGACGGTGACACACTGAAGTGTGCCCTGCCTTGCACAGTGGGAGGAGCCCATCAGTCAGGGGCCCACTTGACAAAGCCCTGGCACGCATGCAGGCAGATGGAAACCAGGAATTCTGACAGGAAATGCCAGGCGTGCCACTTGGGAGCGATCCTGGCCCTTGGGTTTTAGAAAAAAATGACATCTATTGCGAAGGTAGGTGTCGAAATGGGACGTGGGAACTTGAAACGTGGCATTCTCAAAAGACACACTGAGTGAGGACACCGGTGACAGCTATGCGCATTGGCACAGACACTCCTTGTCATGGAGTTGATTGGGACTCAGAACGGCCCTCCAGGACAATATAGCACTGTCCTAGTGGGTTTCCAAAACTGTGAATCTTTACAGGAACAGCCAGCCGCATCTTCTCCTGCGGAACGGGCTGGTGGGTTTGAACCACCAACCTTGTGGTTAGCCGCCCAACATCGCTGCCCGTGATGCTAGGAGGCATCCTGATTCCTAAGCGAGGAGCCCAGGGGCAAGACGGTTCTTAGGGCAGGGGCAGGGAGCTGTTAGGTCGGCTCTCTACACCCCACATGGGCACGCCGCCGCCGGCTGGGCCATCGATACAGTCTGGTCAGGGTTGCAGCCGAGGTGTTAAGTCTAAGGCCTACAGCATTCTGAGCAAACCAGGCACGATGTGGTCTGACAACCACACACAGAAAGAGCATTTTCTGCAGCACCTGAAGCAACACGCAGAGGGATCCAAATCCCTTCCGCGGATTCCGGAACACCTACTTCACCGCATAAGCACGGTTTTAATGACACTGGGCTTGTGGGTGTGCAAAGAAATGGTTGTGTGAAGTTTGTTTTTTAAAAAACGAAAGCAAGATTTAAAATTCTTTACAATGCTGCCTGTTTGTAAACACACACATCTATGTGCACACGTGTACATAAACATACAAGTAGTCATCTATCCCTTTCCTGCGTGTGGAAGGAGGAGTGTGTGTGTGTGTGTGTGTACACGTGTGGGCGTGTGTCCACGTGAGCGGTTTCCTTCAGGGAAGAAGACAGAGGAGCACTGTCCTCGGAGGGCAGTGCAGGGCGGGCGGGTCTGTCCACCACGTGCAGAACCTCGCCTGCCGGGGAGAGGCTGCCGGCCTTCCCCAACCAACAAAATGATCCAGAGGGAGACGGAGGGTTCGGAGGGGGGCAGAGCCTGGCAACGGGAGCGATCTGAGTGCACGCCCACCCGTCTGCCCCAGGAAGTGATCTAAAACATTAGAGTTAAAAGCCAACATGGGAACATTTTCAAGGGAGGGCGTCAAAGGACACGGTGTGGACACGTGACCGCCACGGACAAGCAAACAAGCTGAAGGATGGCTGCCGTGGAGTCCCTGCTGGCTCAGTGCCCTCGGCGGGTTGCGGGAGCCCAGTCCTTCTCCCAGGAGCTGCTGGTGGTTGCCCACTGCCAACCGTGCGGATCTCAGCCCAACACATCTCCACTGTGCCACCAGGCCACAAAGGGGGAGGCTACCGCGTCTGCACGGTGGAACGCTTACACAAAGGGGGCTTCAAATAGCTCACAGAAAAACTCCATTAAAAGGTCATGAAATTTCCCCACGAACATTTGCGGCCCCCTTGTATGCTTTACCTAAAATGGTAAAGAATCTACTTCAAATAGACCACTTGAAGACGCACATGAGCCTGTGTGATCCACAGATAATTAATAATAAAATCCGAACCCAGAGGAGGGAGTGATGCACAGTTTGAAGAACATTATGATGAGAGAGGAAACCCCTATGTCCACTTGCCGGCCCTTTCGAAGCTCAGCCTTTCCATCCAACAGAAAGCCCGGAGAGTGGATTCAGCCGCTGGAACGGAACACCTGTTCATGTGTGTGAGTGCCCTTTTGATCCACTTTCAATTTATTCTGCTTTTTAAAACTACCTTCCACTTTCTTTCTGATTGATGTTTTTCTCTGGTTTACAGGGTAATTGCTGCTGGCTCCTTTTTGGCTTTCTTTTGTAGGTGTTTCTGTTCAGGGCAGTCATGGTGGATCTATGCAGACAGCACACGGGTGGAGGGGTGGTGGGGAGGTTAGTAAGCACAGCACGCACAGGAGGGGAGGCTGGGGGTGGGAGGTCAGCACTGGGCACAAGAAGGAAGAAAGCCTTCTGCGTGAGGGTGGTGATAGCTGCCCACCCTTCTCGGCATGATTGGTCTGCCGAGCTGTGTGACGTGTCCATTATGCCTCTGTGAAATTTTCAGAGTTAAATGAAGACTAGCTAATGTTATGCATGCATTACAATGCCTACAGCACTTCTGAAAGTCAGTCAACGGGACAGCGGACAGATCAACATCAAACACAAACAAGAAGGCGGGAAGCGCGGAACACAAAGGTATGAGGGACAAGTGCACAGGTGACCGGGCTCTGGACCTCGGCCTCCGTGGGCGAAGCAAGAATGACATTCCCTGGGAACACTCTGCCGTGAGGGGGACACATGCCATGGAGAGAGATCCAGCATTTCTATTCTTAAAAATATACTTAAATGATCTGAACACACCAATTTATAGGGGGGAAGATTCGGGTTGGATTTTCCAAGGAAGAGCAACCACAGGCTGGCTGTCTCTAAGAAGCGGTCTTTCAGCATACTGATAGAAAGGGAAAGAGCGGAAGAAGGTCTGCCTACAACCCTGGATGATGGGGCGACGGTGGAAGTGACCGGCTCCCCTGCGCCCACGGATGTCCCCGCAGTGGAGGCCGGACACAGCGCCTCTCTCTGGTGCTGTCACCAGTTCTGCCACAGGACCCTGCGTCTCCGTAGTCCGCACTCAGTAGACGCAGCACAGTCTGCTAAGGGACAGCAGGTGACAAGTAGGGATCGGGATCAGGAGCCCTGCAGGCATAGGCTGCTTGCGCGGTCGCTCTGGTCCCAGCCGGTCCTTTCGGTCCCCTCAGGACAGTCCCCGGTCCCCTCAGGACAGTCCCCGCTCAGCCCCTGGGGTTCCCTAAGCAGTACATAGGCAACCAGACCTGGGTGGATGGATGAAACGCTCTCCCCAACAAAAGTATACACACTCCTTTCTCATGCACGTAGGGCAGTAGCCAAGATAAATCACATTATTAGCCACCACCCTTAACAAATTTTAAAATACTGTAATCATACAAAGTATATTCTCTGCTTATAATGGGATTAAATTGTAAAGACCCCCTCTCCCCCACCCCAAATGTGGAAAATGTCCAAACGTGGAAACTAAAAAACACATTTCTAAATTACTAGTGACACAAAGAGAATGCTTCAGGTGACTCAGAAAACAACGTGAACGCATTAAAAATATAGCATATTAATACGTGTGGGGCGCAAGATTTCCTAGACTGGTAGAGTCTGAAGGAGTCCAGTGCTCCTTGAATCTTGAATTAAAACGTTAATCCCTGCGATCACCTTTAAACTGCATAACAATGAAGACCAAAGATGGAAGCCTATCCTGCTGAGTACCATGCGCCTTTAAAATACACGGTGTAAGACCAAAGGGGCAGCAACTATGTTAAAGCATGGGGGCGGGGGCGGGGTTGGGGGTGGGGTGTTGAGTAAACAGAACAGAAAGAAGGCAATGTTGACACCATCTGAAGAATTTATCCAACATCACTGACCATTGTCTCAAAAAACTGTGGACCAACCACAGTGAAGCAGTCCTGGAGGGCAAGTGCCCACAGTGGAGGCTGCTGCCGGACATGAGCTGCGTCCAGCCAACCCTCTCGATGTTAGAAACCATGCAAGTGAAACTTGCAGCACCAGGAGGCAGAAATCAACAAAATGAAACACAAAAGTCACTCACCCACTACCACGATCCCAACTCTACCTTACAAACCCGGCTAGACCAGAGGATGTGTACACTGGTACAGACAGGAACTGGAAGCACAGGGAATGCAGGACAGATGACCCCTCAGGACCAATACTGAGAGTAGCCATACCAGGAGGGGGAGGGGAAGGTGGGGTAGGAAGCGGGAACCAATCACAATAATCTATATATAACCCCTTCCCTAGGGGACAGACAACAGAAAAGTGGGTGAAGGGAGACATCAGACAGTATAAGACATGACAAAATAATAATTTATAAATTACCAAGGGTTCATGAGGGAGCGTGGGAAGGTGAGGAAGCGAGGGGAAAAATGAGGAGTTGATGCCAAGGGCTCAAGTAGAAAGAAAATGTTTTGAGAATGATGATGGCAACAAATGGACAAATGTGCTTGACACAATGGATGGATGTATGAATTATGATATGAGTTGCATGAGCCCCCAATAAAATGATTTTTAAAATAAATAAAAATATGAAAATCACATGGAGAGAGAGTCAGCATCCTGAGACGATGCTTATCAATGTCAGTGAAGCCATATGCAGAACAGTGCCAGAGATTGAAGAGCTATCCAGCTAACTGAGACACGTTAGCTGTTAAAGAATCCAGATAAAAAATGTCCACATCGGTGCTTTAAATTCCGGATGTTACAATATGAGAAATAACTCCGAAATTGCAATAAAAATGGTTTATAAAAGAAACTCACAGGGCAGTTCTGCCCTGTCCTCTAAGCAAGCTGAGTGAGCACCACCTCAGTGGCAGGAGCGAGAGGTGCCGCTGGGGCGCACGGGGGTACACACGGACTGCTCACCACACTGTTGGCCGCTCAAACCAACCTCCTGCTCCCAGGAGGAAGATGCAGCAGTCTGCTAAGACTGACAGCCTGGGAAGCCTGTGGGACAGGGGTCCTCTGTCCTTTAGGGTCACTGTGAGTCAGTCAACTCACAGTGGTGGGGTTTTGTAGCTGTTTTGTTTTGATAGAGATGAATATTCTTAACATTTTGGTCTGAGCAGATGCTTAGTCTTTTTTCTATGCAGACAGACACCTGCGATGAGACCTCTGTGTACTCTGTACTGTGCTTGTGGGTCGTACCATGCAATTTACCCACAGCATCTGGTCTTCATGCCCAGTTCCCACAAACCCGAACCAAACTGACTGCCTGGTGCTAATGCCAGCTCGTGCCTGGCAGCGCTACAGGAAGGGTAGGACTGCCCTGTGGGGCTCTGAGACTGTACCTGCTTACAGGGGTAGAAAGCCCCATTTTTCCTCCGCAGAACGGCTGGTGGTCTTGAACTGCTGACCTTATAGGTAGCGACCAAACACGTAGCCTACTATGCCACCAGGGCTGCTAAACAGTTTGTAAGAGGATCTCAAATGCAGGGCTGTAGCACCCTAAAGATACTTCACCTCACGCGCACCAGCCAGGTGATGCTGCCTCTCACCTAAGCTTCCACGTCCAGGATTTGTAGGGGCATGGAAAACGGGCATGATGGGGAGAATCCCTGCCCTTGGTTTAACTCAGTTCCCAATCACCCTTCTCCCCTTCCTAGTGCCAGGCTGATAACAGAGTGGGTTTGGGGGGAATGGCTCCCTCCCACCCAGCAATCCCCGATTCGTTAGCATAACCTCTAGTGCAGCGGTTCTCAACCTGTGGGTCTCGACTCCTTTGGGGGTCAAATGACCCTTTCACAGGGGTCGCCCAATTCATAACAGTAGCAAAATTACAGTGAGGTAGCAACGAAAATAATGTTATGGTCGGGCGGTCACCACAACATGAGGAACTGTCTGAAAGGGTCATGGCATTAGGAAAGTTGGCGAACCACTGCTCTAGCGTGTGTGGGAGTCACTCCATGAATCACAAAGATTCTAATCACTGTGGAAATGCCATGGTTTAGGGGAACTGACGAGAGCCCTAGTGACATCATGCTTAGACATTGCAGTAGCATTGGTCACCAGTTCCAGACCACCACCTGCTCTCAGGGAGAAAGATGAGCTCTTTTAAAAGCCAATCGCAATGCAATCGAGTTGATGCTGACTCATAGTGGCCCTATAGGGCAGGGTAGAACTGCCCCCTTGTGAGTTTCTGAAGCTGTAAGTAAGCATGGGACTAGAAAGCTCTGTCTTACTCTTGGCTGGTGGTCTTGAACTGCCAACCTGGCAGGTCACTGCCTAATGCTTATCCAAGTGGTTGGAGTCAAAAGTGGTGCATTGGCAGGGGGTTTCAGAGAGGACATCTAAAATTGGTGTTAGAAAGACACAGAGGCAGTGGGCTGCTTTTGTCACCTAACAAAACAGCTTTAATGCGTTTCTATTTCCCTACATACGAGCCCTGGTGGTGTGGTGGTTACAAGTTGGGCTGCAATCCACAAGGTTGGCAGTTCAAAACCACCAACCACGCCAGTGGAGAAAAATGGGGCTTTCTACTGCGGGGAGCAGTTCCAGTCTTGGAAACTCTACCCTGTCCTACTGGGTCACTATGAGTCAACATCGACTTGGTGGCAGTGAATTGGGTTTGGTTTTGGTTTTTAGTAAGCATTCTTTTATATCCTTCTTCATGGTCACTGACAGAATGCTGTTGTAGTGTACATAGATGAAATAATTTATGTACTCAACCCTCACCACTGGTGGATATTTATTTATGTGGTTTCCAGTTTTTCACTGTGCTGCAATGAATAGTTGTTGTTGTTGTTTTAAGTCACTCACGATAATAGAGCAAAGTCCATGACACCAATAGCTAGTTCATGGACCAAGCCGACAAATCTCTAGCTAGTGGTGGGGGGGGGGGTGCGCATAAATTACCAATCTGTCCAACACATCCTACACAATGATACTCAGGGTCGAAATACGACAGGGATGCCTTCTACCACCCCCGCCTTCAGGGCAGCTTGAACTGCTGTCAACAGCACAGGTTCTGGCTCAGATGCCACCCCCTAGAATGCTGGATGCAATTGTCTTTGGCACATTGACTCTCGTTGTCTCTTGATGCTCCCTGCCTTGTTCAACGGGGTCGCGTTGGAATGGGCTCGAAGGCGGTGACTGTTTCTGGTTTCATGTTATTCAATGTCTTTCCCACAGCACCTTCCATACTGCCACTGAAGGTAATGCATCTTTTTCTTCGCTTCTTTCCTCTTAAGAAAAGCTGAGCTTCGGGACTCGCCCACATAAAGATACAGGTGCTACCAGAAAGTGTGGTAAAGAAACCATTTGATGCCCAGACATTAGAAAGCATAGGGTCTGGGCTCTTAAAGGCTGGTCTTAAAACCAGCAACCATTTAAATCAGGTGTCAACTACGTCCAGAGAGAAGAAGCACAGCAGTCTATGTGATCCAAGGATGATCAATGACAAAGCTCAAATCTGTAGGAGGGAATGATGTCCGCACTTAAATTGGGGTTGCAAAAGGCTACGGGTGACAGTCAAACCAAACCAAAACCATGAGGGGCCCAGCTTAGTCTGGGGGTCCCTCCTCTCAGAGAGAAGCCCACCTGCCCCTGCGTCTGATCCAACAGCCTCCAGGTGAGAGCCCCCAACACCAAACCCACCGCCAGCGAGCCAACACTGACTCACGGCACCCCCTGTGGGTTCCCGAGACTGTTAACTGTTGACGGGAGGAGAAAGCCCCGTTGTTCTCCCTCTGAGCTGCTGGTGGTTTCCAACTGCCGACCATGAGGATCGCAGCCCGACGTGTAACCACTGCATCACCAGGGCTTCTGTACATGACAGTGGAAGCCCCAACTCCATTTGACAGGGTCCCCACATAGATTAAGCCTCTGATGAATCCCCTCTGACCACAGTTGAAGGATATGAACAGACCTGCCACTGGGCAGAGAGTACTGTAAAGTCAATTACGGCGATGTAGTTGGGTTCAAAGGTAACAATGTCTCTTCGCACCATCTGACTCATTTGAAAGGTTGTTTCCGTTTTAATATGCTCTGCTTTCTTTCTGGTTTTTCTCCATGTCTGTGTGGAGGCATTATCGTTGAGGACATTTATTTGACCTTCGCTGGCTTCCTGCTCATGTTGTGTGTGGTCTTCTGCACATAAACCCAGGACAGGTGGAGCTATAGACACAGTCACTGGATGGGGGCTGGCAGGGGACCGCGGGGAAGTGGGGCGCTAACAACGACGAGCCTGAGAGGAGCATGCTGAGGTGGATTGTGGCGATGAGCCCACAGATCGCCGTAGTACGATTTGGCGATGGAATTGAATGATCTGTGAAGTACAGGCCAATGAAACTATTTTAAGAAATGCCAGCAGGAGCTGAGCCTCTTCCCCTGTTGTCTCCCCTCAGCCCGGCCCTTTGCACACCCCATGACGAGCGAGGCCTCGCTTTGCCTCCTTGGGCCGCCCTCTCAGATAGCTCTTGGCCTTCATCATTTCTTCCTTGCGTGTTGGCTCCATTAGGTTCAGGAGCAAGTTTCAGAGTCTCTGCTGACCACCCACGCCAGCCTTCCCATGACCTGCTGGCTTCGCCAGGTCTGACTTCCTGTCCTGGATGCCAGCTCACAAGGTTTCCCGTCTTTTAATGACATGTGTCATCGTAAGACAGAGAGAGTAGATAGAGGAGTGACAGGCAGACAGGTGATCGGTAGAGACCCAGACAGACAGACGGATAAAGGCATGCAGAGTCGGGTGAGGCAGGGCTGTCACACAGAAAACCCCAGAGCTGGTGACAAGGCTCCAACGGCTCAGGGAGTCTGGCAAGGCTGCAGGACACAAGCCAATTGTTGGGATTGCTGTGTTTTTTCAGATGAGCACAGGAATGGCAGCCGAGAGCTGCTGTCAGGCAGAAGGGGGGTGGGGGGAGACCCACAGGCCAAGGAGGGAATTCCTGAGCCTGTCCCGGAAGCTCGTTTGCAGCGGCTGTCAGTGGACTCTGACTCACGGCGACTGTGTCTGTGTACGAGGGGCTCTGTGCTCCCCAGCATTCCCAGAGACTGAATTCCTGAAAGCATCCTCCCAAGCCCTTTTCTGAGGCATTTGGGCATAGGCTCAAACCTCCAACCTTCCGGTTGGTGCTCTCAGACATACAGGCATCTGCATACCCTGGGGCTCCAAGGTCAGAGGGGGACCCACCGCTGGCTCATGAAGACAGCAGAGGCTGCTCCGGGAGGCGTTCTCAGTGCAGCACTAGAAACACGTCCCCCGGCCCCGTGGGCTTCATCCGGTTATACACGTTTCCCCACAAAGAGCAGGGGGAGTGGGAAGGAGAAGCTACAGACTGGAAGCACCTGTTTGCAAAGCACATCTCTGACAAATGACCTGTACCCCAGAGACAGAATTCTCAAACTCTACAGTAAGAAAACCAACCACCCAATAACAAAAACAGGCAAAAGGCATGATGAACAGACACTTCACCAAAAACATAGGTGGCAAGAGTCAATACCATCAATCAAGGCAAAACCAGAAAGAAAGGAAGAAAGAAGGAAAGAAAACAGCTCACTGCCATCGAGTCAGTGCTGACTCGTAATGACCCTACAGGACAGTGGACCTGCCCCTGTGGTTTTCCAAGACTGCAATGTTTCACAGGAGTAGAAAGTCTCATCATCTTCCTCCCTCAGAGCTGCTTGTGGTTTTGAACTGCAGACCTTAGGGTTAGCAGCCCAGTGTGTAACCACTACAAAACACTCCTAGACATTTACCCTAGTGAAGTAAAAACCTAAGTTCACACACACACACAATCTATATTTGTAGATTTTTTTGTAACTGCACACCCCACACCCAAAATTTGGAAAGAACCCAAATGCCAAAGCGCAGGAACTCAAGGCAGACATGTAAATGCGTCATCTTGAGGTGGTCACACTTGAAGGCATAGAAGTCCCTTCACGGAACATTCTAGAAAATGCAAGGTGACCACGATGGAAAACACAGGGGCGAAGGGGAGTGCCAGGGCTGCCCTGGAAGGGCGGGAGAGAATCTGAGTGGGGCAGTGGAAGGGGAAGAGCCAGGGGGCATCCTGTGGGCCAGGAATTGTGTTGCTAAGCTCAGAGTTAACGCTTCAAACCCACCAGCCGCTCTTTGATGGGGAGACAAGGCTGTCCGCCGTGGCAGAGTGACCATCTTGGAAACCCAAGGGGGCAGTGAGCTCCACGCTGTCCAATGGGGCCTTATGAGTTGAATGGACTCAGTAGCATGCGCTTGTCTTGTTTTTTCGGGGGTGATAATTACACAACTCTATGCATTTGTCAAAATCCTTAAGAGTGTACACCAAAAAATTAACTAAGTCAGTGAATTGTACCGTAGTTAATTCAAATTAGCCATTTTATTGGGGGAGGGGTGGTTTTACACACTCCAATGTGGAGCTCAGCTGAGACTCCAGGCAGTTCCCCATCTGGCAAGAGGGTGGGGTGGGGGGCAAAAGCCAGGCGCAGACCTGCACGGATAGCCTCAGGTCCAGGGACAGAGAGGACACGGCACCACATTTGACACGCACAGAATTCCTCTGTGAATCATCAGAGGGCAAGGGCCACAGGCTCCCTTGGGGAGGGGGTAGGAGCAGCTCAGCTTTCACGTTCTGTGCTTTAATCAAAGAAGCAGTGTTAAAGCTCTCAGCTGATAGTCGAAAGGTGGGAGGTTCAGACCCAGTGGCTCCACTGGAGAAAGATGAGGCTGTAAAGATTTAGACCCTTGGTACCTCTGGTTCCTTGAGGCCTCCTCACCCCCCACTATCATGACCCCAGTGCCGCTTCCCACTCTGGACCGGACCGGAGCATGTACACAGGTATAGGCAAGAGATAAAGCTCACGACACATGGAACCCAGAAACAGGAATGGGAACAGCGGTACCAAAAGGGTAGAGGAAAGGAGGGAGGGAAGAGGAGGAAGGGGGAACCGATCGCAATGAACGGCACATAACCACACACTCCCCTCCAGGGGGAAGAGCAACAGAAACCAGAGGGGAAGGGTGACAGCAGTCAGTGTGCAATATGAAAATAATAACAATCTATAATCTATCAAGGGGCCACGAGAGGCGGGGGGTTGGAGGGGGGGGGAAAGGAGACAATCCCAAGGGTTCAATAGAAATTAAATGTCTAGAAAAGAATGATGGCAATAGATGTGCAAATATGTCATACAATTGATGTATGGCTTGTAACAGGAGTTGCAATAACCCCCAATAAAATTATCTGGGGAAAAAAAAAGATTTAGATCCTTGGAAACTCGTACCAAAAAAAACCCAAAAACCAAACTCCCTGCCATCAAGTTGATGACTATGACAACAACCCTATGGGACAGGGCGGAGCTGCCCTGCGGGTTTCTGAGACTGTAACTCGACAGGAGTAGAAAGCCTCATCTTTTTCCCACGGAGTGGCTGGTGGGTTCGAACTGCTGACCTTGCTGTCAGCAGCCCAATGCGTAACCACTACACCTGCCACCAGAGGTCCCTTTGGAGACCCCATGGGGCAGATCCACGCTGTCCTCCAGGTCTCTCTGAGTCAGACGGACCCATGGCTGTGGGTGTGGGTGTGGGGTGTGGGGCTTGGCCCTCTCATAGTTTGAGGGGTTTTGTGCTGTGTGCACGCATTCCTTTTTCTGCTGTTAAGCGGTGGGGGACACACCCCAGCACTCATGTTCTATTTGTGTCCTTGCTGTTCCCGTTATGAAGGAGGAGACCAGCTCCTCCTGCGTTGATCTCACAAGTTACCAGAGCACCTGCTGCCTCCTGTGACAGCCCCCCTTCTGTAAATCCTCCCTCCGCTGGCTTCTGAGCCCCTTGGCCTCAGTCTTGGGGTACCCCCCACTACTGAGCTTTCCAGCCCCAGCTGTTGTTCTCAGGTCCCTTGATCTGCCGCCTAAATCTCTCCCTGAAGCTCCCAGTTCACCACCTGCCTGCTCCCTCAGGCTCCTCCCGCCCAGTCTACCCAAGCCTGCTCCTTGGCAGTCACTGCCCACTGAAGGCCCCAGACCATCACCCTGAGGTACACCCCTCCTGACACACACACGTGCACATGCGCGCACACACACACATGCACACTCACACACATGCATACATACACACGGATACACACATCCAAATTCATTCACACATATACACATACACATGGACACACATACACATCCATTGTATATGTGTCTACACATATACACACGAACACACATATCCAAATCCATACACATGCACACTCACACACATACACACCCATGCTCACATACACATTCATACACACACAGTGGCAACTAGGTGGGTGCTACTACTCTCAACCCCACAGCGGCTGGCTAGTGCGGACTGGGAGCTGCCAGGTAAGGCAGGGTAGAGCTGCCCTGGGCTTCCTGAGACGGCAGCTCCTTGCAGATCTCAGGGCAACGTGCAAGCGCTGCCACAGCCATCTCCCATTAGCGCTCCGAGGGGCTGGCCGAGCTGGTTCACCACCTTCCCTTCCTGTCCCCATGAGAGAGAGGACAGGGACAGTCAAGTGAGGAGCCATGGAGAGGATACTGGAGCCCCGGGGAAAGTGAGAATGGGAGTAGCAGGGAGGGAGGGAGGGGACCCGGGAGGGGGACCCCAAGAAGCTGACGCTTCAGCAGCTGCTTCAGCCACAAGGAGACCCAGAGCAGGAGGCCAGGGGTCTCAGTCACAGAGGTGTGTGTGTGTGTGTGTGTGTGTGTGTGTGTCTGCATGCATGCGTGCATGCGTGTGGTGCAAGGGCGGGGACCTCACAAAAGGAGTAGAGCTGGCACTCCCTTGCTCACTCATGCACACTCATCTCATGCGTGTGCAGAGAGTTGAGGCGGGCACATATCCACCCCTACCCCTGGCAGAGCCTCTGATGCAGTTTACCATATGCTTCCCCCTCCCAGCTTAGCAAGTAAAGCCTTTACCCCAAACCAAACGCCAATGGTGTCCCTAACTGGGCCTGGTTTCTGCCTCCATATCCTGGGAGTCCTGGGGGGGTGGGGAGGGTGGGGGGCTGGCCCTAAAACCCTGGAACACCTTCAACTCTGAAGATGGTGGCCCGGAGTCACCTAGGAAAAGAAGGGGCTGTGTCCCATATGGACCCCATACACCGAGTTGGCCAGGTCAGCCCCGAGTTCACGCCTGGTCTCCCCTGGCTGCTGGGGCGTCACTCGTGGCATGACTACTTCGTTTCAGGGCGCGGGGGGTGGGGGTGGGGGTGGGGGGGTAAGTAAGACTTCCCAGGGCACCTGAGAGGGGAGCAAGCAGCAACTGACCTTCTCCAGCTTCTCGAAGTGCTCGCGCAGGAACTTCATGGGGCGGTCGGGCTGGGCGACGCACAGGTGCACGATGCACTCTCGGAGCACCTGCTGGATGCCATGCCTGTGCACGTACAGCTCGCAGCCCTTCAGGCTCTCGTCGTCCTCAGACAGCCAGGGGGAGGTCATGGTCAGCAGGCCCTTGACCTTCCTGTTCCGGGAGACAGGAAGAAGGAGGGCGCTGAGGCTGGAGGGCCCACTGGGCTGGGGCGGCCAGCACCCTGCATCGCACAGGCATACATGATACAAACACGACAGGGCTTGCTTCAGATAGCTGGGACGCATGGAGTTCAAGGGCAGTGGAATCCGTCCACAAGCTTTGCGGAAGCCCCTTCCCCGTGTAATTGGAGACGGCCGACCTCGGCCCAGCCAGACAGGGCCGGGGTGCAGCATGCCAAGAAGCCCTGGTGCGTGGCTGTCTTGAAAGCGTGCGTCTTTCCCACCCAAACCCACTGCCATAGAGTTGATGCCCACTCGCAATGATCCTGGAAGCGTTCACGGGGTAGGAAGCCCCATCTTTCTCCTGAGTAGCAGCTAGTGGTTTCCAACTGCTGACCTTGGCGCAACCGTAACCGCTATGCCACCAGGGCTCCTGGATGGACCTTTAGGTAGGTCTTAAAACCCACACCCAAGCCAGTGACCTGAGGGGTCAGTTTGGAGCCAGGGCCAGTGAGGGGGCGGGGGAGGGGGGGTCACCGCAGGACCCCCTCGGGGTTCCCTATGGGACTTGGCCATGGGCCAGGCTGGCAACCCTTTCCTCTGAGGGTCCTGGGAGGGTTTGAACTGCCCACCTCCCGGTCAGGTCCTCTCAGGTCTCCTTAGCTCCAGCAGGTCCGTGCAGAAATGCAGGAGATTCCAACGCGTTCCCAGGTGAGGATTTGGGAGTGTGGTTTGGAGGCCCCCGGGGGCAGGGTAGGAGGGGGCGGGGACAGAACACCCCCACCCTCGTAGACCCACCCGTAGGAATTCTCCAAGAGCGGGCGGGCGGGGATGAGGTCAGCGACTGTGGCCACGGGTTTCCCCCTGACCCGCTCCGCAGGCACAAAGGGAAGGGACAGAATCCAAGCCCAGGCTCTGTGCCTTGGGAGGGTGGAAGGCGGGCACAATGGCAGGCCCGGCGCGCTACGGCGACGCTGTCTGCGCCCCCAACGCAGGCGTTATATCACAATGAGCCGGCTCAGCCCGGCGACCCTCCTCAGGCAGGGCCGAGCTCCCCACCTCCCAGGCCCTGGAATGACGAGCCCGTGGAGTCCCTCAGGGATCGGCGACAGGCAGAGACCCAGGGCCCAGGACGTGGCCCCCCGCCCCGGACCGACCGGGAGGAGTGACAGCGAGCCGGACCCTCCAAGGACCAGGATGGGGATTCCAGCGTCGGAACCCCGTAAGGACCAGGAAGAGTGACAGCGGCCCGGGATTCCCCCCACCCCAACCCCCGCCGCCGCCACGGAGCGGGATGGGGCCCTGGGGTCCGCGGGCGGCTCCCCTTCCCGGGCCCAGCTTCCACCTCAGCGCCGAAACCCCACAGGGGCCGAAAGACATTTTCCTGCGGTTCCCAAATTTCTTCGCCGGCCTCGGGGTGGGGGGACACCCGAGGTCCGGCCCAGGGACCCAGTCCCCACCGCGGCTGGGGGTCGCGCCGCAGCCCCGGCTCCCCAGCCCCCGGCGTACCTGGATGCGCGGAGGCCAGAGGCGGCTGCAGCGGGGACGGCGGGCGGGGGTGGGAGCACTGAGAGGCGGCCGGCCGCGATTGGTCCTCAGCCGCGAGAGGCCGCCCCCCTTGGCGCCGCCCCCGCCCCGCATCCACGCCCCCGAAGACCCGCTGCTTGGGACCGCTCCTCCGCGCCAAGGCCGCCCCCGCCGGCACCCAGCACCCTCCCTGCCTTGAGCCACCGCTTCGCACCGGCACCACTACAGGACAACCCACCCCCACCGCGATCCTCTCCGCCCAGCACCTCCTCCCTCACTACACCGTGCTGACACCGCCCCCCAGACCCCTACCCCACCACCTGCCCTGCGGACCCCCTGCAGCAGACTCCACACACACGCTGGCCCTGCCCCTGCAGACATCTCTCTACTGCGCCCCGCAAGAACACTCCTAGAG
>NW_022103901.1:403118-407495 GCF_000313985.2 Echinops telfairi
CCCTGGCCAAGCCACCCTCCCCCCAACCCCAACACACACACTGCTGAGCATGCTCTGGGCTGACTGGCTGCCCAGGCATGCAGACACAAAGCCCCCCACCTTCACAAGGATCCCCCCCACCTTCAGTCCCTCTCAGCTCCTTGCAGCCCCAGGGGCTGGCACCCTGCCCTCTGCACCCCCTGCAGTGACTGTGGGTGGGGGCCTGTGGCCAGGGGCCAAGACAGGGTACCTAGGTGGAAGGCTCTGTGGAAAATGACGGGTGGCCTTCCTGAGCCAGGGGGTCAGGGAATTCTGGGGAGGGGGGCCCAGCCCCCGGCTGTGTCCCAGGTAACTTGTGGCACAGTGATTAAAGTGCTCCACTGTCCCCGAAAGGTTGGCGGTTCAAACTCACCACCCAGCCAGCGGCTCTTGGAGCAGGGTGCAGAGTCGCAGGTCTGGACCCTACAGTACAGTGCTACTCTGTGCCCCCAAACCAAACCACCCCGCTGCTATGGGCGGCTCTAGACTGCCTCTTCTGTCGCCCTGGAGGGGCTCCCGGTGGGCAAACTGCTAACCCTGTGGCCAGGGCCCAACATGTGACCCTCTGCAGCTGCTCTAAGAATGAACCGCTTGGCAGCACTAGCCCAGGCCCCCACCTAACTCATGGGGGCTGGGGGAGACGAACATGAGCTGGGGGGGTCTGCAGGCCAGCATCCCAAACTAAGGAAAGCAGGAGGGTCCCCCAAGAGCTGGGTCAGCAACCCCCAGCCCCAAACTGCTGACTGGTAGCCCCCCTGGGTCTTTAAAGCTGCCAAGTTCACAGGCGCACACAACAGCCTCATCTTTCTCCAGAGGAGCAGCTGGTGGGTTTGAACCAGTGACCATCTGGTTAGCAGGCATGTGTTTTAACCCTTGCACCACCGGGGCTCCTTGGGGGCATGTCAGGGGCACAATGCTGGTGTGAGCAGGTAGGTGGCCACCTGCCTTTCTGCTCAGACCTCCCAGTGGACCCAGGGCCCCTCGGACCACTGCCCTCCCAGCCGGGCTGGGTACGGCCCGGCTGACAGGGCAGAGCTGCCCACAGGCTTTTCCTGGCTGCTCCCTTGACGGAAACAGCCGAGGTGCTGGTGGTGGGGTTGAACCATGGACCTTTGGTCAACAGGCTGACGGGCCTGTGCTTCCACATTGTTGCTGGGGGTAGGGGGGTGTCCTTAAACCCTCTACCTTTCCACGACCAGTCCAGCACATGCCTTGGGGCTCACAGGTAACCAGGTGTTCTCAAAGCAAATAAGCAACCCTTCCCGTAATCCGCCCTCCAGGAGTTCACTCTGTTACTCCTTGGGGGGGGGGGTTCTCTAAGACACACACACACTCACACCCAGACCCAGAGCCCACTCCCTAACGTGGTTCCCCTCCTCCCCAGCGCTGCTGACCACGACGGGAAGCACCCACCACCTAGCACTGCCATCCATCCAGTGGGTTCCAGCTGACAGTACCTCACAGAACAGGGGAGGCCTGCCCTGCAGGTCCCCAGTGCCCAGTCATGAGCAGCCGCCACCTCCTCCTCCAGATGTGTCTCCAGCTTCAACTTGAACTTGAGGTTGAGACCTATGGTCTGTCGGTCCCTGGCCTTCCTCTCGTCCTCTCGGAGGGAGTCGATTCTCATGTGTCCCCTCTGTGAGCTGCAGGGCACAGCCAGCATGTGCGTTGTTGATGACAGTTTTATCCGATGAAAGAGAGGGAGCTCCTCATCTTTGTGCTCTGCAAGCCCACCAGCACCTGTATGCCAGCCGCCAGTGCTCCGCTGATGACCCCCAACCCCACCCCCGCCCTGGAGTTAACTCTGACTCACAGCAAGCCTCGTCTTTCTCCTTGGAGTATTTGAGGCCCTGACCTTGAAGTCACTGGCCACCGCCCCACCCACAGTGCCACCAGGGCCTCTTAGTGACCAGGGTCCCTGTAAACGACCTCCAAACACTGGGGAGCCAGAAATGACTCTCGCTGCCACGTTCGCTCCTGAGGCATGCCTGCGGTGACGCCAGGCTCCCAGGAAGACGGCAGAAGAGAACGGTCCCTGGGCACCCATCAAGCTCAGGTGGCGCTGGAGCTAGGTCTGAGTGGCCATCACCAAACCAAGTGAGAAGCCAGCGTGGGGGGCTAGTAGAATCACGCTCCTCCCAGCTAGGGGCACTCTCCAGGGATTCAGTATCCATCTCTCCTCTCCCCTCCCCTCTCTTCCCTTCCCCACCCCTCTCCTTTCCTCTCTCTCCCCAGAGGGGTGGCTCCCTGGGTCCCATGCGGTTGTAAACCACGATGCCACAGAGGAGGGTTCTTTCTTTTCCTGAGGACATAGGATCAAGGACACAAGGGGGATGAGAGGATGGATGACCGTAACAACATGGCGGCTGGCAGGGGCTCCTGCAGAAACGTCGACCTGAGACGCTCCCCCTAATGGAGGGAGCGGGACTTTATCACAGAACCCATTGCCGTCCTGTCCAGTGTCCAGCTCTTAGTGGCCCTCTGGACTGAAATGCCCCTGTGCGTCTCTGAGAGCAGCTTTTTAGTGGAGCAGTCTTTCTGACCCCGAGCAGCTGGGGAGCTTGAAGCTCCGACCCTGCTGTGGCAGCCCAGCCCCAGGGCCACCAGGGCTCCTTCCGTAGAAGAACATCGTCCTCAGATGTGCAGGCTCATCGCAGGCTGGGAGGCAAACACCCAGTAGTCAGCAACCCAGGAGAAGCCGGCCCCTCACAGAGCTCTGCAGGATGGTCTTAAAGGGCCTGGGAGTGGAATTCTCACACACACACACACACACACACACACACACACACACATCTTAGACACATTCATCATATACACTCATCATACACACATACACCCATGCATGCACACACACTCATCATACACTCACACACGCGTGCGTGCGCACACTGCCTGAGGAGGACAGCAGGTAGTGGTGCAGCTACCCTCAGACTTGCTGCTGTCCAGTCCGTCCGGCTCTCGGCGCCCCTGGCGGCCAGGGTAGAATTGCCCCTGGGGCCTTCCAAGACCATCCATCTTCACCAGCGCCCACAGCCTCACCCTTGCTGTGACACACTGCAACAGGGCCTCGGGCAGCAAATGGTTTTCCAACGCCGCTTCCAGGGACGCTGACTGTGCATCGGGGTGCAGAGGGGCCGCAGCCACTTGGAGGCAGGTCTGAGGAGGGCATCTGCTGGGAGTTGAAACGGGGTCTTCTGCATGGGAGGTCAGGCTTCTACCCTGAACCCCGCTATCCGGAGACCTAAGCAGTGATTCTCAACTTTCCTAATACCATGACCCTTTCATACAGTTCTTCATGTTGTGGTGGCCCTGTACGTGGGCATATCTGCATGTGGGTGGACCTGCCTGGAGACAGATAGAGGAGCGGTGTGACCACTGTGAAAAGGTCGTTCGACACCCCCCCAAGGGGTCAAGACCCACAGGTTGAGAACTGCTACCTAAGAGGCTTTATGTCAAAGTGCCTCCCATCATGCTATTCTATTAGGACAGGGCAGACATGCCCGTGGGTTCCCCAGGCTGTACCTCTCCAAGGGAACAGACACAAGGTCTGCAGAGTGGCCCTGACCCTGGGACAGCACTTCCACCGGGCTCTCTTTGTCAGACTCCACACCATGTTGATTGGAAGCCCTGCTCGCCCCACATGGAAAGGCCAAAAGCTGCCAGCTGACCGGAGGATGAGTAAGTGACAAGCTGCCACGTGTCCCCCTCCCACAGCTGTGTGATGGTGGCCCCAGACGTCCCCACAGTGCCCTGGGCACATGCTGGCCCCACAAAGAGCTGCACTGTGTTCTGCTGACTAGTTAAGCAGCATCAGACCTTAGGCCTGACCCATGCTGGCCCCTCAGGTCTGGTCAGCCCCCAGTGCTGCCTCCACTCCATGAGAGAAGCCACCACGTGTCCAGTTCCCAAGCCAGCAGCCTGGCCTGTGTGACCTCTCCCTCAGCCCCAACTGCCTGCCATCTGCCATTCTCACTAGAAAATGACCCTCCAGTCTGTCCACCAGCCTGCCTCTCTCACACAGCTGCCCAGCTGCCCAGACACCTGTGTGCATGTCCCAGGCCCCTCTTACCACAGTACAAGCTGAGTAGCCTTAGGACAGGAATGTATCAGCCCACAATTTTGGGGGCAGAGTCCAAAGTCCAAGGGTCCGTCCGCCATATTGGTTCTTTTGGAGTGCTGGAGGGGGGTGGGGGGGGTGGAGAACTGGCTCCACCCTCTCTTCCCCTCCTCTCTGCCCCCACCCTCTCCCTCACCTTCTCTTCCCCTCCCCTCTCCCCCCATTTTCTCTCCCCCCTTCTCCTCCAGCATTGCTGCCCCCTGGTGGACGCTGAGCCAGTTGGGGGCAGAAGTTGGGGGGGG
>NW_022103901.1:409571-415188 GCF_000313985.2 Echinops telfairi
ATTGATGTGTGTATGGATTGGGATAACAGTTGTATGAACCCCTAATAAAATGTTTAAAAAAATAAAAATAAAAAAAAGTACCACAGGCTATTTGGTGCCCTGGGACCAGCATACCCTTACGATCTCCATGCCCTGCTTTTTATGATGCGCATGAGTCTGGCAGGCTCTGTGCTGCCCTGACACCCACGCTCATGACCCATGGGTCGTGTTTGGTCACTTACGCTCTTAATCTATACAGGTCAGCAACCTATACACTCCTACATGAAAAACTAGCCTATATGTGCACGATTACCTTTTTCCCTCAACAGTGTTTGGAATTCTCTACTACTAGCTAAATTAGTGATTCTATCGATAGAACTACCTTATGCCCCAGGGGGGATGATTTATAACAATCGGATTATAAAATTATAATCATGTCTCTGAACCAGATATATATAAACTATATGAATGGATTTGGGGCTCACACTGAATTCTAGCCCCAATCTGAGAATATGACATGGCCCTGCTGGGTGCTCGCCTCATGGAGAGGAAGATCTGGGAGCTACAGCAAAGTGGCGAAAAGACCAGATGATGGCCAGCTGTCAAAAAGAATAGTGTGTTAGAGCTTAAATTGTGAACACTTAGTTCACAGAAAGTGACGGCTAACAGTGAGAGCCCCAAATCCATTTCCCTCTAACATTAGTCCAGAGATGCAAATAGTTCTGCTACCAGAGAGCCTTGTAAAGTCCATTATGGCAGACAGTTAGGTTAGAATGTAACACCATACCATTTGATCTCCCTTTTGACCCATTTTAAGATTGTTTCCGTTTTGTTTTAATCATTTTATTAGGGGCTCCTACAACTCTTATCACAATCCATACATGCATACATTGTGTCAAGTACATTTGTACATTTATTGCCATCATCATTCTCAAAACATTTGCTTTCTACTTGAGCTCTTGGTATCAGCTCCTTTCCCCCGCGCCCCTCCTCCCCACCCCACCATTGTTTCCTTTTTTAATGCATTCTGCCTTTTTTTTTTCTCTGAGGTTTTTTCGTTGTTGGGTTTTTCTTGTTTCTTGATTTTGCTTTGCATCATTTTCTGTCTGTGAGATCTAGGTAGGCAAATCTACAGCGACGGTGACCGGTGGTTAATTACCTAGGGACATGGCTGGAGAGGGTGGGGAGAAGTGGGGAGCTAACAATAGTATGAGAACAAAGAAACTGCTCTGACATTGATTGTGGCGATCAGTGCACAACCCTTCTTAGTAGCATGTGAATTAGATGACAATAAACGATAGATATTTTAAAAGTCAGGAGAAAGAGGGGATTTTTCACTCCTGTGGAGTTACACTCTCTGAAGCTCACAGGGGCAGGTCTACCCTGTCCTATTGGCTCACTATGAGTCGGCATCAACTGATGACAGCCAGTTTGCTTGTTTGTTAAAAAGTACTGCTGGCCATCATCCTTCTTTCCTTCCTCCCTCCCTCCCTCCTCTAGGGTCAGGACAGCAGCAGACATTTCCTCGGTTTGCAAGGCTGCCAGATTGAGTTCAGCTCGCTGAAGCCGGCGCCCTGCCCGTCTGGGTTGCCCGCACCACCAGAAGGATGCAAGGGGTGTCGCCATGTCTGCAAACATTGACAGATGGCCCCAGTGACTTAAAAACCCAACAGCATCCTCTGTTCTCTCTTCCTTCTTGCTACTCCTTGCTCTCCTCTCCTTGGGGCCCTCTCAATACCTGCTCTCCCTCAGTCCCCAGGCACCCTCCCACCTGTTCTGCAGAAGAAGAGGAAGCTGTGGCACCAGAGTCACTTAACTCTTTCCTCGCCAGACTCAGCTGTAGTTTGTTAGTGGGTTTGTATTAAACCTAATTTTCTCTTCCTTTATGTCAGCGGTTTTCAACCTGTGGGTCGTGACCCCTTTGGGGTCCAACAACCCTTTCACAGGGGTCACCCGATGCATAACAGTACCAAAATTACAGTTATGAAGTAGCAACAAAAATAATCTTATGGTTGGGGGGTCACCACAACATGAGGAACTGTATGAAAGGGTCGCGGCATTAGGAAGGCTGAGAACCACTGCTTTATGTAATAGCGGCTCTTGTGGTCTCTATCCCTTTAAGTGAGCTAATTCTCTGGCTCTAGACCAGGAGTCTTCAAACTACGGCCCACAGGCCACATGCGGCCCACATGCAGCCCGCCCATCAAGGACATTTATCCGGCCCGCCGGGTGTTTTTGCCCTGCTTGTTTTTTTACTACAAAATAAGATATGCGCAGTGTGCATAGGAATTTGTTCACAGTGTTTTCTTAAACTAGAGTCCGGCCCACCAACGGGTCTGAGGGACAGTGAACTGGCCCCGTTTAAAAAGCTTGAGGACCGCTGCTCTAGACAAAGGTCAGTTCTGACCTTTCTCTGGCTATCCTAAACTCCTTTCCCTTCATTCCGTTCCCTACAAACCTCACCTCCCTCAATAAATCTATTCAAGGTCCCACTCTGCCTCTTGTCTCTGTAAGCCCTCCCTTCTTTCCTTCCTCTGAAACTGGCCCATCAGATTTAGGTTGTGCTTGCCGTGCCACAGCCACCTTCCAACCTTGCCGGACTCTCCTCGGATTTTCCTTAGTTTTTGTGCCCACTGCTCCCACCCAGGCCGCTCTCAAGGTAACCCATTGAGCATCTTCCCAAACCCAGCCAGGTGGCCTTCAGAGCCTGTTGCACGACTGGGCCAGCACAGGGACTTGACCCACAAGCCTGGACCCAATCAATGCCTGGAACTCAGACCATCCTTTCTGAACCGGTATTTCCCAAAGCTGGGGGTGTCCCGAGTGATGCAGGAGAGGAATTCCCTGGGTACCCCAGAGTGATGACTGAGAAAGAGTATTTCAGAATTCAAGAGTTACCGTCTTGGAAACCCACAGGGGCAGCTCTACTCTGTCCCAGAGGGTCACTATGAGCCGAATCGACTCGATGACAGTGAGTTTGGTTTTCGTTCCTACAGGTGCCCTGGTGAGCAGTGATTTAAGAGTTGGGCTGCTAACCGCAAGGTCAGTAGTTCAAAACCACCAGTTCCTCTGAGGGAGAAAGACGAGGTGTTCTATTCTCAGGACTGTTACAGCCTGAGAAACCCACAGGGGCATCTCTGAACTGCCTGTAGGGTCGCCATGGACTCGATGGCAATGAGGCTTGGGGTTGAGAGGACCAGATGATGGGTAGGCTGGAGACCTCACAGGCCTTTTTCTTACTGAGACCCACGTTTCCTTAACTGGAGGCTGGGTGGAGTTTACACCTCGTGGTGCAGGTGGGAACTGGGTGATGCAGTTTTGTCAGGTCCCCAGAATGTACAAGTGTTAAACACATGACTTTAGTACCAGGCTGGTTCTCAAAAAATACCTTTTGCCTCCCCCTCAGAAGAGAAAGTGTTCGGTAGTCTAGCATAGGTGTTGGGTGTCCATAACGCAGGCCCACAGGGACAAGCTATGGAAACAAAGGAGTGGCACACTGCACATGCTCAGAGGTTCACGTTTCCCTCCAGGTACTCGTGGGTGGGCGCTGCACCTGGATTGGCCCACTGAATTTAATTCAGCCAATGGGGTCAACCAGGGGTTGTCCACCACGTCTCCCTGCGGAATAATTGAAAAGGAGTTTCCAGGCAGGCTGCACTGTTCAGGAGGAGCCTTGTGGGTGCCTGTGTAAACCTGAAACGTCTTCGAACGCTCATAAAACTCACTTGGATCACAAACCAGGCTTCGTCGTGAATTCTTTCGCGCGTGGAGCCAAGGACCGAGGTATATCTCTCCTCTGAAAAATCTAACAAAAGGGACATATTCTTTGGACGTATGCCTGGGCCCTGGGTTAGAGCTTAAGTTTTGAGCGCCCCAGTTTGCAAAAGGCTATGGCTGGCAGTGAGCCCAAAATCGACGTGCAGAGTCCCCACACAGCTTAAACCGCCATTGTATTTCCTGCTCCTTAACCGAGAATGTTGTTAATGGGTCCAGCAGTAACACTACAGTTCTCAGCCATTGCCAGTCTCTAACCCCTTCTCCAACCCCACCTAGCATAGCCTGACACCTAGCCTTCTCAAGATGTCTCAAAGAAACCTCCCCCTCTCTCTTCACCTTTCTGCTGGGGCCACAGCCAATTGGAGGGAAGTGCAGGCTCCTTTTAGACATGATGATTTATCTGTCTCAAAAGTTTATTAACAAGGGGTCCTTTTTCGTTCTTCACTTTCTCACGGGCCACTTGTCCATCCCTTCGTTCTCTCTCTCTCTTATACTCTTTACTCCAATCTCCCCCTTACCCTGTCCCCTTTACTCTTACTCCATTCTAAACACCCAGGCAGGTCATTAATGCTAATAAAACCTGTTAAAACCCACACTCTGGGTCCCCTTTCAAGACTTGTATTCCCATTCTAATAATAATCTTGCCCTCAGGCAAGAATGCTTAGAAAGTGGATTACCCCCACCCATCTCCAGCCAGTGCAGGGAGGGGGCAGTCTCTTAGGGGCTTGCCTGGGTGTGTCCTTGTAGAAAGTAAATTGTGTCCTGACTGCCTTGGTTGGAAGGCCCTGGACCAATCTTGTGAGCTCTTCTGACAATGCACTACATGTCCCAATGGTGGCCCTGTTCCTACTTCTGTAGTCTCACCAATAACTGTGATGTACTTATCTGCCCCAATCGTGAATTTGAATTTCTCTGTTCCATGCCTGATGTTTCCAGCACACCAACTGTGAATCCTTGGACGTCATTTTGACGTTGTGGCCCCACTTATCACCGTGAGTCTGTCTTTGTTGCTTGTCTCTTTTAAGACTTAATAAACATCCTCCTTAGAGATTGGGGTCTCTTTTGTACCCTAAAACAGCCTTCAGAAAGCCAAGTCCTTTTCTCTTTGTTCTAAGCTGCCTTGGCTGCATCCCTTGGCGTGGGACAACACAATGAGTTCTTGTTTGCAAAACGTCGTTCTGCCTTTAATAAAACACCGCATCAACAGCTGCTAATAAACTTCTGGTTTTAGATGGAATCGTAGTATTTTTCGCACCATATACCTGGCTCCCTCTTGAACAGACTTTTAGTCCTGAGGCAAGATCTAATGCGTGGGGTCAAGGGCAGAGCTGTGACTCAGCCTCCTCGGAATCCAGGGGCATCCCCCACCTTTTGAAGGGTGCGATGCTACGCCCAAGGACCTTTGGGAGGGGCAAGTGGTTTGCGCTCTGCAGCTGCCCGAAAGGTTGGTGGCACAGATCTGCGAACGAGCACGGAACCCAGCGCGGGCCTGCCCTCTGTGGCGCTCAAGGTCGCCAGGACTGGGGATTCACTCCCCAGTGGAGTCCCGCTGGTTTAGTGCGCGTGCGCGTGTTTGACGTTGAAACAGTTATTTAATTTCTCCATAACGGCCACAACGGCCTTCTAGTACGGGAAGGGACTGCCTGGGCTGCTGGGCAGAGCAGATGCTCTATGACGTCAACATGCTGTCGGTGCCATACGGCAGGGCAGAGGTCGCGACGGAGGCGTGCAGTGATGACGTCGCGCGCCGCCCCGCCGCCCAGCCGCGTCCTGTTCGCAGCGTCGAGAGCTGCCAATACAGTTCTGTTTGGAGCCGGAAGCAACGCCGCCAGGCGCTCGGCATCCGTCGTAAAAGCGGCGG
>NW_022103901.1:415817-421069 GCF_000313985.2 Echinops telfairi
GCCGCCCTGGCGCGCGCCACGCCAGGTACCCCCGGGGGCGGGGACGACAGCTGCCCAGTATGGCTCTCGACACGGAAACAGCTGCGTGGGCGTCGTGGCTCACGTGCAAACGCCCCAGAGATGTTCCAAAGCGGGGCCTGGGGATACAGGAGTCACACCTTGGGCTGTAACTACAAGGTTTCTACTCCTAGACAATTACAGCTGGGGAAACACCCAGGACGGCTCTCCCTTGCCCCCTAGGGTCCCTGTGAGTCAGAATCACCTCGATGGCAGTGAGTTTATTTTCTGGTTTGGGGGTGTGGGAGGGAATAAGGACTGGTGGTGCGGTGGTTAAAGTGTCCAGTCGTTGAGCAAAGTGGTTGCAACCCACCCACTGTTCCTGGAGAGAGAGGAGGCTGTTTAGAAGGAGCTACAGCCTCGGAGACCCTGTGGGACAGCAGGTGTGGGGCTGGGGCCCCACAATTTTAATGCAAGCAGATGAAGGGGTGTTCTGGAAAACCCCATCTCTTCCCACCTTTTCATGCTCATTCATCCTCTGAAGGCTCCTGCCCGCCCTAATTGGCTTCCCCTTTGTCTATTCTCCACGTTGCTAGACGTTGGCGCCCCTTTCCTGGGGGCTCTGCGGGGCCTGGCCCTCTCTGGCTGGCCATCCCTGACTGGGATGTGGGGAGGCAGGGGGCCCAAGTAGGTTTGCCAGGAAGGACCCCGTGGACCGCACATTCAGGCCGACGCTCAGTGGGTGGGAGGGTAGTTTACAGAAACAAAAAGGAGGTGTGAGGACAGTCAGCATGGTTGGTGGCACGAAGTGGGGGATCTAATCATTGGGTTGCTCCCAGGGAGAAAGGCGTGCCCTTTGCTCCTGGCAAGACAGACAGACAGACGTGGTCCAGAGGGGTTTGAAATGGCCACTTAGCAGACTATAACACCCTAACTCCAACCAAACCCTTGTGGGACTCACAGCCGCCCTGTGGGATGGAATAGAACTGTCCCAACCCAGCTGCCCTATAAGACAGACAGGGCTTTCCCAGCTCACAGGGCCTTGGGGTTTTTATGGCTGTAAGTCTTCACAGAAGCAGACAGCCTCGTCTTTCTGCCATGGAGTGGTGCCAGATTCAAACCAAGAGCCTTAACCACAACGGCACCAAAGCCCTCTGTCATCAATGGGATCTAAGGGGTGGCACTTTGCCTGCTCTGGGGCTGCTTCAGCTCCCTAGAGGCAAACTGGGGGAGGGGAGTGCTTCAGGAATGGCTGGGTCTAGGCGCTTGCACATGTGCTCCCCAGTGCGCTACAGGAGCTGTCACCCCTGCAGGCTCCCTCTCACACCTCCCTGTCAGGTTAAGCCCCTGAGCGTCCCCTAAAGCCTCCAGATGGTCTGGGTGCTCTTGGGGACCCGAGCCTGGTCAGGCTGAGAACTCTAAATGGCAGCTTCACTCACGTCCGTTCCTGAGTTGAGGGTCTCGGGGAAGGAGGCCCCCTCATGCACTGGTCAGCCCAGGATGACGGGAAAAGTCCATCACTGCCTCCCGCCCCCGGGGCTGCCTGCTGATGTCTACTTTAGGGAGTAGCCTATTATAAGCCCCTCCCTTCCCCACAGACCACTTCCACATGCAGGCCGAGTCGCTGGTAGGCCCACTGATGCAGACCATCGCCCACCAGCACTGGAAAGTCCGCGTGGCTGTTCTGGAGGCCACCGGCACTGTCGTCCAGTTTGGCACCGGGAAGTGCGTGGATGACGTGCTCTCCCACCTGGCTCAGCGACTATTTGACGATGTCCCCCAGGTAACAACCCACACCCTATCCGGACAACAGGACTGTCTCCATGCCTGCTGGCCTCTGTCCAACACCATGGCCTCTCTGAGTGTTGTGATCAGACTCCTTCCCTCCTGGGATGTTCCTGCTCAGTGTTCAGATGAGCATGCAGCCTGGCCTGTGTGTGTCTCATACTGCGGACCCGAGTGGTTGGTGTGTGTGTGTGTGTGTGTGTGTTTCTGTCTGTGCACTGCCCAAGGGGGAACATTCCCGCCTGACCCACAGCAGCTGAGGGCTCAGTGCCTCAGAACCGCACCGCACCTCAGGCTCAGCCCAGACCTGGGATTGGAGCTGGGATACTGGCTGTAGGGCCTGTGGGCAGCTAGAACAGCCCCCTGCATCCCCACCATGCGCATCCACAGCCATACTCTGGTCTGGGCTCAGGTGCGGCAGGCAGTGGCCTCCGTGGTGGGAGCTTGGCTGCTGGAGCTACGGGACCGCTACTCCTTCTTCCACAAGCTCATCCCACTGTTGCTGAGCGGCCTGGACGACGAGATCCCCGAGATCAGGTCAGGCTGTGTGTGTGGTGGGGGGAGCTCCCTGTGAGCTCTCTGTGTCCTGTTCCCAAGTGGTCACTCCCAGCCGTAGCCATTTACTCCTTGCTCCAGAACCCTCTGGAAACCCCGTGCTTACCCCGTTGTCCCTGTGTCCCGCTGACACTGGTGGGTGTCTGCCTGGGTGCTCATTCCTGTCCTGCATCGGTCATGTGGTCAGATCTCGTGTGCACAGTCCCCCTCGAGGGCACCGGGGTGCTTGGCCAGGGTGGGGACTGCTGCTCACCCACTGGTGGGGTGATTTATGGGATGCCTCGCAGGCCGCTGTGGCTGGGTGCTGACACATGCCGCATGTCCTTGGGCTACAGGCAGTCAGCCGCCAGCCTCTGGCAGCAGGTTGGTCTGCAGTGGCAGAAGGAGAACGAAGAGGACCTGAAGGACAAGCTGGACTTTGCCACCCCACCACCCCCTCACTACCCACAGCAAGGTGCGTGCGTCCGCAGTCCCAGCGGGCCCCCCGGGGAGCAGACCGGCCTCCGATCACAGCCACCTGGGGGAACCTGTACAAGCCAGGTGGTGGGCGTCAAGGGCAGCCTGGGACCTGGGACCATGCTTGTGGGTGTTGGGGTGGTGGGCCCCCCAGAAATGTTCATGCTCCTTGGGAACCCTGGGCTCTGTGGGCACGAGTGCATGTGTGCGTGCATGCGTGTCCGTGCACATGCCTGCCAGGGCCTCCAGAGAGCGTGCCCGTGTGCCTGGCAGCAGTGGACTGTGTGCTCGTCTGCTCTTGGTGGCCAACAGCACGGCCGGCCTTCCTGGACAAGCTCTCAGGTCTGCCTGCTGACTGCTTGTTCCCAGGATCTCTGGCCGGGGCCTGCCCTCTGACCTCCATCAGGGCATTCTCAGGGCTGGGAGCAGTGAGAGAGGCCCTCACAGACCATCCTGCTTGGGGGGGAACCAGCTGCTCCTGCTCGGCCCTGATCTAAAAAGTGTTAAGACCGAGCGGCATCCAGCCAATGGCATGAGAAGCTTATCTGTCACGTGTTCCAAGGCTTGGGATGTTTGTTTCCACAGATTAGAATGAATCTGGAATTGAATTACAGGCAATGTTAGTGGCATTAGCATTAGATGGTTTAGATTTTTGGTGTATTCCCTTAAAATTAGTCTATAGGTTAGAATTTTAAGCCAATTTTTCTAGGTTCTTTTAATTTTGACTTTATCTCCAACCTCCGAGTCTGCTCAGTAACACCTAGTCAGCCCTCCCATCTGCGCCCTGCCCTGCCCCCACCTCTGCCTGGGGTCCTGGCATCAACAGAAGCCCCCTGGCTATTGACCCCACCACACTGGCCTGTGCCCTCCCTGCAGACCTGCTTTCTCTCTCAGAAGGCTCCAGACGGTGAATGGGGCTTCCAGGGGTCCTTAGAGCAGGGCCCCAATGTTCAGGGGCGCAACACCTCACCTGTTCTCCCAAACCCATGGTGTCGAAGGGGATTCATCCTCGGGGTGGGGGTGGCGGAGAAGAGCGGGCTTTTTTCTTTCTGAGTCTGAATCAACGGGAGCCACAGACAACCTGGGCTTGAAGCTGACTGCAGTGTGGCTGAGGCTGGCTGCCTGGCCCCCAGTCGGGAGTCAGAATGCTCCCAGGGTCTGTGGAGGCACAGGCCGGCAGGGGACATCGGACGAGGAAGACTGGGGAGGACTCGAGTGTGTGCGTGACGGTGCTGGCGAAAAGCATGGGAGCAAGATGGGCATGTGACCCGGAGAGACTGGTCCCTGGGGAAGACCGCATGCTGGGCGCAGCGGAAAGGACATGGACAAGCTGGCCAGTGTGACCAGTGTGCGATGGCGCAGCACCGGTGGGGCCTCATCCTGTTGTATCGGGGGCTGCTGTGGGCCGGGCCAGACTCACCAGCACCGACAGCAGTGTCCGCTGCAGAGGGTGGCCTATCGGACAGTCCTTGTGTGCCACATGAGGCCACCCCCACGGCAGCAGGCCACCGCCCTGGGGCTGAGTGCAGTCGCCAGCAGGCTCTCCGTGACCCCCGATCACCGCTGTCAAGCCCTGGCACCTGCTCCCGTGGGAGCCCCTGCAGACAGTCGCGCCATGCTGGCGGAGTCCCCCCTCACACAGATCCTCCAGCCGAGAAGCGGGAAGAAAGGACGGGACGCCAACCGGGTCTCCGGAGACAAGCTGTTCCTTTTACCCAAACAGACCTGACTTTCTGACGCGCCTGGTATCAGCTCTGCCTGCAGCGTCGTGTGGGGCTTTCAGGATCAGCGTCTTCCTCAAAATCCTGGAGGGGCCTCCTGGAGGCTGCCAGCGGATCTATTCTAAAACTCGTGTGGAGCCATGTGTCTGAAGGAGGCCAGACGACGGGGACAGACTGCTGTACCCAGTGTCAAGAGGGTGACCAAGACAGCCTGGTGGACACACAGATAGTGGGGCCGTACTGCCGCTGAGCTGGACCCTCACGGGGAACCCAGGGGGTTACCGCCAGAGCGTGGCCGTGCCTCACCTCACTGCTCCACAGGACGTTAGGAGGCAGGCTCCAGAGGGCGGTGGCCGGGCTGTCCTGGTCTGGAAGCTCCACTGAACCGCTGCAGTGCCTGGGTGGAAAGTGATTTTCAACAAAGGCCCTGAGCCAGCTGGATTCCGATGAGCCTCAGCCCTTGGGAAGGACACAGGACACAGGCAGACAGTGTTTCAGAACAGGCGAGGCGGATTTGGAAAAAGACAGCCCTTACAGAGATCCACAGATGCCCTGCCTCTCGCTGCTCTGCTGGCCCCTCTGGCCTGCAGGATTCTTGGCCACCAGGGTGCAGAGAGACAGACAGACGGACGGCATAGCCACTACGGAGAACCATGTGGCAGCTTCCGCTCCTTGGTCTATGTCTAAGGGAGACAAGCGCATGTCTGATGGGGCCACTCCAAGTGTGCGTCAGCTTAG
>NW_022103901.1:421169-424081 GCF_000313985.2 Echinops telfairi
GTGTCCCCCACACAGGGTATAAGGGTTCACACAGTGCAGGTGGCACCCAGTAGTGTGCGTGACAACCCAGCAGGAAGTGCCCCCTGCATGCGTCCACGTCCGCTATCTTCAGAAGATGCGGGGAGGTGGCGTTACTGAGCGTTCAGGAGCCTTCTGGGGTGATGACGTCTGCCTGTGGTCCTGGTCGTGGGGCTGGGTCTTCAGGGGTGTCCACACAGAACTGTCTGTGCGTGCAACTTGTGGTTGGCCATTGTCTTAGCGTGGCTGTGAACTTGTGTGGCTGTCCCTCAGCGTGGCCAGAAGCCTGTTGGGGGACACTGCCCCTCAGCACAGCTCTGACCATGCAGGTGCCCCGTGGTTTCTGTTGTACCTTTAGGGCCATTGTCACGGTCTAAGCTGTGTCTTGCATACGTGGCATATGGCGAGCAGCCTTCTGCACAGACTCTGAGCTTGTGCTCATGGGTCTTCACATGCGCTTTCTCCTCACCCGCAGGGAGCCGCCCTGGCCTGGGCTGCCGGGAGCTGGTCTTCAGGAACCTCTCCAAGATCCTGCCGGGCTTGTGCAGGGACCTGGTTGACTGGGTGGCGGGCACTCGGGTCAAGGCCGCCCAGCTGCTGACCGTGCTGCTGCTGCACGCCGAGGACCACGCCACGCAGCACCTGGAGCCCCTGCTGCGGGCCCTGCAGCAGGCCTGCACCGACGAGGAGGCCGCCGTGGTCAGCAGTGTGAGTCAACGGAAGCCCCCTGCGCAGGGCATGTCGGGTCCGTCCCTCCCCACACTGGAGCAGTCACTCAGCAGGACTAGTTTGTCACCCCACACCCGGCCTTGGCAGTCACTGACGGGTGGGTAAACAGCATCAGAGTGAGGTCCGAGTGCAGTGTCCATCACCCACCCACAGCTGCTCTTCCGTGAGCCGGCCTTTCTCCTGGAAGTGACGGCGGCTCTCCCACAGGGTCACGTAGGGGGGTCAGGCACGTGCACTTGTCCCCTCCGTGGGGCTGAGGCCCTCCTACAACCTTACCTGCCCAGAGCATGGTGTCTGGCCTGGCTGGCCTTGACCTGGAAGGTCCCTGCTCTGTGGGCCTGTGCTGCATCTGAGCGGGGCGACTGTGGGCAAGGGGGGCCCATGGGGTCAGGGCCTTGCCCTGCAGACCGGGGTGCTGTTCCCTTCTCCCTTTCATGATGGTGGTGCAGGGAGGCACCCCCACCCCCACCCAGCTCACACTAAGCCTCCCCTGACCTCTGCTGTCAGATGCAGGTGATAGGCCTGCTGGGACTCGGCCTTGGAGCAGCACCAGTGGCTGTCCATGTCTATGTCACTGTCTCCAGTGCTGACCCTCTCGTGGACTTCCCGAGAGGTGGCCAGGATGTGTGGGTTGTCCCTAAAGGACACACCAGGAGCTTCAACAGGGACTGTTTGTGGGGGGCAGCGAGGCACGGGGGCTGTGGCAGGACCCTGAGGGCTGCCCTCACCATGCTCACTCTCTGCCCTGCAGTGCACCAAGTCCGCAGAGCTCATCGGAACCTTCGTCAGCCCTGAGGTGTTCCTGAAGCTGATCTTGCCGCCACTGAGCAGGTGCCCCTCTGCGTCCGGCCTGTGCATCCTGGCCGCCGTCCTCAGGGGCTGCCCTAGAGAAGCCCTGCACCCCCACCTGCAGAGCATCGCCACAGAGCTGGCCCACACCCGAGTCTGCCAAGCATCTGAGAACGTAAGAGGGGCCAAGATGGGGTTTCTCCACCTGTTCTTCCTGCTGTGCTGGGCTCACCCGACCAAGCCGCACAGGGGCCACCTGTAAAGCATCCAGGCGTGGTCTGCAGCCGCATTGGCCACACTGCCCAGGCTCCTGGCCCCAGGACATTGACTGCCCCCTGTCCCTACAGAAGCTGTACCTGCACTACCTGCTGCTCTGCGTGCGAGCCCTGCTGGCCGTGGGCCGAGAGGACTGCTCCGTGTGCAGCCTACCGCTCCTGCAGGTGCTGGTGGCCATACTGGCCACGCCTGGCGCTGCAGACCTGGACCAGGAGGTGAGAAGGCTGATTGCTTCCCTGGGGCTTCCCAGTCCCATCCCCTCCGGCTGCTCACCAGGTCTTAGAGCCGGTTTCCCTGACCCCACGTCCCCATCCCCCTGGAGGGCAGGCAGCCCCCAGGGGAGTGCTGTGAAGGCCCCGCTCTCCTCCCCCTTTCTTGGGTCCTGGTCGGACCCCATGTATCTTCTCCCTGGAAACCGTCTTCCTCAGAGTAGCGCAGAGCAGGTTGCTAGGGCTCACTGTCAGCCAGAGCAGCACATGTGCAGGGCTGGGGCTGGGGTGTCAGGAGCAAGCAGAGTCCCCACAGGCCCCTGTCCTTCCGGACTGTTTCTGAGCCCCATCCTCACCAGCTTCCTGGTCTGCTGGGTGGGGCCAGGCTCAGGCCCCAGTGGACACACGGCCCTGAGTACAGGGCTGGGGAGGGCGACAGCCCTCTGCTCCCATCTGCAGCTCCCACAGTACCCTGCTGTGGGGTCCCTGTGCCTCGTGGGTCAGCACCCCCTCCACCCCAGGTACAGGAGGCGGTGAGCGCGCTGGCGGAGGCCGAGGGTGCCCAGGGGCCTCAGGACGTCTACCGGAAGCATGTGGCCGCACTGATGGAGACCATGACGGCTTCGCATGCCGACTGGACGGGACACTCACCAGAGCTCGCGCAGTTCGGCACACTCGTCACGCAAGCAGGTGGGCCATTGCCATTGCCAGCATGGGCTGTCTCTGCCTGCAAGGTCAGGGTGGGAGTGCAGGAGGCAGGCAGCCACCCAGCACTCCTCCATGGCACCCTGTGCTGCAGCAGCCATCCGGACGGTCAGCAGCTGTGCAAGCTGCCCAGGCCATCCCCCCCCCCCACCACGGAGAACCATGTGGCAGCTTCCGCTCCTTGGT
>NW_022103901.1:424181-440519 GCF_000313985.2 Echinops telfairi
TGAGACTTTCATATCAAAGAGCAAACTACTACACAAAGAAAACCTCCCGATCCAGATCAAGTCCACAAAGTCCAATCTTAGCCCATTTGTCCTCTTTAGACTCACTTATCGCAGCCATGCGATAATGCCAAATGCAGGAAGATCACAGGCTGGTGGGTGGAAAGTCTTATGGACCCAGTGGCATTGGAAGCATCTCAGCACTGGTGTGGGTCTCCACGTGGCTCCTCCAGCTCCAGGGCTCCAGCGTAGCTCCATGTAGTATGTGTCTAGTGAACTATTTATCTCCTTAGTGCCTCTAAATGCGATCAGCAAGCTACAACCTGATAAACTAGATTCCACCCCTTCACTCTTAAGTCTCAAATTGACAACAGATTATGTAACTGCCACACCTGGCTTCTCAGACATGACCTACATGGGTGGAAGTCCCACAGTGCCCTTCCCCTGTGGGTGACCACTTCCAGTCTGTCCCCTGTGGCCGTTCTGGGAGGTGTTTCTGCACGTCACTACCCATGTCACTTGTTGGTTGGCACGTCTGCCTCATGGGACCAGGGCACCGTGACCGGGGTGCTAGACTGGTCTTCGCATGGTTGTGGGGAGCAACATCCTGTTCCTGGTGGTTAGTGTGAGCCCACTCAGTCAGTCCCTCTGTAGGGCAGGGTGCTCGCCCACTGGAGGCTGACAGGAAGTGGGGTCCGCAGTGACAGTGAGGCTGGGAGATGCTTGCTGAACATGGGGCTGGGGGTGGTGGGGATGAGGCAGGTCCACTAGTGCACACAGCCTCATCACTGTGGAAGCCATGGCTGAGATCTCTGTTGACTTCTGTGTCTCTGAGGTTGCAGGCCACCTGCTGGTCTCGGGAGCCCATCTGTGCCCCATCCTTCCCCTGCTCTGCCCACCACCCCACCCCCAACACACGAGGTGGCACGTACTCTGTGGCCTCACAAGCTTCCCAGGCTGACATCTACATGTTCATCTGTAGCACACGCAGGCGCGCTGTGGGAAAGGGCTGACTGTGTGCTGGTTGAGCGAGTCCTAGGATCCTGGGAGGGGGCGGGACAGGGTGCTGTTAGGTGTGTGCCCTCAGAAGTCACCTCTGGTGCCTGACCAGGACCCTGAGTGTCTGAACCTACCTGTGCCTGCGAGGTGAACTGGAGGGTGGCGCCCACCCACAGGCTCCTCCAAAGTCCCAGCCCGGACAGTCCCCAGGGCACATTTGACTGACACCTGTGGGCTCCCCATGAGCTGGGACAGCACTCGGCAGTAGTGGCCACGAGGACTGCCTCGCCCTGTCTGTTTTCCCGAGGCCATTTGTGTGTGGGCTAAACATGACACCGACTGGTGCTGAGTCTGTAACAGGCTGATAAGGACTCTGGTGGACCCAGGTCCTCAGAGGGAGCAGTGACCTTCTGCTGCCACCTCTGTTCCTTGGCCATGTTCTGCAATGCCGACACGTGTCTGGCTGGTGTACAGAGCCGAATGAAAACGTGTTGTCCATGACCTGAGCCAACATAGGACCCCCAGCACAGCACCTGCTCGGCCAGCCCCCCACCTTGGTCCCCTTCCCCTAGTGGAATGGGCTCTGATCCGCCCCTCGCCCCTGCTTCTTGAAAGACCAGGATCTGAGTCACCAGGGACACTCAGGTTCCCCTTTGACCTGCAGGCCCCGCCGTGGGAGAGGTCCTCCACCATGTGATGCCCACCCTCAGGAGCTGCCTGCAGCCCACTCGAGATCCTCCAATGCGCCTGAAGCTCCTCTCGCTTCTGCCCAGGCTGCTGCTCAGAGCGAGTGAGACGGTGGACTCAAGGGGGTAGGTGAGACCCTGCCTCGGGTGCAGCTCTGAGCTCGGACGGCAGGGGCGGGTCAGACCCCGTGTGAGTCTGGGAGACCCGGAGCCCAGGGAGGTGTGAGGACTGAAGTCCAGGGACTGGAAGGAAATTGTTTTGACTGTAGAAGTCTCTGGCCAGTGCAGGTGAGGTGAGCCGCCCAATGGCCTCGTCCCTGTGACAGGCAGGCCCCTAGAAGAAGCTGCCTGGGATCTCCTTGACAGGGGCCTGCTCAGGGGGTGCTGACCCATGGAGAATGTGGGGTGAAAGCTGCTTCTCACCTCTGAGTGGTAGTGGGGGGAGGTTGTCAGGTCATTGGGTGCCTGATTTGGCCTCCCCTGATGGACCCTCATGTCCAGCATGTTTGGACACAGGCTCGGGGTTAGGCTGTTCCCACGCTTTCTCCTGTTAAGGCCTGCTCAGGAGAGCCAGCAGGGGCTGGGCTGGAGCCCCTGCCCTGGTGCCCGCGCGCCCGCGCTCAGCCGCCCCACCAACTCTATGCTCTGCCCGCAGGCAGCTCCACAGCCACCTCGAGACACTGGTGTCGGACATCCTGGTCCCCAACCTGCAGTGGCACGCCGGGAGGACGGCTGCAGCCATCCGCACGGCCACCATGTCCTGCCTCTGGGCACTGCTCAGCTCTGGGGCCCTGTCGGCTGAGCAGGTACAAGGAGTCCCGTCTGGGTGGTGGGGTCACAGGGATGACATGCGCGCTGAGCAGGGCGACCCGGGAGCCCAGCAAACCTGTAGTGTGAGGCCCATACCCACTGTGCAGGGCTCCTCTGGAAGGCTCAGCTTCTGGCCTGGGGGCAGGCTTCTCCCTGCAGCCTCAGCACCTAGGTGGTCAGCCAGCTCGCAGTGCCAAACCCTGAGGCAGATGGCAGGTGGGCAGGTCCCTGGTGGGTGGGGAGGGGCTGGGACACTGTGGGGCACATCAGAGGCCCCAGGGTGGTTCACTCCTAATGCTTTCCTGCCCGGGAAAGGGGCTCAGCCTCACGGGGAAGGCTGCTCTCATCCCCTGGTGGGCTAGGAAGGACCCGTGCTGTGGGAGCAGCATCCCGTCTGTGTGGCGGAAGCGCCACCTCCTGGCGTGCGGGGTTATTGTTCGAGCTAAAGCCTCTCCAGGTTTAGGGGCCCAGGCCCAGCCTGAGTGATGAGCATGCAGCCCAGAGCATGGTCAGCAGGCTGAGCAGAGATGGTCAGGGGACTGAAGGTTCCCACGCACTTCCTGGGCAGAGTCCATCAGAGGCAGCCTTCCAGATGCCCTCCCTTCTGGTCTTCACAGCCAGAGCACGCAGAGGAGGGCATCTCTGTCACAGATCCTGGGGCCGCAGGGAGCCCCACAGTGGTAGTGTCACCATGGCCCCTCGGACAATGCCTCCCTCTGTCTCACGGATCCTGGAGGGGTCAGGGCCTGTGCTGAGGGGTGGCCGTTCCGCTGCCCTTCCCGGCTGTTGCAGATCCTGGAGGCACAAGGGGCCCTGATGCCACAGGTGCTGACCGTCCTGGAGGAGGAATCTCCGACGGCCCGGCTGCTCTCCTGCCGCGTTACCAACCTCTTCCTGGAGACCGCGGGGGACCAGCGCGAGCCCGAGCAGCTCCTCAGGATCTACCCAGGTAGGACAGCAGACGGGAACTGGGGTGACACATAGGCTGCTAACTAAAAGGTCTGTGGTTCGAACCCACCAGCCACCCCATGGGAGAAATACGAGGCCGTCTGTCTTGGTAAAGACTGGCAGCCTTGGACGCCCACAAGGCAGCCCCACCGCCCCATCGGGTCGCCATGAGTTGGCATGGACTGCCCGGCAGTGGGGGCTCTGAGTCCCCCATGTTATGGTGGAGGGGACAGTCTGTGAACTAGAGTTGGGGCGGCCAGAGCAGGGAAGGTCAGGATCTAGCTCTGCTGAGCCAGTGGCCGTCCACACTCCTGCTGTGAGTGGGCTCCAGGTGCGATAGCCCTGAGGGCGTGGGCTGGGGCCCAGCGCTGCCTCACTGGCCCTGCCCTGGATTCCTGCAGAACTCCTAAAGCGGCTGGATGATGCCTCCAACGAGGTGCGGCTCACGGCTGCCACCACCCTGGCCACCTGGCTCAGGTGTGTGCGCAGGGACGACAGCAAGGCCTACTACCAGGGTGATATCCAGTACCTATACCGGGAGCTGCTGGTGTACCTGGACGACCCAGAGCCTGCCGTCCAGGACGCCATCCTAGGTGAGCCGGGTCAGCTGCTGCCAGAGGGGAGTGCACAGGGTGCCAGTGTGCCCCTGTGGAGGGAGGGGGTTGCTTCACTGTACGTACCAGAAGTATCACGCTCTGTCCACACAGCTGGCCGTCAGCGCCATGTCTGGGCGGCTCCTCTCGCTGCATTCCCGCAGGGGTGCATGTCTGTGTCAGCGCAGGGGGGGTGGGAGTGTGAGGAGCTGCCAGGCCGCCACCTGAAGGGAGGCTGGGGTGGGGTCCACCCAGGGTAGCCTCAGAAGAAATCTGGTAACCTGCTCCCTGTAGGTGACCCTGCTGGGAACAGTGACCGCTCCCTACAGATACAGATGGCCCCGGCAGCCCAAGGGCAGGGGCCACTCCCTACACGTAACCTGATGACCCAACAGCCCCGCTCAGCACAGAACATGCACAGGCTGGGCGCCCCAGAGGTGTGCGCAGGGTGGGCGACAGCCACTGGACCCTTGTGGCTTTGATACCCTTAATCTGAAAGCCACCAGCTCAGGGCTGTGTGGACTGCTGCTGCCTGAGGCAAAGTAAAGCCTGCTTCTGAGACGCACAGTTTGTGTCCCCCCCGCCACACACACACACACACACACACACACACGCGCGCGCGCGCGCGCTGCTCCGTGGTCAGCAGGGTTCTGGGGGTTTGAAGCTTCTGTGCACGTGACTGGTGAACAGCTTGCCCACGCTTCCACCGTGACTTGGAGCGGAGCATCTCTGCAAGTGAGTCTGCCGATGGTGCCGAGCTCACAGACGGGAAAGATTCACGGAGAGCCAGTGGTCAGGCGCAAAGGCCAGAGGATTCAGGGCTGTTCCCAGGTCACCTGCACAGGTCACCTGTCAGGGCCCAAAGTGGCCTGGGCTTGTGGTGGGCAGGTCCACGCTCCCAGCACCCTCACGTGCTGCGCTCTTTCCCAGAGGTGCTCAAGGCGGGCGCTGCCCTGTCCCCCGAGCTGCTGCTGGAGGAGACAGAGTCCGTCCTCCACAAGCACCGCTCCCCTGCACGCTGCGAGCAGCTCCTGCAGCACGTGCAGGCCCTGGCAGCCGCGCGCTGACTGATGCCTCCGTCCTCGCCTGCTGGGCTCATCAGCAGGACCCTCGGGCTAACTGCGACAGTGACAGCGAGAAGGCCCTTCCCGCGCGCGTGCCTCCTGGTCAGCTGGGACCAGCCTTTTAGTCCAGCCATCTGAAGTTGCCTTCACAATGGGGGCCGGGAGGGGGGTTGTTTGTTTCTCCATACGGTTCACGGAGAGGCCTGCAGACAGCTGGGCACCCAGGCGACCAGATTCAGCAACCCTGAGCCCTTCCTGGGCCCTGGACACCGCTGGACCTTGGTGGCTGGCTCTGTCTCATGGCACACCCAGCGAGATGTTCTTGACTATTTTTAAAAAGCCAAGGTCATTGTAAACTCTCAATCGTTGGGTTCTAGTTCCTGAAACATGCTGTCTTGATAAGCGTGTCCGTGAAATCTCCCGTGTTAAATACACTGGCATTTAAAGGATTGTATAGATGTAAATGGATACAGTGGTTCCTAAAGTCAGTCCTGCTTAGATAAAAGCAGCTTACACCTAACTGTAAAGGAAAATTGTATTTTTTCTAGCAGTTCCTACACCCCAAGTGCCTGAAAGAGTGAGTTTCAAGTGGGTCTTATTTCCATAAACCAGTATTTGGATTAACATAAAGGAAAAAAATGTGTTCCCAACAAAAAAATAGTAACATTGATGTATTTGTGCTTTGAATTTTAATTAAAATTATTTATGATTATTTTGTGTCTTAATTAGCTGGTGCCCCTATAAGAATAAAAATATTGCAGGTGGACGTTCTCACAGTTAGGGAAGCGGGAAACACACATTAGCTCTGGGGAGGTTTTGGCGGGAACAGTCCCCGTCTCAGCTTCTCTGTGCCTGGCATTCAGATCTCATGGGCCCAGTCCCATCTTCCCCTGCGTCTAGGAGGTTCTCAGCTGAGGACCCTGGGCTCAGAAGACAAGCTCTACTCCCAGTTCGCTCTTGGTGGAACTGAAGTTATTCCCTCTCTGCTGCTTCTCTCCTAGGAGAAAGACAAGTTCAGTCTACAAAGGGCTCATCTAAACTGAGAAGTACCATTGTGTCCCTCCACTAAATTCTTACAGATCTTTGTAAACTTTACCCCCAACTCAATTGGCATATGCCTGAACAAATAAAATACAGCCGCTGAAGTCCAGTGACTATACCTTCTGATCTGTGGGTGGAATCTGATGAACACACCTGGTCTGATGGGTTTAAGAAAAGTTACTAGCAGTGCAACCAATACCCTGATCCAGTTTAAGAACACTCCCATCATTCCTAAAGCCTTCCCACTTGCATGTCACAACCCCAATGGATACTGGGCTATGTTCTTGGCTCCCTGGCCAGCACACCTGTTTCTCCTGCAGAGAAGTCAGGAGGTGGCTGATCCAAAGTTCATCTTGGTCAATGGAAGTAACGAAGATCTGTATCCAGTGTTCACATCCCCACTCTGGGAGTACCCCTGTTGTCCAACAGCCCTGAATGGAGAGACTGTATTCCGTACAATAGACTACTACAGCGCATAGAGAGGGACAAATGACTGAGGCACACTGCACCTCGCAAGGCTCCCTCCGACGTGCTCAATGGAGGCAGGCACGCAGGAGTGCACACTGTGCCATTCATGTGGGAGTCTAGAACAGGCAAAGCTGTTGTCCAGCCCCCGTATTAATGGTTGGGTCCACAAGGGCATCTGGGAGCACTTTATGTGCTCCTCTATTTGTGTCTGTGTAGAATGTTTCAGAATGAAAAGTATGAAACTCAAGAATCACCATCTGGCTGAGCTTGCAATGCAGAAGGTAAAACTGGCACCTCTAGGCAGGGGCAGGAAGAGCGAGGTTCCCTTTGTAAAGGGTTTGTCATTCCGCTACCTCCCGACCAGCCTCTTACAAAACAAGCTCTCTGCCATCGAGTTGCATCTGACTCAGCAACCCTACAGGACAGAGCAGGGCTGCCCTGTTGTGTTTTCGAAGCTGTAACTTACTATGAAAGTAGAAAGCCTCATCTTTCTCGGAGCAGTTGATGATTTCAAACCTGGCAGTCCACTACAGCCACAAGGGCTCCTCCTGACCAGCTTAGGAACTTAATTTTCTCTAGAAATAATTTCTCCCTGACTTTCCCCTAATTTTCCAGATTTACTAAAGAGCTAGTGCCTTCCAGACTTGAGGGGCTCTGCCCCTGTGTCATCAGACATAATAGGGATAGTTAATGTTGACCTCGAGAGGGGGGGGAGGGCGCCTTTCCAGTTTTGTGTCATTGGCTCTTTGTAAATAATTTAAAGTTGCTGTGGACCCTGTCAGCCTCTGTTCTGATTCAGGTATGCCCTTGGCCCTGGCATCCCAAGAGTCTGAATCTTCTTGTGTCGCTTCCCATGATGGGTGCCAGGAGTCAGCGTGCACACAGAAGCCTGCACCCTGCCCCAAGGGCAAAAGCACATGCTCCTCTGTTCTTCGGCTCCGGCTTCCGCGCGAGTTTTCTGAATGGCTGGGAAAGTGTAATTTGAAGAGAGAAGGCAGTTGCTGCTTCTTAGCTGACAAGGCGAAACTGTAGACAGAAGAATCTAGAATTCTAGGTGTTCTCTGCCTGGCCTAATTACAGACACTGATCCTTCCTCTAGGGCTGTATGTTAGGTTCCTTGTATTTCCGTTCTTCAGAAAGTGAGTTCACAGTTTGGGCTGAGATCAGAGTGGAGAGAGGTGGTAATGAGAGCAAACAGAAGAGGCCAAGTTGGGTCAGTGGCCTTTTAAACTCTCAAGGGAAGCGGCGTGGTACAAAAATGCTGGCATTTTTGTGGACACCTGAGATGACAGGCATTATTGGTGAGGCTTTCTTCCTTGACTCCAGTTCCTTCAGATCCCTTGTCCACGCCATGATAGTTCCCTTTTCACATCAGTCCACACACCAGTCCTGCTGACGCTGCTACTGTGGCTGACAAAGGCTGTGGAAATAGTGATCCTGGGCCAACTTCACGTATACTTGACCTTGACCTGTGTCTCATGGCAAATGCTTCTCATCCAAGACCTTTTTTAGCAGGTGCTTCTTTCTGTAACGAATGAAGCCAAATTTATTTGATTTGGAAAGTGCCCTGAGCCTTTTCACGTAAAACTTAAAACCCTTAGTAACACTGGATGGTAAAAACCAAGATTAGGACTCACTGTTTTGGAGTATGGATCCCTGGTGGTGTAGTGATTATTTGGGCTGCCATCCCCATGGTGAGCAGTTCAAAAGCACCAGCAGCTCCTTGGGAGAAAGACTGGACTCTACTCCTATAAACAGTTTGTCTCAGAAACCCACAGTGGGTCACTAAGAGTCAGCATTGACGGCATGGCAGTGAAGGTGGTTTGTTGTTTTTTTTGGGGGGGGTGGGATGTTGGTATTTTGCAGTACAGAACTAAGGCTCACTAGTATTCCTACTCTGTCCAAGTCCGTGAGTGAGTGGTGAGAAAACAGGACCTTAGCACCCGGAGAAGACCCTATCTTCTTACATCCCTGGGGCAGGGCTTTGTCAGATTCTGCCCCTCAGGGCAGATGACCCTATCTTTTAGCCTAGTGGTCTTGTAAGATGAGGCACCCCGACCCTGGCTGGCTGCGTATTTCTGCGTCCCCTTCACCAGGTCAGGCCAGTGGGCCCAGCCGAGCGGACAGCAGACAAACTCCCCTTCTGGTCCGTGTTTCCCAGTGTGTGGCCCCTTTGTGTGTTCAACAGATGCGCGCGCCTGCTGTCGCGCGGAGTGCACGCACCAAAGTCGCAAGAGTTCACGCATCATGCAGGCCGGCAGCTTGGTGACCTTCCAAGGCCCCTGCCTGCTGCCGGGCCCTGCCATCTGTGGCCGGCCTTGGAGCCCACCTGCTTCTGCACAGGGCGGCTGCTGGCTGGTCCGCAGGGCGCCCCCCGCCCGCCTTCCAGTGCAATCTTCACTTCCCTGTGCCCAAGGGGGACGGGTAGGCCGGCGTCCTCCAACTGGCAGCGGAAGCAGCGGCCACCCTGACAAGCGGGAGCCAGCGAGCGAGTGAGTGAGGGCCGCGCGCGCGTGCGCAGCCGGTATAAAGAGGGCGGGTCCTCGAGCTGCTTCCCAGCCTCCCCCAGTGCAACGTGGCACGTGACCGGGACTCGGCCAATCAGTGCACGCGCCCCTATGAGGACCAGTGGAACGCACTTGGCGTTTTGGCGGGAAAGAGGTGTCCGGCGGCCCTGAGAGCCAGAGGGCGGGTAGTATCCCGCGGGGTCCCCCGCAGCCCCCTGGCCCCTTTGTGCCCAGGTGACCAGGACGCAGAAATGCTGAAATGACGGACGGGATGGTGGGGGACAAGCCCCTGGAAGGTCCTTGAAGCCACCACTGCCTCCCTCAGACCCATGGGACCCCAAGAAGTAGGACTTCGCCCCCACCTTGCACGCCCATAGAGAGGCCTCCCCTCATGGCAGATTCAACCTGGATGCGAAGGAAAAGGGGAGCCCAAGACCCCAGCCGGACTGGGAATGTGGGTGCGCCCAGGTGACATTAGTCACTTGGGGACACTTACGCAGTCCCGCCCTGAGAACTGGCCATAGATGTCCAAATGCATGGTTTTTCCTCGGGATTTTGAAGGCCCCGCTGTGTCTTCCAGCTGTTGGCGGTGTGATGGCCGATCCAATGGGGAAGTCACGTGTGTTCTCTCCACGGGTCCTGGCGGCGTAGTGGTGAGGCCGGGACTGCGATGCAACACGTCAGCAGTTCAAAACCGCCAGCCGCTTCTCGGGAGGAAGACTGGGCTTTCTACTCCCGTAAACAGTTACCATCTCGGAAACCCACAGGAATCCTGGAATCAGCATTGACCCGATAGCAGTGACTCCCTGGCTGCCTGCGAGCTGGGTTTCGTTTGGGTAGCCTCTAGGTTTGGAAAGCTCCTACGACTGAGTCAGCAAGAATGCTGCTCACTTTCTGTGTACCCCACCTGCCTTGCGCTCAAGGGACCTTTTCCCCTTCTCGACAGTTCTTTGATCTCCTGTCTCCTGTCTCTGGAACTTCAGTGCGTCTGATTGATGGTGAACACCTGGATTGTCCTCTACCTCTCCAGTCACGTCACGCCTGTTTTTCTTCTCCCTGTCCCTCTGTCGGTGTCTAACAGCTGGACACTGAATAAGGAAAACCCAAGAGGAATCGAAGCATTTGAATCGTGGCACTGGAAAAGAATACTGAAAAGTACCTGGACAAACCAATGTGTTGGAAGAAGTAAGGCCAGTGTGCTCCTTAGAGTCGAAGATGGAAAGACTTTAATCTCACGTACTTTGGACTTGTTGCCAGGAGAAACCAGTCCCTTAGAGAAAGACATCATGTTGGAAAGTGGAGGGGCGGTGAAAAGGCTCTTGCCGAGATGGATTGACACAGTCACCGTACCGATGGGCTCAGGCCAAAGGAACAATTGTGAGGATGGCGCAGGGCCGTGCAGTGTTTGCTTCTGTTGTGCACGGGGTTGCTGCACCTAACAAGGACAACAGCAACAATTCCTCTCTCTATTATTCTTTTAGAGTTTCTCTTTCTGCTTCCATTACTTTTTTCCTTCCCGCCTTTCATCTCTTTGCCTCGTCTTTCTTGTTTTTATCTAGGTCCTTAGTTATTTCACCCTTTGATTGACCTTTATATCTCCACCATTTGCCTTTTTAAAGTTACTTACCCTTTTAGACCACCTTATTGAGATCTAACTTAAATTTTGATGAGTTTTGACAAAATATATAGTGTGTGATCACCAACACTATCAAAATGTACACACACAACACTCCCATTTCACCCCAAAGTTTTCATAGGCGCCTTCCCAATCAAATCCCATTTCCCCACCCCAGCCCCAAACCAAAAAACCAAATTCCCTGCCATCAAGTGCATTCTGACTGCTAGTGACCTCTATGGGACAGAACAGAACTGCCCCTATGGGGTTTTAAGACTTTAGTCTTATAGGAGTGGAGAGCCTCATCTTTCTCCCGTGGAGTGGCTGGTGGGTTCAAACCTTAGATCTGGGGGTTAGCATGTTAGGTGCCATGCAGTCAGTTCAGACCCACGGTGACCCTATACAACACAATGAAATGCCACCATCTCACAATGGCTCCTATGTTTGAGCCCATCAATGCAGCCACTGTGTCGATCCATCTTGTTGAAGGTCTTCCTGTCTTTCGAGGCCCCTCTACTTTACCAGGGACTGATCTCTCCTGATAACAAGTTCAAAGTTCATGAGACTAAGTCTCATCCTTCCTTCTAAGGAACATTTTGCCTGTACTTTTCCTAGGAGACGTTTGTTTGTTCTTTCGGCAGTCCACGGCACTTTCAACACTCCCCAGCACCACAATTCAAAAGCATCGATTCTTCTTCCGTTTTCCCTGTTCAGTGTGCACCATTCACATGCAGAGGAACCCATTGAAGACACCATGGCTTAGCTCAGATACTCCTTCGTCCTCAAAGTTCACACTGGAAAGAGATCTTGTAAGGCAGATTGACACAATGCATCCTTTGCTTTCTTGACTGCTACTTCCATGAGCACTGATTGTGGACCCAAGCAAGATGAAATCCTTGACAGCAGGCTTTTCTCCATTCATCATGCTGTTGTCTACTGGTCCCACTGTGAGGATCTGGGTCTTCTTTACCAAGAGTCTTACATAATCCAGACTGAAGGCTGTAATCCTTGATCTTCTTCAGCAATTGCCTCCCGTAAGCAAACAAGGTGGTGTCATCTACATATCACAGGATATAATAAAATTTCCTCCAAATCTGATGCCACATTCTTCTTCATATCATCCAGCTTCTCTGATGACTTGCTCAGTAAACAGATTGACCGAGTGTAGTGAGAGGACAACAACCCTGATGCACACCTTTCTTGATTGTAAACCCTGTAGTATCCCCCTGCTTTGCTCTCACTACTGCCCCTTGATCTATGTACAGGTCCTGCTGAGCACAATAAGTGTTCTGGAATTCCCATTCTTCTCAAGGTTATACGCAGTTTATTGTGGTCCACAGTCAAATCCTTGGCGTAGTCAATAAAACAGTAGTAGACATCTTTCTGGTACCCTCCGCTTTCAGCCAGGATCCGTATAACACCAGCCGTGCTATCCCTTTGCCATGTCCTCTTTTGGCAGCTACCTGTCCATGTACTGCTGCAACTATTGTTGAATGATCTTCAGCAAAAATTTACTTTCATATGACATTAATGATACTGTTCAGTGATTTGTGCATTCTGCTGGGTCACCTTTTCTGTGGAATGGATCTCTTCCAGTCAGTTGTCAGGTGGCTGCCTTCCAAGTCTCTCGGCATGTATGAGCGAGCCCTTCTGGTGCTTCGTCAGCTTGAGGAGACAGCTCAGTTGGTATTCCATCACTTCCTGGAGCCTTGTTGTTGACTAATACCTTCCGTGAAGCTTGGACTGTTTCCTTTAGTACCACTGGTTCATGAGCATATGCTACCTCTTCAAATGCATAGCCCACGACAGCATCCTGCTTTATGTCACTGCACATTAGAGCCCCCCGCAGGTTCTCTTACACCGACCGCCTAAGAGTCGCGCTGTAAGAAGCAGCAACCTCCTTCTCCTCTCCTCTCCTCTCCTCTCCTCTGCCCTCTGCCCGGAGCCCCGAAGCAGCAGCCATGCGTGAATGCATCTCCATCCATGTTGGCCAGGCCGGTGTCCAGATCGGCAATGCCTGCTGGGAGCTCTACTGTCTGGAACACGGCATCCGGCCCGATGGCCAGATGCCCAGTGACAAGACCACTGGGGGAGGGGATGACTCTTTCAACATCTTCTTCAGTGAGACTGGCGCTGGCAAGCATGTGCCCAGGGCAGTGTTTGTAGACCTGGAGCCCACAGTCATTGATGAAGTTCGCACTGGCACCTACCGCCAGCTCTTCCACCCTGAACAGCTCATCATGGGCAAGGAGGATGCTGCCAACAACTATGCCTGTGGGCACTACACCATCGGCAAGGAGATCATCGACCTCGTCCTGGACAGGATCTGCAAGCTGGCTGACCAGTGCACAGGTCTCCAGGGCTTCTTGGTTTTCCACAGCTTCGGTGGGGGCACTGGTTCTGGGTTCACATCCCTGCTGATGGAACACCTCTCAGTTGATTATGGCAAAAAGTCCAAACTGGAGTTCTCCATCTACCCTGCCCCCCAGGTGTAGTTGAGCCCTACAACTCCATCCTCACCACCCACACCGCCCTGGAGCACTCAGATTGTGCCTTCGTGGTAGACAATGAGGCCATCTATGACATCTGTTGCAGGAACCTCGATATCGATCGCCCAACCTACACCAACTTGAATGGATTGATTGGTCAAATTGTGTCTTCCAGCACTGCTTCCCTCAGATTTGATGCCCTGAATGTAGATCTGACAGAATTCCAGACCAACCTGGTGCCCTACCTCCACATCCACTTCCCTCTGGCCACATACGCCCCTGTCATCTCTGCTGAGAAAGCTTACCATGAACAGCTTTCTGTAGCAGAGATCACCAATGCTTGCTTTGAGCCAGCTAACCAGATGGTGAAATGTGACCCCCGCCATGGAAAATACATGGCCTGCTGCCTGTTGTGCTGTGGTGACGTGGTTCCCAAAGATGTCAATGCTGCCATTGCCACCATCAAGACCAAGCGTACCATCCAGTTTGTGGATTGGTGTCCCACTGGCTTCAAGGTTGGCATTAACTACCAGCCTCCCACTGTGGTCCCTGGTGGAGACCTGGCCAAGGTGCAGGGAGCTGTGTGCATGCTGAGCAACACCACAGCCATTGCTGAGGCCTGGGCTCGCCTGGACCACAAGTTTGACCTGATGTACTCCAAGCGTGCCTTTGTCCACTGGGTACGTGGGTGAGGGGATGGAGGAAGGAGAGTTCTCTGAGGCCCAGGAGGACATGGCTGCCCTTGAGAAGGATTCTGAGGAGGTTGGTGTGGATTCTGTCGAAGGAGAGGGTGAGGAGGAAGGAGAAGAATACCAAAGTTGTCACAAAGGTGCTGCTCTTACAGGGAAACTTACTGTTCTAAACATTGAAAAGTTATGGGCTGATTGGTTAATGTGTATGTACCAGTGTAAACTTCCATTTACAATTACTGACCTGTACTTTAAAACATGAACGCTTTGTCACAGACCCAAGCTGTTCATTTCTCTGATGGGTTTTGAATAAAGTATTCCCTGTCTTAAATGAAAAAAAAATTAGATCCCCCATCCCAAGTGTCACTAGCAAACCTGGTGTCGTAGTGATTACATGTTGGGCTGCTAATTGCAATGTCCGCAGTTTGAAAATGCCAGCCACTCTGGGGAACAAAGAGTTACAGTCGATGAAACCCACAGAGGCAGGTCCCCTACCCTGTAGGGTCACTATGAGTTAGCCTGCTGACAGTGAGGATGTCTTTTGTTTTTTTAAGAGTGTCTCAGTTAAGGCTTATTGTGCCAACCTGGCTGATAAACACATGTGGACTTAACTGAAGGGCTGAAGGGCGGAGAGATAAATGGCTCACTTGGTGAACCTCATTTTTTTTGTTCTCAGGTCTCTTGCTTTCTGATGGTCGGACCAGGGTGTTGCTGCCTTAGCCAGTTCCCTGCTTCAGCTGGCAAGGCTCACTTCCTGTGAGACATCCCTGAGGAGAAGCCACATGGACCTGTCCTGATGCAGCCCTGGGTGCTGGAGCAGCCGAGTGGAGATCCCTGCCAGCACTGAGATGCTTACACTCACTGATTTGGCTTTCCTCCTGCAGTCGGCGTCATAGTGTGTGTTTTGTGAGATTGAAGAGGACTTTGTAAATTGGTGTCAGACACATGGGCTAATGTTGGACTTATGGGCTTGGACAGCACTGGGTGGGGATGTTTTCTTAATGAACACTTACCCTTTATATAAAACTCTCTCTTATACATATATGAGCTTCTGTGGATTTTGTTTCTCTAGTTATACTCAGACTAACACAGGGTCACATAAGGAGCTTTGGTGGTTGAGATAGTTTATCTCTCTAGAGAACCCTGTCTAACACAGTGGTATAGTGGGTTATGTGAGGTCAACAGGTCACCAGCCACGTGTGGGAGAAAGATGAGGTATTCTACTCCTGTAAAGAGTTGCACTTTCATGAGGGAGGGGAGAACGGGGAGGTAGGGGAAAAATGAGCTGATGCCAGGGGCTCGCGTGGAAAGCAGATGTTTTGAGAATGATGATGGCAACAAATGTGCAAATGTGCTTGACACAACGGATGGATGTATGGATAAGCGTTGCACGAGCCCCCAATAAAATGATTTTTTTTAAATGAAGAAAAAAAAGTTATAGTCTCAGATGTCCACAATAGCAACCCTATGCTGCCCATCAGGGTTGCTGTGACTCAGAGTCTACAGCAGTGAGTTCGGGTTGTTTGTTTGTTGTTGTTTGAGAGTGGATCTTTCGTACAGATGTACTTGTGTATCAATAGTAACTCATTCCTCTTATGGCTGAGTGCTTGAATAGTATCAACTGCATGACTAGACCACAATTCTGAATCCATTCTTCAGTGGCTGGGCGTCTGGGTTTTCACAGTTCAATTATGAGTAAAGTGTCTTTGAGCATCCTTTCTAGAGGCATATGCTTCTATTTCTCTGGAACAAATCACTAGGAGTGGGGTTTTGGGGACATGGGCATTGGCTTCTTTGGGCTGCAATGAACAAATCTCCACATATTTGGTCACTTCAAACAACAGAAATTGATTCTCTCAGAAATCTTGAAACTACCAGTCCAAAATCAAAGTGCAGCAGGACCCTGGAGACTCTAGAATAAAGACTCAGCCCTTGCCTCGTGGCCAGGAGAGACCCTGGCCTTCACTCCTTGTCTTCCAGCTTCTGCCTCTGTCTTCGTGGGGCTTCTCTCACGTGGGTGCTGCTGGGTGCCCTCCCTCATTAGTCAGGGTCCCCTCGAGCCGGCTTGACCTCATCTTCATTAAGGATATCTGCCAAGACATTGTTCCAAAATAAGGTTGCAGTCTGAGGTTTGGGGGGGACACTATTTGGGGGGACACACGTGGTAAGTATGTGTTTAAATAATAAACTGTTGTTTGGTTTTCCTGCCAGAAACCTGTGAGAGTTTGAGTTGCTCTGATTAGGTTCGGTCTTTTTATATATTGAGTTTTCCTTTCTTTTTGTTTGGTTTGGGTTTGGGTTTGTGTCTGTGTGAAAATATACACAACATGGACTGACAGTTCTGGGGGAACATGGGAGAGGAGGAGGTGGGGAGAAAGGAAGTGGTGTTAACAAACCCAGGGACAGGGAACAACAAGCGATCAAATTGGTGG
>NW_022103901.1:441561-445819 GCF_000313985.2 Echinops telfairi
AGGGAGGGGATAAAAATGAGGATCTGATGCCAGGGGCTTAAGTGGGGAGCAAATGTTTTGAGAATGATGAGGGCAACGAATGTACAAATGTGCTTTACACAATTGCTGTATGTATGGATTGTGATAGGAGTTGTATGAGCACCCAATAAAATGATTTAAAATAAATAAATAAGAAGAAGAAAATATACACAACATAGCCTTCCCCACCTCGACACCACGTGGTCCATCTTTCTTATTTCGAACATGCCAGCGGGTGTGCAGCAGGTCTCCGGGCATTCGTTCCGGCTTCCTCCTGACCGCTGCCACCACCTGTCACTCGGCTGGCCTGCTCTGGCGTGGGTGTTGCTATGATGCTGGAAGCTATGCCCCGGAATTTTAAATACCAGCAGGGTAGGGTCACCCTAAGTCAGCGGTTCTCACTTGCAGGTCCCAACAGGGTCAAAAGACCCTCTCACAGGGGTGGCCTGAGACCATCAGAAAACATATACCATATGTACTCGGGTATAAGCCAACCTGAATATCAGCCGAGGCACCTAATTTTACCACAAAAACTGCATAAAAATGATCTGAAAAACTTGGCTAATACACAAGTATATTCGGTATTTCCGATGGTCTTAGGAACTGAGACACCACTCCTCTATCACCTCCAGGCGGGTCTGCCCTCATGCAGATACGCCCACATAGGAGTACCCGGCATGATGACTGCTATACATGCTACACCATGCTTCAAGACAACATTTCATTTATTTGTAATTAGAAATAAATATTTCACAATATGTAATTAGATAGTGCTTTTGTGATTCCTCACTATACTTTAATTATGTTCAATTTGTAACAATAACAATACAGCCTGCATATTAGATATTTACCTAACGATTCATAACAGTAGCAAAATTACAGTTATGAAGTAGCAATGAAAATAATTTTATGGTTGGGGGTCACCAAAACATGAGGAACTGTATGAAAGGGTCACAGCATGAGGAAGTTTGAGAACCACTGCCCTAAGTGAACAGACAATTATGATTTACTGTGCCAGAAACAATTTCAAGAGGAACGGGGTCACATTCATCATCAAAAAGGACATTTTAAGATTCATCTTGACGTGCAATGCTGTCTGTAATAGGGTGATATCTACACTCAGACAAATGAAATGTCTCCACACACGCATGTCAGAGCACTCGCTCGTCTGGCAGGAGATCTGGAGCACAGATGTGTGGCCGGCCACCTGGACCGGACCCTTATTTGTGCCCGTTCCAAACACAGGTGACCCACCGGAATTCACAAATTATGCAACTTTATCACTAATACCACAGGCAAGTAAGGTTTTGCTGAAAATCATTCAGCAGCATGGAATAAGGAAGGCCAAAGAAGGGTGGATGCATTTGGAGCAATGCTGGTCAAGAGCGTGGAAAGTACCACAGACTTCCAAAGAAGACCCAGCTCTGTCTTGTCAGAGAGCAACCAGAATGCCCCTTAGGACGACAGGGAGGGAGGGTGGAGTGACTTCATTTCATGGGGTGTGGACACGTCATCTGGAGGGGCCAGTCCCTAGGTAGGGCGTCACGCTTTCGTCTAAAGAAGAGAACACAAAAGACGCAGGTCCTGGCCATATGGACTGACACAGGGGCTGCAACAATGGGCTGAAGCATCATAATTGGGAGGACGGCGTGAGACTGGGCAGTGGTGCATTCTGTTGTACTTGGGTCGCTATGAATTGCAACGGACTTGAGGGTGCCTAACCACAACAAGCACATACACACACACACACTTCGTGCTTGCTTGTTTGGCGGTTTTCCATGCTGTTGCCAAGTTACATGTCCCAAACTCTTTAGCACAAACATCCTTTTCTCTTGTGGGCATCTGAGTAGCTTAATTTACTTTGGTCATATTGTGCCCTTGTGAACCATTTTCTTAATTTAAAAACAAATTCAGATCCAAATCGGTCTATCGATTTTTTCCTTCCATGGTCAACGTCCACTAAACTTAGGGTTTCAACAGCTCTGCGATATCTGCCCTTGCTCACAGCGTCCCACCTTCGCTTTATGAGCTCATGTTTTCTCAAGTCACCGAGGGTTCTGATTGGAACGTTGCTAGGTTCTCTCCTCTGTTTGCTAGTCGCCTGTCCGGGTGTGGGTGCCCCACTTGCCTTGGGCTCCCTTTGGCACTGGTGGTCTTCTTGGGCTCTCCCACTGAAGAGTGGAGCGCTTGTGTGATTATTCCAGGTACCTGGGGTTCCTCCCGAGGCCTCCCTCCTTACTAGAAGAGCTGGCAGGAACTCTGTGTCCAAGAGCAGGTTAACCAGAGGCCCCCTCTCTTGGTGGCCATGGAAGGGGAAGCACTGGTGGAGAAGCCACCAGATGCCAGGCTGAAGAGGAGAAGAATGCCTTGCAGAGACAAGACCCTTCTGAAAGGGCCTCTCGCGGGTGGCGGGGTTTGCCCAGTTCCACTGGAGAAGAGGCCTCCAGCTTTCTGACTAGGGGGTGTGCCCACCACCAGCTGCTCCTTGCCGGAAGGGAGTGGGTGCCCCAGGATGTGTACTGTCCTCAGAGCTTGAGTTAATCCCCTGTTGCCAGCCCCATCCCCAGACCTGCTACTCTGAGCCTAGGGAACCACTTAAGAGCTAAGCTCCCGCCTCCGCTCAGCCCCTGGAAGGCCTATTCTAGAATAAGCTTCCTTCACTCACCCACCCCCCACCCCACCCCACACATTCCACTGCCTGCCTTCTTCCCAGAACTCGAACTCCCTGAAATGGGCGTCTGCTGATCCTCTCCTCCCCCTGCCCCCTGTCCCCCCTTGTTCTTCTCCACGATTATCCCAGGGTCCACGGAGGAGAGAACTGAAATCGCCTGTTTCATTCTTCCTCTTGACCTTGATTTGATTGAGAGACCCGGATGCACCACATGTGTTACAAGGTAGGAAAAGACATTCACAGAACGGTACATAGACTATATATATATAGTACATAGAATATATATATATTCAAGAGGGGGAAAGCTTCTGTAGACTTCTTAGCCATAACACAACACCTTGAGGGACTGAGCCACTGGGCTTAAAGTCCTAGGCACCAGAGTCTCAGAGGAATCTGTCTGGGTCAATTGGAATCTCGCAGTCCACACAACCAATGTTCTCCACCTGACTTAAAAACTTGCAGGTGGCTATCTAAGATATAACTATTGGTCTCTTCCTGTCCTGAGCAAAATATCGCGAGGAAAAGATTTTAAAACCCAAGGAAACATTAGTCCAAAGACCTCCAGCTCCCACTCGTCTGAGACAAGACAGTGTCCGACAACCTGTATGACCCGCTCACTCACTCGCTCGCTCACTCGGCAGGCCTATCGAGTGAACAGTCACACTTCTGAGGAGCACGCTCTTCAGAACAATCAATCCCACAGGCCCAAAAGGGCAACATTTGCCCCAGACAAGCTGCAGAGGGTGGGGAAGGGATGGCCGCTGGGTGCTTGGATGGGCTCCTTTTGCCGTCTGGGAACCCACATTTTCAAAGAAGGCCTAGAAGCTTCCAGCAGCCTGGAAACTGCGGCTTGATGGCGGCTGGTTTGGTTTTGGGGTGTGGGCTAATCCTGCTGTGGGACTCACAAGGCCATGTGAGGATATGACAGAGGAGAACCACTGCCCCCCCACCGCTGCCCCTGCTCCCCCACCCCAGAATGGGTTTCCAGCAATGCCGTGGAAGGCCAGGGGACAAAGTCCACACCGTGGCCTGAGAAACGGGGCTGGGGACAACACAGTGTATGTGACCCTTGGATATGGCCCTGTTGGCCCCGCGGCTGGGGCATGGGTGATGACTGCCGTGTCCCCTGTGTTGCAGTTCAGGTACATCGTGCACCCTCAGCACCCCTGCAGCTCACACCTGTGTGGGGACAGCACTCCGGTGGCCCCTAACACGAGGGTATGAGAACCACATTGTTCGGAAATGCAGACGGGGAAATGAGAAGAGCAGCGGCGACAGCAGGGCCCCCACCGGTCGTCACCCGAGGGATGCTGATTGTAATGGCATCCCCAGCCAGGGCTTACCCTCTGTATTAGTGTGGGTACTTTAGAGAAACAAATCCACAGCCACTCATGGATAAGAGAGTTTTATGTAAACAAAGTGTGCATCACGAAAACATCCCAACCCAATGCTGCCCAAGCCCACAAGTCCAACATTCACCCATTAACCCAACACCAGTCCACAAAGTCCTCCACCTCACAAAACAGAGGCAATGATGCCGACTGCAGGAGGAAAGCTGAGTCAGTGAAC
>NW_022103901.1:445939-453724 GCF_000313985.2 Echinops telfairi
GATGTCTTGTAGGAAGTCAATCTTGCAAGCTGAAGCAGGGAGCTGCTAAGGCAGCTGCACCCTGGTGTGACCATCACAAAGGAAGAGACCGAAGAACTAGAAAGGCGAGGCTCACCACCCGTTTATCCCTCCGCCTTTTAATTAGCCCCACATGTGATTATCAGCCAGGTTGGCACAATTAACTAACTCACCCTCCCATATGCAGGCCTGCCAGGAGGGGGAGCGCAGGTGGAGAACTTCCAAGGCCCTGGGCTCCTGTGTGGGCTTGGAGACCCCTGGGCTCCACAAGGAAGTCTGGGGATCAGGAGGACGAGCCCCCTGTGGGTTTGAAAGGTTTGTCCCCTGAGAGGAAACCCCCCAGGACTCCTGGGAGGCCCTCAGTGCCCACCACTCAGACATTTGGGTGAGCGGCCCTCCTGGGGCTCCCCTTAGTTTCAATGAGATCAACTGGAAAGTGGGGTGGCCTGGGCCCGCCCACTCCGGGGGCCCAGAATGTGTGGACTCTGAAGGACCTTGAGAGGACAGCTGAGAGCGGCGAGCCCGGTGGCAGACTGGGACCCGTGCCCGACCTCGCCAGGTGCCCCATGCCCTCCTCCTGGAGCTGCAGTAGAGCCAGGACCCCGTCCTCGCCCCTACATGGGAGCCTGCGGCCACCCTGCCTGCACCAAGCTCATCCAGCAGCAGCCATGCCCATGTTGCACCTCTGCACCCGGGTGGGTCATTCTCACTGTCTTTCAGCCATTTCCCCCCTTGCCCACTTCACAGACGGGAACCCCGAGCCCACATACGGGGGCCTGAAACTGAGCCCAAAGGGTCTCTGAGGCATGGTCAAGTGGGGCTGCAGACCACAATGCCCGCCCTCGGGAGCGGACGCCCAGCATGCCCTCAAGAGTGGGGGTCCCAGGGTGCAGGAGGTGTTGTTTGCTCGCAGGGCGGTCTTCCTTCTCCTGGGCCAGCGGCCGTCCACACTCATACGGTTGCACTAATCTAGATGTGCAGAGCACCTGGGTCGGGTTTCTGGAGGAGTCAGATTCTGTTTACATGCCAGGTCTGAGTATGAGCTCACGGAGGGAACCAACTCCAGCCTCCTGGGAGCCTGCAGCATGCGTGCTGCCCGCCAGGGGCCCATGGAGTCGCCAGCATGCTACCAGTGGGCCTTCTGCCTTGATTCCCCCAGCAGTGAAGCAGCAATGGCCCCAGGAACTCTATAAAGATGGGAATCTCCCAGACAAACACTAGGGGACCATCCCCCCCGCCCCGACTGCTTAAGATGTGGGTTCCCAGCCCAGGGGCACAGCCCCAGGCCCGGCTTCCATGAGACCCCAACTGAGTCCTCCTGATGGTTTCTTGTCCCTACTGGCCTCTTGCCCCACAGAGCAGGCCTATGGCCAGCAGCACTTACCTCTGACTGAGACCAGCCCCCTAGAGGGGCTAAGCTTAGTCTGAGGGTCCCTCCTCTCAGAGAGAAGCCCACCTGCCCCTGCGTCTGATCCAACAGCCTCCAGGTGAGAGCCCCCAACACCAAACCCACTGCCAGCACTGACTCACAGCGCCCCCTGTGGGTTCCCGAGACTGTTAACTGTTGACGGGAGGAGAAAGTCCCGTTGTTCTCCCTCTGAGCTGCTGGTAGTTTCGAACTGCCGACCATGAGGATCGCAGCCCGACGTGTAACCACTGCACCACCGGGGCTCAAAGGACAGAAGCAAAACCAAGTTTGTCTCCCAAACTGTTCCTCAGAGGAAAGTGGAGAATAAATAGCAAAATCCAGGAACTCCAAGGCGGGAGTTGGTGGGGAGGGGAGAAGAAGTGGGCAGGGGGCACACAATTGCCCATGTGAGCTTGTTACAGAGGCTTCATTCACAGCAGGCTGACCTGGAGGCAACTCAGCAGCGCCCCCTCTAGTGCCAGGGCCAGCAAGCTATGGCCTCAGGCCGGCTCCGCCAGCTGCCCACTCTCGTAGACAAAGTTTTCTTGGAACACAGCCAGGTGCGCGCATTGCTTGGCTGCACCGGGGCTCGACAGCAGAGCTGAGAGCACTGATGCTCAAGACGGGCGGCTCACAGAGCCTAGGCGCTGAGCGCTGGCTGTTTAGCTTCCTGTGGCGTGGAAGCTCGGGAGCGGAAGGCTCGGGCATGGGAGAACGGGAGAGAGAGGACTCATTTCACAGTCGAGGAGGCCTAAAGGCAGAGTCAGGGTGTCACACCACACTGGGCATGCTCCCAGAGTGCCGTGGCTGGTGAATGAGACCGTAATTCTCAGTGGTCTGGCAGACCCGGACCAGGTGCACCTCCGTAATGGGACATGATGTAATCACCTTGCATGATGTGATCTGGTGTGAGCAGAGGTTAAAGGAGCGTTTCCTTGGAGTTGGGGGAGAGGCAGGCCTGCCTTTTAGATACACGGATGCCCCAACAAAGCTCTTGTGCACTCGCTCTCTGGATCCTGCTCTTGTCCTCTGACCTTCAGTTCCTGGGACATGAGCCAGCAGAACTCGGACTAGCCAGCCTCCCAGCTACAGGAGCCGTTCTTGAGGACTGTGAGGGGCATTTTCTGGACGTGTCTCTGTGTGTCCACACACACGCTCCACTGGTTCAGCTCCTTGGAAGAGCCCAGGCTGAGACTCAGAGGACCCTTCCCCTCTCTCCTGGTTCGGGGGGCGGGGGCGGGGTGCTGGCTGCATTCCTCAGCTTATGGCTGGGTCACTGCCATCTCACCCCGTCATCACATGGTCAGATTGCACCCGACCGGCCATGCCAGTGCTACCTCAGGGCAACTGACACCACCTTCAAAGGCCAGTTTCCAAAACAGGTCACCGTCCCAGATGTGGGAGCTAAGGCTTTAACACAGCCGCTTGAGCACCGCCAACCCACAATGCCCACTGCCTTTCCGACTGCCAGTGACCCTTTGTGTAGAAGGGCCTCACCTCCGCGGTCGAATGAACCCCTCGTGGAGAGTGCAGAACTGTTCCGTGGGTTTCGGAGACTAACTCTTTGGGGGAGTAGAAAGCCTCATCTTTCTCCCAAGGAGTGGCTGGCGGTTTCAAACTGCTGACCTAGTGGTTAGCAACCGAACATGTAGTACACTACACCACCAGAGTGACAAGGCTGTAAGTCTTTTTTTTTTTTTTTTAATTTTAAAAAATCATTTTATTAGGGGCTCTTACAACTCTTATCACAATCCATACATCAATTGTGTAAAGCCTGTTTGTACATTAATTGCCCTCATCATTCTCAAAAATTTGCTCTCCACTTTTTAAATCAAAATCCTGACCTCCTTCTTGCCCTCCCTGGGTTGGTGGCTTTTGCTACGCCTTGTGCTATGTGTAATTGAGGGCCTGCCAAGGAGGACGGTGATGAACAGACAGCGTGGAGTTTAAGACTTGCTTTTAAGTGACGTTTGTATGGATTGAATCCACTGCATCAGCCTTTCCTACCTAGGCCACTGAAGTTCTCAGGAGAAAGAGAAAACAAGCCTTATAGCTTCCCTTTCGGCCTTACATCTTTGTACCTGTTCTCTCATTTGCTTAAAATGTCTTTCTTCCCATCTCCCCCCAGGTACTCATTCCCTCTCTCTCCAGCTCTCAGCTTTTCAGTCGTTTGCTCTGGAAACCAGGGTCACACCTTGTCCCTGCTCACATGGCCTCCTGTGCCTCTTTTTTTTTTTTTTTTAGATTGAATTCTTTCTCACTTTTCTTTTTTCTTTTCTTTTCTTTTTTTTCTTTTTTAACATTTTATTAGGGGCTCATACAACTGTTATCCCAATCCACACACACATCAATTGTGCAAAGCGCATTTGTACATCGTTTCTCAAAACATTTTCTCTCCATCTCCATCTAAACCCCCGACACCAGGTCCTCATTTTTCCCCTCCCTCCCTGTTCCCCCCTCCCGCATGAGCCCCTGATAGTTTATAAATGGGTATTTTGTCATATCTTGCCCCGTCCGACGTCTCCCTTCATCCACCTTTCGGCCGGCCGGCCCCCAGGGAGGAGGCCACACACAGTTCCATGCAATCGGTTCCCTCCCAAGGCTGTAAGTCTTTATGGAAGCAAACTGCCCCATCTTTCTCCCACAGAGAGGCTGCCGGCTTCTTTCAACCTCTGTTCCCAGCTTAACCACTGTGCCACCAGGCCTCCTCTGAGCCCACAACAAGCACCCCCTAACCCAAGCAACCCTATAGTAGAGGGCAGAGCTGCCCCGTAGGGCTCCTGAGGCTACATCTTTCTCCTGAGGAGTGGCTGGTGGTGTTTGAACCGCCGACCCTGCAGTTAGCTGCCCAATTCCTAACCCACAGTGCTCCCAGGGCTCCCCTGAACCCTAATCCTGACTCTTGATAGAGAAAGTTAGCTGACCCCAGAGCCAGGAGCTGATGAACCGTGGACAGCCCGTGCAGTGGATTCAGACTCAACCCTGAAACGGAACAACTCCACACACCCAGAGGGCCCCTCACAGTGGTGGAGGGGTGAAGCCAGCTGTCTGGGAGTCCAGGGAAAGGGTGGTGAGGGGGAGCACGGGGTACATAAGACCTAACTTGCATTGTGGTGGCAATTGTACTCTGAGCACCTCGTTCATCTCAGGCCACTCAGTCGCACAACTTGAGAGAAGGGACTCTGCTACCGCCGCCCTACCAGAGCTGCAGGTCACTGTTGGCCTGCTAACTGCAACGTCGGCAGTTCAAGCCCACCAGCGGCTCCCAGGGAGCAAGATGAGGCTGGAAGCTTCCATAATGGTGCCAGCCTGGGAACCCCTATGGGGCAGCTCTGCGGCAGTGGGGTTGGGGTTGTCTGTAAATTACACTTCAGTTACCCCTAGAAGGGCTACCAGCCTGAGCCCCCCACAGTGTGGTTGGCAGCGTGGCCCCCAGGTCTTCAGGCCATGAGGCCGGGGCAGCAGTTCCAGAAGAGACTCCTATAAGGGTAGGGGGCCCACACGTAGGTTCTCCCCCACCCCCACCCCTGCTGAGCCCCGGAGCCAGGCAGCGTGGCCACTCTGGAACAGGGAGGGCAGCCTGCTGTCCCGAGTCCCTGTCTTCAGAGGAAGTATGATGGTCCCCTGGGCCAGGATAGGGCCTGCAGCATGGCAGGGCTTGGTGGCAACAGGAGCGCCTGCAACCAGGTGAGGGCAGGGCCATCGTCACTCTCTGGCCCAGGGCTACTGCTTCAGCTGCCTCTCTGCTCGCCCCACTAAGTCCTGCAGGGTAAACTGAGGCAGGACTCCCAGCTCAGTCCTCACAGGCTCCCCCAGAGAGAGCCCTGCTGTGGCCTTGTCTGTAAAGTGGGTGTGCCCATCCAGGGCTCCGGGTGTGTGTGGCACCGCCCCCAGCCTGTCGCCTACAAAGTGGGCAGACATGGGAGGAAATGGGTGGGACATCTTGTGAGAAGGACCGCCAACGTGAGCCTGTGTCCTTAGAAGAACAGCGGTGAGAGACTGGCTGGGCACAGGGGGGCCACAGACCTCCCTCTGCGCAAACGGTGCATTGGGAGCGCAGTAAGCACGGTGAGTGCCTGACTGCCCAGAAGCAGTGGGCCCTGCTGACCAGGACTGGGCTGAGTCCTGCCCTGTGGAGAGACCCTGGGCTCCAGAGGCTGAGGGTCCATTGGTTAGGGCGCCCCAGCACCTGGGCTGAGCAGGCCCGGAGCCTGGTCTCCAACTCCTGCTGCATTTCTTCCCTCTGCCTCTTTCCCACGGGAACAGAGTTCAAGTCACAGCGTCACACCCTCACAGCCCTCACAGCCGCTTACTCTGCGCCCAGGGCCAAGGTGTTTCAAGGGGTAGGAAGGTGTTTGTTTTGACACATTAGTTTCTGGTCCCAAACAATGGGGAAGAGGTGGAGAGAATTTGAGCCTGTCTCCTCTCTGCCTCAGCTTTGTTTATTTGTGAGTTTTATTGCTGAGTGAAAGTTTACAGAGAAATCGGGTTTCCGTTCAACATCTCAGGCTTTATTGTAAGAGGTCAAGGTTGAAAGCAGCACCCCCACCCCTCCTTCCTTGTGAACTTCACCTGGGAGGTCTGCTGTCTGTGATCCCACAGGGCCAGGGCCAACTGCCCTTCAGAGTGTGTGCTTTCCAGGGTCACTGCCCACTGTGCAGGCACCTGGCTCTTGTTTGATCCAGGCAGGGGGTGGGGGGTGGGGGGTCAGTCCCAGGTTTGAAATGAGACTAAAGGCTCGGGCGTCCGACCAATCTCTATCAGACCCCTCAGCCTGGTCTCTTTGTGAGTTACAATTTCATCGCACAGTTTCCCCCTACTCTATCCAGAACCCTCTATTGTGACCCCTCTTGGAGTGACTGGGGCACCACCTACAGAAGTAGAAAGCCTATCTTTCTTCCTGGAGCCGCTAGGGGGTTCCGAACTGCTGACCTTGCAGTTAGGGTTAGCAGCCCAACATGTAAATTCCTATACCATCAGGACAACTCAATTTAATAATAGATTTCATCTAATAATTCTATCTAAAGTATTGTAATTTAACCTATAGTGTTTTAACATATCGAGCTATTTAACATTCTTTTTATATACAATTTTTGTTTATATAGAAATGTGACCTCAAAATAATATCTTAAAGTGACAGCGCATCTCAATTTGCACAGGTCACTTTTCAGTGCTTAGTAGCCACGTGTGGCTGGTAGCCACCAGATTGGACAGTGCAAGTCTAGAAATAATCAGGATACATCTCAGTCCCCAGCTACCATGGAAGAGGACACACCCCCCCCACGCCCCCACAGCTTTGCCACACGCCTATCCCCTACTCATGAAAAGGCAGTTAATAAAAGGAACGCCAAGGCTGGCCTGGCTGGACGCCCCAGGATACACTACCATTGTGCCAAGGGCTTTACAGGCTCAGAGAAACAAGCCATGAGCACTTACAAGCCCTGTGCAGACCCCTGGGCTTGCCTTCCCCAAGCGCACAGACGGATGGGCTGGCCTGGCCAACAACACGTGTTACTGCAGCTGTCGCATGGCCCTGGGCACACTGGCCTCTGAGATGCTGCTTGCTTTCCTTCGCCACCGGCAGTGAGCTGGCCATCAGGAAAGACCTGGAGTCCTTTGACTCTTGCTGGACCTTCGCCGGCGTGAGCCTCAGTTTCCTCCTTGTGTTTGTCTCAGACGGTGTAGCGGTTACTCCCCGGGCTGGGACCCTGCAGCTCCCGCTGGGGATCCAAGGCAGTTGGCGCCCCACCCCGCGTCAGCACCCAGAGGCTGGAGACTCGGGGAGCGAGGTCACGTGAAGCGCTCGCTAGGCGTCAGCCGCTGAGCTGGAGCCGCCCAGGCTGCGGGGTGGCAGCCAGGCAGAGGGAAGGGCCCCAGGAGGGAAGTAGGGTTCCCCTGAGCACCAGCGCCAGGACAGAGTGGAAGCGGGGCGATGCGTCAGTGACTGACTAGCGGGGCGACGTGAGGGATCGGGTGAGGAGGCCACCGCGGAGGGGTCGCCCACGTACTGTGCAGAGGGTCCCCAAGGGAATGAACCTTCGGGACCGAAAGGCTCGGTCAACCGCGAGCCCGCCTCCTCGGACCTCTCCTCGCCCAACCCCGCCCCGCCCCGCCCCCTCAGGATCTAGCCCCGCCTCTAAGGCACCGCCCACTTGTCCGCCTCCTCCAGGCCTGCTCCGACCCGCCCTTGCACCGTGCGCGGGCGGGCTTCCAGCTCGCCATTGGCCGGGCTCTCAAGTACGCCGCCTCGCTATTGGCCGACAGCCTTCAGGTGGAGCGCTCGCGAGTGGTCGGAAGCGGTTGCTTCCGCCCCCCACCTGGGGCGCGGCGCGCGATTGGCCGGTACGGTCACGTCTTCT
>NW_022103901.1:454393-455689 GCF_000313985.2 Echinops telfairi
GTGGGCCCGAGCGGGTCCTGGGTTTGGTCATTGGTGAACCGCGATCCTGGAACCCTCATGGACAGCTGTTGGTCTGCCCGCCCGGTGTCAGCCCTTCGCCTGTGTACACGGGAGGAGGCCCGGCTGGGTCACGTGGCGATGCCACGTGCCCCCAACGGCCACCTTCCCCACATTGTTGGAGTGTGGCATGGGAGCGCGCAGCCCGCCGATTTGACTAGTAATTCTGAGCCCCTTTGCACGTTGTGTGTTGGCCTTTGAAGGGATGTCGCTTTAAGCCCATTGTTCACTCGAGCTTGAGTTACCTTGCTGTTGCTCGGGTTCTCACCGCCCTGTATCTGTTGACAGACTAGATAGACCCTCATTAGGCTGATGATGGGCAACTGTTTTCCCTCTCGGTTCCTTCGTCACTGTCGCGACAATGCCCTTCCTTGTGTCACTCAGGCTTACTCTAACAAGTCTACGAAACCACTGCCATACCGAACTCCCGAGTCATGAAGATGTGCTCTGGTTTTTTTCCCCTATGATCTTATGGTTTCGGGTCTTAAATCCGGGTCTCTGACCCTTTTTGAGTTAATTCTTGTTTGTTAATGAGCTCGGGGTCCCCACCTTCATTCATTCCTGTGCTTGTGGAGGTCGTGTTGTCGCCGTTTGTTGGCAAGACTGTTCTTTCTCCCTTTGGATGGCGGTTTCGTCCATTGTCCATGACTCTGGACACCACAGTGCTTGCTTCCCACCAGCAAGAGTGAGTCCTCCAACCCTGGTCTCCTTCAAGATGGTCTGGCTCTTCAGGGCCCTGTTCAACTCCCTTTGCATGTGAGGATTGACCATCCTTCTCTGCAGAAAAGAAGATTGAGATTTTGATGGGGTTGTATTGATTCTGCAGATCACTTTGGGGAGTGTTGCCATCTCAATGATATTTTTAAATTAATGACCTTGGAATATCTTTTTTTTTAATCATTTTATTAGGGATACATACAATTCATCACAATCCATACATACATCAATTGTGTAAAGTACATTTGTACATTGATTGCCCTCATCATTCTCAAAACATTTGCTCTCCAAATAAGCCCCTGGCATCATTTCCTCAATTTTCCTGCTCTCCCCTCCCTCGTGAACCCTTTTTTTTTTTTTAACGAACCCTTGATAATTTATAAATTATTATTTTGTCATGTCTTACACTGTCCAATGTATCCCTTCACCCACTTTCCTGTTGTCCGTCCCCCAGGGAGGAGACCATATGTATATTCTTGTAATTGGATCCCCCCTCTTGACTCCACCCTCCTGGCATTGCCA
>NW_022103901.1:456667-475046 GCF_000313985.2 Echinops telfairi
CCAGCTGTCGGCCCGTTGTTTTCTCCTCCAGATTGTTCATCCAGCCTATCTTATTTAGACAGACCTGCGGAGATAATAGCATGCACAAAAACAAGACAGAGAAAAACCAAGCAACAAAAGAAAACAAAACAACAACAAGCCAATGACAAACAAAACAAAGCACAACTTCAAGAAAGAAAAGCTTGTAGTTAGTTCAAGGACTGTTGGCCGTTAGGAGTGTTTTTCGGTTGAGTCTGATGGGGCGCCACACCCTGGCACCAAAGTCTGTGTTTGGTGTTCCCTGGGTTCCCTGGGGACTTCGTTGCTGTTTTCCTTGCTGTTCTGTTGCACACCCTCAGTGTTTTGCCATGGTGTGGTGGGATTGGATTGTGCGGAATTCCCACACTGTGTCTCCAGTGTTGTCCTCTGCAGGGCTATCAGTCAGTGAGTGATGTTGTGTCTCAGTGGGGCCGGCCATCTGGTCCTTTCATCATCAAGGCTTGGTGGGCCAGGATGTGCTCCACTCTCTTCCTCCCCCTTCATTTTCTCCCATGTGCTCTAATCAGACATGCCGCTCTTCCGGAGCTGCAGATTCAGTGCTGTCCTCTGAAAAAAATTATTCTGGGGGGAGGACTAACTTGGAATATCTTTCCATTCATTTAACTTTTTTTAAAATTTCCTTCAAGATTTTATCATTTTCCGTGTATAAGGCTTACACCTTTGTGATAGAATTTATTCCCAAGTGTCTTAATGTTTTTGATACTATTGTAAATGGAATAATGTTTTACACTAATATTTAGGTTTGATCATTGGTGATGTCAAGTGATAGGATTGCCTTTTGTGTGTTGCTCTTGTATCCTGCAACTTTGCAAATTTTATTTTTATATATTGATAATTTTTTTACAGTATGTGTGGATTCTTTGTCATTTTCTAGCGATAAGATCTTGCCATCTGCAAATAGAGATATTTAGCTTTTTACTTTACAATTGGAGTGCCTCATTATTATTATTTTTTTTTTTTTCTTGTCTGATTGCCCTAGCTAGGACTTCTAGGGCAATGCTGAATAGCAGTGGTAGAAGCAGGTGTCCTGGTACCTTGTGTTCCTGATCTCAGCTGGAAGCTTTCAGTCTCTTTCATTGAGTGTACTGTCAGTGTCCCCAAAGTACTCTGTCATGTTCCAACAAGTTCTCAAGTTGTTTGCTGAGAGGCTTTGTCATGCAAAAACCCAAACCTGCTGTCTTCAAGTTGGTTGTGACTCACTGTGACCCTGCCCCCTTCAGGTTTGTATATTTGCTGTCATCTTCCTGATAACAAATGTCAGTCCTTTGTTTCCTGGGCCCCCTGGGTGGGTTTGAACCACCAACCTCTAGGCTGGCTAGCAAGCCCGGGGCCACCAGTGCTTTCCCTGCATCAGTTGAGATGATTCTGTAGTTTCTGCCAGCTCCTTCTTGCACAGACTTTCAGCATTTGTTCTTGGGCCCAGGCTCCTTTACAAGCCTGCTTCCAAAGGGACCGAGGCGCCATTGGCCCTCGAGGCTCTGTGGCATTCAGGCAGTCTCCACTGCAGGCTAGGGGCCGGCTCACTCGGCCCTGTTCAGACTGCTCTCCTTACTCAAGTGCTTCCTTGCTATGGTCTTTGGGCCCTTTTTCTCCTGGTGGTTAGGAGCCCTTTACAATCTCCCCATTTTAGGGTGGCATTTTCTAGAAGGTCTTGGATGCTGACATTGGTGTTCTGAGCACCATTTTATTTTATTTATTTATTATTTTTTTTCTAGGCACCATTTTTTTACTAGAAGTCCCTGACCTGTTTTAGAAGAATGCTGACATCTAACAGCATGCCTGTTCAACTCTTAGTCAGCGTGTCCTGGTCCCAAACTCCAGGTGACCTCGTGGTCTCCTACTGGGCCCTGCCCTGTGGTGCCTCTGCAGCCTGTGTGCCGAGGGCTTGGGCCTGGCAGCATTTTAATGAGTGAAGTGGTGGTCAAGTATCCTGGTGGTGCAGCGGTCTGGGGCCAGACTGCTCACTGGAAGGCTGGCCCGTGGTGATGGGTTGGGTTGACTCCAGAGCACAGAGCTGCCACACAGCAGTGGAGACTCAGCCTGGAGGCAGGCCTCAGGACCACAGCTCTTGGCCTTCCTGAAACATCCTGACATGAGGTGAGGGGACGGGGTCTGCAGGACGTGTCACAAGGCCCACTGTCAGGCAGGCCAGGTGGGCCAACGTACCAGCAAAGGACTTGTGTGTCTGGGTTCGTGGAAGAGACAGACCTGGGTCATGCTCAGTACGGTAGGTGTGAAGGAGGGCTGCAGCTGGCCCTGAACTGCAGGGGCTGTGGTCGCTGTGAGAGGAACAACCCATTGTCCCCTCCTGCTCCTCACTGCTCCCAATATGTGTGCTCTGGTGACTACCGGGCAGGATGCCACTGCCAGCTCACAGTGGACAGTGACTAGCACAGAGCGCACAGGCTGCCCCAGGCCCCACTGGGCACCCTCCCCATGGTCACGGTGGTTCTTGGCTGAGTCCTTTGTGTGATTGTCAGTTGGGTAAACAACTTTGATGGTCTGTAAATCAGCACGCCTGTGGGTGCTTTGCTTTTCCGGTGAGTGCCTGTGGGCCCTGTGGCCGTTCATGCTGTTGTCAGGCACTGTCCATCAGTCCTTCCCACTGTGACCCCTTGCAGCAGCTGCAGCCCAGTCCTGTGCCACCCACTTGCACAATCTTGGCTGTGTCAGTCCATCTCATTGAGGGCCTTCATCTTCCTCCCTGACCTTCTTTACTAAACACGATGTCCTTCTCCAGGGACTCGTCTCTCCTGCCGTGTCCAAAGTGTGTGAGACAAAGTCTCACCACCCTGGCTTCTAAGGCACGTTCTGGCTGTCCTTCTAAAACCTTATATCGGCACTCCATGTATTCAGGATTCATAGCCAGCACCCTAATCCAGAGATGTCATTTCTTCAGTCTTCCTGATCCACTGTCCAGCTTTTCACACGCGGGAGCGGCATTCATGGATACCAGAGCTTAAATCCAACGCGCCTGAGTCCTCGGAGGGACTGTGGCAGCAAGGTTGCCCACTGTCACTATCGCTGGGTGGCTGCTGTCGGCAGTGATTATGGCTCCAAGGAAAACAAACCCACAGGCAGGGTGGCGTCCAGCTCTGCTCCGGGTGTCACGGGGATCCGCAGTTTGAGCATTTGGGTGTTACTTCTTCGTGTTGCCATGCTGCCCATCCTGAAGGCTGATCTCCACCAGCAGGGCCTCCATACCTCATCCCTCCCTTCGATTGTCTGCAGCCCTCAGGCTGTCAGAACCCACCTTCCTCCCGGTCCAGTGCTCAGCTCCAGGTGGAATAAACAACCTTGGGGACGAGGCTGGGCCCTGCTCGCTCTGGCAGGCAGGTGCTCTCTGGTGTCAAGCAGCAGGTGTAGCGCCTGAGTCTCCATGGAATCCACGAGGGTGGGGCCCAGGCAGACAAAGAATATTCTGTCTGCTGTGCTCAGAGTCACCCTGTTGCCTAGAGACTGAATTTTACTGACCATTGGGAGGCTTGAGCTCTGTCTAGAATTTGCGGAATAATTTCTGCACTTGGTTTTTATGTTGCAAACTTCTTCAAACTCGAGAAGAATGGCCGTTGGCCCTATGTATTGATGGGAGCCACAGGAGAGTGTAGGAGGGAGGAGATGTGGGGGGCAGGATCAGGACTGCGGGGTAACATATGGCTCTGTGGGGATGAGTGACGGTCTGCTGAGCCTGCTGTGCCCAGGTCAGTGGTAGGCGAGGAGGTGGAGATTCTCATCAGGTGTGGAACCTGGCGCCTGCTCCCTGTAGAAAGGCACCCTAGCGATGAAGCAGTTAAGTGCTGGGCAGCTTCCAGGTTGTCCCAGCCCAGAACCCTACGGGCAGGAGGTTGGAATGACTCCAGGCCAACACTTGCTGTAAGCAAACTGACAGCACCAGTGGATTGCACACTGAGGATGGCTGGAATGTAGAGAGGGCAGCAGCGAGAGTGAAGTCCATGCCTGCAGGTGGTCAGCTCCCTCTATCCCTCTTGGCAAAGCCCCCAGCTGAGAGGGAAGCCTGTGCAGGACCGTGGAGCCCCTTCTAAGCACATGGTCAGACCTGTACCTTCCAGGCAGCCACAGAAAAGAGCCTACCACGCTTGTCTTAGCCACCACCAGACAACTCCCAGGTTCCCAGGGCTCTCAGGTGCCACACCTGCTTCCTCACCAGCCCCAGAGGGCTGCAGCATAATCTGTTTGAAAAGATTTTCTTTATTGGGCTCATTTACAAAAGTGCCTTCTCTAAAAAAATGTAGACTTGAACTGGGCTTAAGGGGCTACAAGCAGGGCTCTGGCCATGCTCACCTAGGGGCTTTGTGAGCGAATCTTCACGCACAGCACACGGCAGCTTCAGGGAGTTGGTGAGCATGGGGTTGAAGGGTAGTGGATGATTCCATAAACATTTCAAAGCCCCTCCATGTGTGTGTGCATACAGATAACTGTTGGTGTCAATTCCTGCCTGAACTCTCCCCTCCCCCACCCCAACATGTGAGGTTAGGGTTGTATTTCTGACGGGCTGTTGTCAGTGAGACCCTGTTGACTTCTTGGTTCAGTAGTGGACGCTAAGTCATGGTTTTTCTGTCATCGACATAGCCTTTCTTTCTTAAAATGAATCTCAAGCTCCCTATTTGCTAGGTTGTGGAAGTTACACACCGATCTGGGTGGTTGTCCTGGAGGCAGAATAGCAGCTGGGTGCGAGCACTAGGACTGACTCCGCACCACTCTTTCAGAGGTGGTTCTTGTTTCCACACTGCAGCCACTGGGCATTCTCGGGGGTGAGCTGGCTGGTGTAATGGATCAGGGACCTAACTGGTTAACGGCAGGCAGTCTTTTGTCTAATCTGTCCCTCCCTTCTCCTCTCCCCAATGGGTGCCTGTGCAGCCAGAGGCGGCAGCAGGGACGGAAGCCGTTTTGGGCTGTGGTGTGGACTGGGTCCCTGTGCTTTCACTTCAGCGGTGCCTCGTCAGAGGCGTGTGGCTCCAGGACGCAGCCTGCTCCGAACCCTTCTCCCAAAAGCCCTGCCTGATGACAGTCACTGGGCATTTCAGCAGGTGGTGGCTTTAAGCGTTAATTCAGCCCAGATAGGCCTGGCTGGTGGCAGGAAGGTCTCTTGCAGGGGCTCTCTCAGTGGCTCCGCTGCCCCAGCCTGTCAGCTCCACCCCCCTTGCTTGTTCCCTCTGCTGAAGGGATGTGGGATTTGAGCATGGAGACCCTGGTCTTTTAACTTATGAAGAGCTCTGAAGAGAATCCCAGTGGCTCTTCCCATTGGGCCGGGTGGTGTGGCCAGGGCTTCAGGAGGTCTGCAGACCGCCTGAGGAAGTGTGGGCGCTGTTCTGACTGGGCATGCCAGAGCTTGTTTTGTCCCTCTCCTGTGTGCTGTCACACCTTCAGTGTCCGATCTCTGTCCAGCAGGGGGTTGAGCAGGTTTTGTGCGGGTGGGGGTGGGGGATACAGCCAGAAACCAGCAGGGAGCTCTACCGGCGTCTGTGAGAGCTGTAATGGTCACAGGAGGCGGGGTCAGCGCCTCAGACACAGGCATCTTCTTTGGAGGCCCTATTTGGAGTCTTTCTTCAGTGCTCCCCCTCAGACACCCTTCCTCAGTGGGACAGTAGGGTCTGTGTCCATCCCGGCTCCAAAGGGGCCTGGGCTCCAGGTGGGTCACTGCCTCAGTGGACACGGTGGCCGGGCAGTGAGGTGCCAGCAGCACCCCTCCCCTGCCAAGTGCTGGGTGACCGAAGGTGGCAGGTTCCCCGAGGCCCTGAGTGTTGCACCTCCCCAAGCCTGTCCATGTTAGGAACCCTGGTGATGCAGTGGTGAGGGACCGGGGGTTCAAATCCACCAGCTGCTAGCCCAATGAGAGAAAGATGTACACGGCGCCTCTGTGAAGGTTGCTGTCACAGAAACCCCAGGGCAGCCCTGCTCAGACCCCTTGCAGTCGTCTCAGTCACAGGGGCTGTCAGTACGACTCACACCAGGGGTGCAGCCCGACCCTGTCAAGTGCTGAAACAGTGAGACCCCTGAGCCTTGACGCCAGAGGGTGTGGGCATGGGCCCTGTCCAAAGTCCAGTGTGGCCTCGTGCTAGCAGAGTCAGAGAAGAACCTGGCTACCAGTCCAGCGGGGCCAGAAGCCACTGCTGCTGCCCACATGTAGAGTGGGTATTCAGCACGCTCTTGAGTGAAATAACGGTCACTTGCTTGCAGGGGTGGGGCTGCAGGGGCTTGTTGCCCCCCTGTAGTATATAGGTAGGCTGGGGGATGAAGCCATGCAGAGGCCTGAAAAGTTTTGACTTGTTTTCAAAGATGGAAGAGTTTTGTGTTGTCTGTTGAATAAGCACTTGTACAAGCACTGTGTCTAAAGGGCAGTCTGGACGCTTTCTCCCCAGGAGTGAGCTGTGGGTCCGAGCAGTCATGTGTGCGCACAGGGTGCCATCCCTGGGCTCCTCCTCGTAGTTCCATCTTCTTCACTATTAGCAGCCGTGCTGCTCTGGGGTGGGCATTTTTTCTGTTTTGTTTTTTTTTAGATTTGAGTGTGTGTGTGTGTGTATATTTTTAGCTAGAGGAAAGTGTGAGTCACTCCCCAAGAACTCTCCATGACAACTAGAGAAACATGGTGCTCACATGTTTTCATCTAAAGAATAAAGTTTGTATTTTCTTCTGGGGAAGCAGAAACTTGTCAGGGTGTTTGAGCCAGAGTGTTTGTCCTGCATTCCGTCTTGGAGCTCTGAGGGGCTGGGGGTGATGAGTTAGTGGCACAGAGGGCAGTGGGTGGGTTTGCACCCACGGGAACATCCTGTGTTTGTTGTGAGCATGAACGTAGCACAAGGCTCAGGTGCCTCAGTCAAGCTGTGTAGCCCCAGCTGACATGGCGGCCACACACCCCGTCCCCGTCAGTGGGAGCGCACTGCTTCCTGCTCGGGACTCCAGTGCCTGCCCTCGACCCGGTCTGTGTGTCTCAGAAGAGAGGGGCCAGTGGGTGGGACCTTTCCTCAGCATTTGGCTCTGGCTCCGTGCGTGTCCTGGGCACCTGTTGCTGAGCCATAGATGGTCTTTGGGTGCAGGGACCACATCTTGGCAGGATGATTTTTGGGTGCCTTCCAGACTTGCAGGGGATGAGTTACCTTGGTAGGTGTTTCTGATGACTACACCCACTGCTGGGGAGTTGGTTCTGACGCCTAACAGCAGCCCATCTGTGCTTGTGCGTGTGTATGCGTGCATTTGCTTGGACTCCTGGCTGTGAGGCGACATGTCTGCCTTTGAAATCAGAGCTGGCTTTGTTTGCTTGTCCTGTGGCGTGGGAGTGACATTTTCTGGAGTTGTGTGCCTTCTGCCCTTTAACCCCCCTCCTTTCTCTCCGCCTTGTGCAGCATGCTCTGAGGCCATGAACATGGACTTTTCTCGGCTCCACACCTACAGCCCTCCTCAGTGTGTGCCCGAGAACACTGGCTACACATATGCACTCAGGTGAGTGTGTGCCTGGCGCTGTCTAGTGACTCATGCTGTCGTCTCAAGGCGAGGCTGTCTGGGTCCTGTCCAGGTCCTGAGCTGTAACGCAAAGTACTGTGGGTGGGGGTGGGGACACGCTGGAAGGTTTCTTTTGGCAGTGTGGCGGGGCAGGAGTTGGATAGAGCCTAAGCTGCAGGTGTGATGGGAACGTGGGTGGGGCTGGCCTGTGTGGAGTCCTGGCTTCATGCCCTGTTTCTGGTTTGCCCAGAGGGAAGGGCAAGTAGAGGGCAGCCTGCTTCTTAGAAGGACAGTGTGCTTGGAGTAGTGTCTGGAGCGGGCCTGTGCCTGGCCAACTGTGGGGTCCCTCAGGCTGTGGGAAAACAGGAAGGGAGTATCCAAAAGGCACACTTCCTCTGACTCAGGGAAACACCCCTCCTGCAGGACTCGGTTTCTGGGTGCTCTGGCTATACTGGGAGAGGGAGTGAGCCTGGAGGCAGGCTGCCCTGGGGAGTCATCTGGTTTGAATACAGCTTCGAGTCCCCATTGGGCAGGAACTCTGTCACCCTCGCTGAGAGTTTGGTGCCCGCTGGTTAACTTGGTGCAAACCTCAAGCGAATTATGGTCTCCAGTCAGCAGTGGGCATCCACACAGGGAAAACAGCTCTCAAAGATCGCCACTAGTTGTGTACAGCCAGTCATCTGCAGCCGCCCCTTCCACTTCATAAATAGTTGATTGGTGTCCACTTCCCCATACCCTCGTTTTGTAATGTGTAAAAAACCATTGATAACTTTGGACCATGGAAATCTGGGTCCTGGCATCCGGTGTGGTGGTTTGTCTCCACCTGTACTCCTGACACTGGCAGTTCTTGAGGCGTTTGATCCGTTTCAGGCTCTCCCTGGCTGGCTGGCTGGCTGGCTGGCTGGCATGAGAGAGAGCTTCCTGTCAGCCTGTGAGGGGCTCCTGACACCAGGCTGGTTCACCACACACTTGGCAGGCTGCCTACTACTGGACAAGTCCTATGCAGATAAAAAGGACCAAAGGTGCTCTGATATGAGAAGGACCCGCATGGGACCCAGGGCTCTGAGGGGAGCACCCACTGCTGGGCAGGGGAGATGGCGCTGACAGGCCACCGGCCCCACAGGCTGGATGCCACCTTGGGATTTGTAAACATCGCATCATCTGCAAAATACAACAAAGCGGTGTGCACTGCAGCGAGGTCTGCCTTTGAGAAGCGGGGTACTGTACAGTGGGGTATGCTAAAGTGGGATGCACTGCGTGGTGCAGGAAAGCAGGGCACGACAGAATGAGGTTGGATAATAGTAGCACTGCCACAAGGTCTGCCTGTGGGAAAGCAAGGGGGCGGTGGGGGTGCTTGAGGCTGTCATCTGGCACAGCACAGGCAGGAGCTTCAGGGCCCAGCAGACAGTCTGCTTCCTCCTGAGCCGCAGTGGGGGAGTGTAGACCCTGGTTCAGTGGCTCTCCTACCTCTGGAGGAACTGGGGCAGTGTCTTGGACTCTGAGCCCAAGTCCTGGATCCTAAGTCCCATGCCGCTCCCTCTTACCGCCCCGCTCAGGATTCCCTGATAGAAAAGCCAGCCTGTGCCCTCAGGAGGAACAGGACCCTGGGCCCTGCTCCTTGGTGTAGAGTCGTACTGACAACAGGCCACATGGCCCTCCCAGAGCATATGCACCACTCGCTCAGCCTTAAGCCACCCCTGGCTTGTGGCTCTCCTGTTCTGCCTGTGTCACCTCAGTGATGAAGCGAGGGAGCTGCTTTCCGCATGGACTGAGTGCATGTGGGCTTGTCTGCCCTCCCAGTCCTCCCCACAGCCCCAGCTCTCTGCCTCAGAGGGGCCAGGGCACTTGCTTAATGGGACCAGCAGGGGGCAGGGGGAGCTTTCCAGGTGTGGGCTACAGGGCTGGCTGTGTGGGAGTGCAGGGGCAGAGTTCTGGGCAGAAGGTGGCCAGGCCTGCATGGTCATGGCTGGCTCGGGGTCCAGGATTCTCTCCTGATGTGCTGTCCAACCTTGTCCTGAAGTCCCAGGCTAAGTGAGGGAGAGGGGTGGGGGTGGGATTGAAGATGAATGTGACACGGTGTTCACACTGGACACAGCAGCTAGAAGTGATGGGCCACTCACCGGGACACATGACTGTGAGAGACTGCTGGCGGAGGCCCAGTACCTGGGGGCTCCAAAGTCAGGCCCTCTTTCTCTGCACAGGGACAGTGATATGTCGCAATGGCTATGGCTGCGTCTGCTTTGCTTCGGCATCTCTCCCAGCATCTTTGGCGCGTAGATTAAAGATGTGCTTGGGGAAGTGTTTGTGTGATGTGAAATGTAATGCCACGTTTCCTTCAGCAGATTGGCCCGCTCACCTTTGTTTCGTAGCAGCCCTGTCCCACCATCACACACGCTGCTTTTGGAAGCTCTCAACAGGTCCCGACTTGGGCTGCAGCGTGCCTCTCACGAGCCCCCTCTCCTCCAGCTCCAGCTACTCTTCCGAGGCGCTGGACTTTGAGGTGGCGCATAAGCTGGACCCCGTCTTTGACTCTCCGAGGATGTCCCGCCGGAGTCTGCGGCTGGTCACCCCGGCATTCACCTCGGGCGATGGCCCAGATGCCAAGGGTCCTGCCGGCGTCAGGAGCTCCGCCTCCTCGAAGGACAGAATGTCCAGGTGAGCCCCCGTGGTCAGTACCAAACATACCTTTCGCGAGTGCCAGTGTGTCCGTGTGCATGGGCAGGGGTTAAATGTGGACGACTCCTAAAAAGAAGACTGTGAAGATCCCCACAACCGGATACACCACGGGCGTGGGTGTCAGCACTAGGACCACAAAGAGGCCAGCAGAGTCCCACGGTGACTCACATTGGGTACTTCTGCTGCTAAGACATCTTTGAAGTGTTAGAGAGCAAGGTGCTCCCTGTTAGCGAGGGGTGCCCGCCCCAGCCCCAGTCTCTGGGGCACCGCGTGCCTTAGTAGCAGTGCAGAGAGAAGACGGAGAGTGGAATTGATGGGTGTGGAGTGTGGTGCGTAGACGAAGGCTGCATGTAGACTGCCAGCCAGGGACCTGGTCGGCCCTAAAGGGAAGCCTCCTCCGTCCTGTAGCACGAAGGCTGGCCGCAAGGGAGTCTCAGTAGTTGACTCAGACACGCTAGGCATCCTGTGCATGGAGCTAGCCCTGTGGCAGCTCACCCCCACCGTCCCTGACAGGCACTGCTGCTTGTGCACGCTGCCTTGTGTTCATCATCCATCTCCATGCCTCTGCCCTCTGCTCACAGCAGACTCCCAAGGACTGAGGGCCGTGCTGGTGACATCGGACAGATGTGCACTGGGGACTTGGGCCTCAGCCTGTCCTCCTGTGTGGGTGTGTGAGCAGAGCTCCTTGGAAATCAGATTTCTAAGCATTGTCAGTTCTTAGTGATGTTGAGTCTTGGGACCCCCACCCAATAAACTGAGAACTGTTGCATGGAGGGGCGTTGCCGACCGAGTGCTATTTACCGTTCCTTTGTGCGGACTGAGGTGTCAGCCCAGCAGGAACAAGAACAGGCTTGGTCCTGACACAGCCACGGCTCCTTCCTCCTAGGACAGCCAGGCCAGGCAAGAGCTCAAGCAGGCTGGCTTTCAGTGTGGACTGTGCGCCAGGGAAGGTGGCAACGGTGGCGGTCAGCCAGAGCGGCTGCCGCAGCCTGCAAGACAACATGGCCCTGCGGCCTCCTGTGCTTGATGCCTCTCTGATCCGGGAACAGACCAAGGTGGACCACTTCTGGGGTGAGTGGACGCCGCAGACCTGCAGCTGAGCTACATGCAGTCCCCTCTGAGCAGCAGGATGAGTAGCCCTGCCAGGTCGTCCCGGTGGCATGTTGGGTTGGGGAACAGGAGCAGGTGGCCTGTGAGCATCAGTGTCCTCAGGACCACCCACCACCACATCCCCTGGCTTGAGTCGGTGCAAACTGGGGTGGTGGGGACCACCAGTGTCATGGCAGAGCTGTGTGGGGACTCTGGCGAGGATGACGCTGCCCGCCTGAGTCCTGGCTGCCGAGCTTGCACTGGCTTGGAGACCCGTGAGCGTGCGTGTGCTTGGGGTGGGTCTATGCAGGTGCACTTCTCAAAGCAGTGCCTTGGCCTGGAGTGGCAGCCAATGTTGGGAGCGTTTGGGAAGCCCCAGCTGCCGCTGCTGCTGTGACTTTTGTCATGCTCTGACTGAGCTCAGCAGCCCCTGTGTGTGTTTCAGGTCTGGACGATGACGACGGTGACCTTAGAGGTAACCCTCTGTCCCCATCCACTCTCCACAACACACCCTTTCCTGAGCTGTCGCAGGCAGGAACCTGCTGACCGATCTGCTGTTGTGGAAATTGTAGGAGCAAGTAAAGCCACTGCTGCCGGCCACGGAAATGGGGACCTGGCTGCCGCAGCCGATGCCGCCCCCATCAATGGCTACACCTGCAGCAGCTGCAGCCTGCTTGCTGCTCGCAAGGAGGCCCTCGCCACACACACCTCCAGGGTCTACTCTCGGGACCGGAGCCAGAGTAAGTCAGAGAAGGACGAGTGTCAGCTCTTCTTTGCTCCTGTGGCTCTGAGTGACGGCCCGCTCAGTGTCTGTGCTGCTCGGTGTGGCCAGGTCTTGGTCTCATCAGAGTGCCGCAGCAGAAAGCCACAGGCGAGCAGCCCTGGAACCATATGTCCACGTCTTCTCTCACTGCCCGTCAGGAGGCCACAAGTCCTAATTCGGGGCTAGTGGGAGGGAGACTATTGGTCTCCCTCAGCACTTGCTCGTTGGCTCCTTGGCCAAATCTGTAAGGCAGCTGTCTTCCTGGTTGTCCATTCTTCTGTGCCTGATCTGCTTTTCTGTTGCAGAAAGTGCTTGGCTGGGGACACTGAACACTGATGTGGCTCAGTGGGGTGACAGAGAAACGCAGTTCCCATGGGGAGGGGCCGTCACACCCACAGGTGTGATGGGCCAAGGATCTACCACACAGCTGGGCAACAATCCCATCCTTATTGACCTTGACTTATAGTACTGCATCCTTGGGGCTTTCATCCTATGGGCTGGGGCACAGGGCTGTGGCCCCATGACCGCTGACTTCTAAGGACAACTTAGGGTGGGAGGTGTTTGTAACAGTCAGCATCCACACAGTGGACTGGCCAGTGACCCAGGACTAGCAATGGTAAGCATGGCCACAGTTCCTTGGAAGGCGTGACCCTGCTGGTGTGAGGACCCCAAGTCCAGGCATAGCTACCCAGCCCTCCAGTGTTCACAGTTAGCTGCACCAGTACCATGCCTCCCCCGTCTCCTCCTGGTCTCTGTGGGCGTTTGTGTCAGGGAAGTGATGTCGGTGTTTGTCCTCTCTGTCTGCCATCTTTCCCTCAGCAGCGGGTCTTCTCAGTCGGTCCACATCACAGCACCGAGACACCCCTCCCTCTGTGTGAATGGACCACATTGTGTGTCCAGTGTGTGTGGTGGGCACTTGGCTGGGGGCCCTCTGGGCGGTCATGAGCTGTGGTGCCCACTACAGTTTCATGAAAGACTTGTCCTAACTGGCCAGCCAGCCTCTCTCAGAAGCATCTGGAAATGAAGTGTGGCGCAGAGCTGGCACTGATGGCTGGGGGCTCGTCATCTGCCCCAGCTTCATGGGGACTTTCAGGGCTGAGTTGACAAAATGCCTACAACCTACATGAAATACTTGCAAATAGAATATGCTGTAAACGTCTTTCTTGAAAATCACTCCCCAGGGCTTCCCCAGGGCCTCGCCAGTCCGTCCTGACTTGGTAAAGCTCAGCATGCACCTGGGAGGAAGCTACTGGCAGACTCTTTGATGGGTGGGCGTGGCTCCCGACACTGCGACACCTGAGGCTTCACTTGGCGCGGGCCGCCCTGCTGTGATCTGGGCATCGAGCATTGTGCGCATTGTGTCACCAGTTAGTGGGCAGCGGGTGCTGGAAAGGTTTGAGATGTCAGAGACGGGACTCAGAGACGGGGAGCACACTGCCCACAGCCTGGTTGGGTGCAGGCCTGGCCTCAGCCCTCTCATTGTGACTCATGGGGCCTGTGAGTCCAGGACAGTGCTATCCTGCAGGCAGAAGGACCTCGAGTCGCTCACACCACCCTACACGCTTAAGGGTAGGAGAGTAGAGAGTGGTCTCTGGGTCTCTCTGTGGAGCCCAAGCTTCCTGCCCACAGGAACATGGCTGCTTCCTGCCCTTCCCCCTCCCCCATCACAGAGGGGGCTACCGTGCCCACCCTGAACCTTACTGGACTCCACGAGGCCGAGAGCATGTGTGGGGTCAGAGGTCATGGAGGGTGGCTGCTGTGTCCTTTTGTAAGCTCTGCAGGGCAGAGTTGTCTAGACTATGGCACAGAAGGATTCCAACATAGATGTGACCGGGGGGAAGACGTGGCATTTGCCTCAGACCAGTCAGGAAGGTTGAGGGAACATGCTCTCCCCTCCTGGAGCCCTGGTGCTGCTATCTACAAGGTCACCGGTTCAGAGCCCCCCAGCCCTTTGAGACAGGAGGAGGAGGCTGCTGCTGCTGCTGCTGCTATAGACTGACAGCCTCAGGAAGCTGGTGAGGCAGGGTCGCTGTGGTGCTCTGGTTCCTCGCCCACCTCACGTCCTGCAGCACCCCCACCCCTTCAGAAGGGGCAGGAAGTCATGAGCCCTCCCGTCTGTTGATAGGCGGTGTGTCCCTCCACATGAATAGGCTCGTGCGGCTGGCCTGGCACGCCTCGGCGTCCCTCTCGTCCTTCTTAGTCCAGCTTTTCCAAGTGGGTTTAATGAAGCTCAGTTACGAGGCACAGACTTACAGATTGAAAAGTTATGAATCCAAAGATGGTGAATCAGAAAGCCGTGGTTCCAAAGGTACTTATACCATCTTTCCCTCCTCTCTCCACCAATATCGCTTTCTAGGTGGAGGAGACCCTGTGGCTCCCGTGCGCTCTCCTCTGCTCACTCGCCCACTGTCTCTCTGCCTCTCAGTCTCTTGGCCAGTCCCCTCTGAGGGGCTCGGTGGGCCTTGCGCCATGGCTGCAGCTCTGCTCTCTGAAGGCGCGCTGTGCTGACACAGTTCAGAGAGATGCACTCGCTCTCCTCCTCACTTGTGCCAGCAGGGCCGGCTCTGTGCCCCCTCATGACTCCTCCTGGGCGGAGCAGACTCCGGTAGTTTGGTGTCACCCCCCAGTCTTGCCTGCTTCACCTGGGCGGGGCGGTCAGGCTGTCCGAGCTGAGCTGCGCTGCACTGCACTGCACTGTGGGCAGGACATGCACTGAGCCCCTGTCGCCGTTACAGCTCTTGCCGGGCAAGGAGGGTGGACAGGCGAGGACTCACACCTCGGTGTGGAAGGGAAGCCGCCATGTGAGTACAGTTTGGATACAGGTGTCCACTCGCATGCCATGCCGCAGGAGGGGGACGCTGGGGCATGTGCTGTGAGGAGTCGTGGGGCGGCCCATCGGGCACTGTTCAGATGGATGTCAACTTCTCTGCCTGCTCCCACCATTGACAGGTGACGACGCCTGGGTGGAGAAGGAGCACCTGGAGACGCACACCTCCTCTCACAGGCAGCAGCATTCCTGGCTACCCGGGGCTGAGCGTCTCAGCGTCTCATCTGCAGGTGGTACCCTGCCTGCTGCTGCCGGGGCTTGTTCTAGTTTCTCTGGAGTGGGGCTTGAACCTCCTGTTCAGCAACCTGAGCAGCAATCAACTACGTTCATCACTGCTCGTATCGTCTTTGTGCGGTTGTGAAGCACCGTCAAACACAGAGCAACCTAGTGCGGTCGCTAGTTACCCTCCGTGTCCTGTCACCCAGTGCCGAGGGTCTGTGTGCTGGCAGTCTACACCTAGGGTGGGGTGGGGTGGGGTGGGGCGGGGCGGGCAGCAGGCTGACGGACAGTGCCGTCCCCCACGTAAGCCTGTGCTTGCCTCGCTTAGAAGCCTGACTCATTTTATAAGACGCTGTTGTAATGCTGAGGTTCAAAAGGAAATATCTCCACACAATTGAATCAACAGCTAGTCTTTAAAATTCTCTCAAACTCCGTGCCCTTGCGGGTTACCCGGGGATGTGGGGAGGAGGAGCTGGAGTTGGTACCCAAAGTGATGGTGTTCGGGCCCCCAGGGGTCGCTCTGTGTTAAGGGGCACGGACTGCTGCACCAGGGGAGAGAGTGTCGTAGGGCCAGGGTGCATGGCCACTGGTCCCTTAAACACAGAGTTCCCTAGGAAACTATTCCTTAGCACAGTTTTCACTTGGTCACTCAGGCGCTGTTGTCTCTCTTGGACCCTGGCGTGTCTAGAGTGTCCAGGTGCTTAAAAACTGTCTTCTCTCTCCTGGAGAGCACCTGCCTTGCCGGGTGGCGATGGCCCCTGACAGTTTTAGCAGGGCAGTTTTAGACTCGGAAGCGTTTCATCCCCAAGATGAGACGAGCGAGGGAGCATGGGGGAGCAGTGATGGTGGGGATATGTCTGAGCGCTCCGCCTGTCTCATCCGCACAGGTCGTGCCCTGGCAAGGGTGCTGCACCGGAGTGTCGCAGCAGTGGGCTGGTTCGTGTCCTTGGGGGTGTGGTCGGCGCTCTGGCTGGCTATCACCGCTCCAGGTGGTAACCTCGGGCCTCCCCCTCTGCCCTGTGTACCCCCAGCTCTGGTTGCCTCGTCTGTGATACGCACTTCAGCCCTTGCTTCGCCGTGTCATCTTCCCTTGCTTCCGCATGTGCTAGCAGACATGTGCACACAGGGTGTGCATGCTGGTGTACAGTCTGCGTGTGCCAGCTTCCTGAGTCTCCATTGCTGGCGTCTCTGCCCAGGGGGCTGTGCTCCTGCTCACCTTTCTGTAGCAAGTCCCCCGGCCGTCCACCCTGCTGCCCACTCCGTGTGCATCCCCATGTGCCTCCTAGCCACCATCTCTTCCTCAGGGAAGGCGGCTTCTGGAGCGCTCTGGTGGCTGAGCATCGGCTGGTACCAGCTGGTCACGCTGACATCATGGCTGAACGTCTTCTTTCTCACGAGGTGAGGGCATGGTGTGTATAGCTTCAGCTTCAGCTAATACACACCCGGTCGTTTCAAAAGAGGTTGGGGGGATACAGTATTCCAGGAGTCGGTGGCAAGCCCTGCCCTCCCAGGGTCACATGATATCCCTTCTGCTCCCAGGTGCCTTCGGAATCTTTGCAAGTTCCTGGTCCTTCTGCTACCGCTTATCTTTCTGCTGGGTGAGTGGCTGGCCAAGCCTCCTGGGGAGCAGCACAGCTTGCCCCCGTGGAAGTGGGTGCAAGTGTGCACAGCTGCCTCTCTCTCTGTCCAAGGTGCTGGACTAGAATTCTGGGGTCAGGGCAACCTCCTCTCCCTCCTGCCCATACTGAACTGGACACACCTGCATGCAGCACTGAGGACACATGGTCCCACCAACGTGCTTCCGCCTGACACAGCTCACCAGCACCGACCCCTCGAGGTAAGCTGAAAGGAGGCAGCCTGAGGCCTGCACCAATCCTCTTCCTGGTGGTGAGCATGGCTCAGGAGGGACCTCCAAAGGACTCAGAAAGTCTCGTCTCTTGACTCTTCAATTTCTGAACATTTTTGAAGCCCCGCCCTTTAAACTTCTAAATGGCAGAGAAATCTCCTGGCTCCTTCCCAAATCAAAACCCACCCTCAATCCCATCAGGTTGTTTCCAACTCTAAATGGGAGCAGTCCACTTCATCTTTCTCCCTAGGAGCAGCTGGTGGGCTTGAACTGCCAACCTTGTGGTTAGTGGCCCACTGCCTACCCTGCAGCCACAGTACACAGGAGTCTAGAAGCTGCCTCCTGGAACAGCTGCAGACCCACGGTGCCTGGTCCTTGGGCCTGTGCCTCCCCTGTCTGTCTCTTGTGGCCCTCAGGGTGGTGGTGAGGCGGCTCTCGGCTGGCAGCAGCTGCATGACATGGAGCAGCAGGTGGCCTCGCTGTCAGGAAGGTGTCAGGTTCATGAGGAGAAGCTCCGAGAGCTGGTGCTGCTGCTCCGGGCTCTGCAGGCGCGCGCCGACCAGGCGGATGGTGACCGAGACAGCATGCTCTCTCTGGTCCGCCAGCTGGCGGAGCAGCGCAGGGAGGGCACCCCACGCCCCGAGGTAAGGCCCCAGAGGCTCTCCTTTGCTGCCTGCTCAGGCTCAGTATGGGCAGGCAGGGCAGGGCAGTATGTGGGGGTGGAGTGCTACCGGAGGTCCATAGACGCAAGTGGGTGCAGGCCACTGGGCAGTGTCGGTGTGTGCTGGCAGCCTAGGCCCTCCGTCCCGGAGCTGGGCCCCCCTGCCCGGGGCTAGATGTAGTTGCCTCACTGCAGCTTGTCTGCTAAGAACAGCCAGAGGGTGGCTCGGAGCAGGCTGAGCTCATTGTCACTGTTTCTGAGCAGCCAGCTGTGTACGTCATAGAAAGCTCACTGTGTTTGTTGTCCCTCAGACAGCAGAGGTGGCTTGCCTGTCCACTGGACAGAAGTCATGTTGTGTCATCTTAATCTGGCTGACTGACGAAGGGGGTTCTGAGGGGCGTGCTTGGGGGCACCCAGGCAGGGTGTGTGGTGGGGGCTGCCTCATGACAGGCTCTTCTGTTGAGAGACTGTGTGCATGAAGTGCAGACCGAGACTCCAGAGGTCAGGGTGCAGCCAGAGGCGTGACTAGCCAGTCTTCCCCACTACCACACACACACACACACACACACACACACACACACACACACACGCCCGGGGCTGCATACCAGCTTGTGACGAGAGAGCAGAGTCACCAGTCAGGCTCCTGTTGGTCCTGTGATGTCCTTCACTGAGTGTCCTTGTGTCTCTCCCAGACAGACATGGCGGCCTCCCACCAGGAGCATGGGTTGCGGATCTCAAACCTGGAGGCTGAGATTAGAAGACTGACAGAGAGATCCCAGGTAGTATCCCCACCCCCTCCCA
>NW_022103901.1:475193-505799 GCF_000313985.2 Echinops telfairi
ACTGCCCACACATCCTTGAGTGCGCGTCTTCCTCATGGCCTCCAGGGGGCCCATGGTCTCGGCCCATGGTGATGCTGCTGTTCAGGGCTGAGAGGATGTCCACCTGGGTACCCAGGCATGGGCTCCAGCAGGGTCTGTGGGTGGCTGTGGGCCGCGGCTGAGATGTGCTGCGGGTCTGCCGCCGGTGGCGGTGCACCGTCTGCACTGACTGGTTCACTTGCAGGCCATCCAGGTGGAGCTGGAGCAGGCTATGCGGAGGACTGCCAGGTAGGCTGGGGGGTCACCCTCTGGTTCCCGTGCCCGCACTGGGGCTGGGCCATATACGACTTGAAGGCCTCTCGTGACCAGGCTCCACCACAGTGCTGCCCCTACTGCAGTCACCACTGTCCGCCTGACCCTTAATCCTTGATTGTGGATGAACAGGGACTGTCCCTGAAGTCCTGTACATAAAAACACTTTGTAGACATTCATTGGAGACTCCTGGTAGTTCAGGGGTTAAGCGCTTGGTTGCTGACCCCCAGGTGGGCAGTTTGGACCCGCCCCCAAGCTGCACAGCACAGCAGAAAGGGATGGTGCTCTGCTCCATGAAGGTGAGGCTGCTTGAGCTAGTCAACCCGTCGACACCCAAGCAGACGAGGGTCAAGCCACAGTGGTGGGTGGCCCCTGGCCCGTGGGGCTAGGTTGTCCGTCTGAACTGGTGGCGAAGACTGGTGGGCTAGCCATCTTAGGGTTAGAATGTGCTATTCAACCTCCCTCTGAAAGGGGTGACACATACTCGTGTGGGGAGGGACTCTCCTTCCTGGCCATGGCCCAGGACCCCACTGACTGCCTGGACCCCTCTCAGTGGGGCCGCCGATGAGCAGCAGCTCCTGTCCACGGTGAGGCAGCTGGAGCAGCAGCTGGAGCAGCTGCGGGGGGAAGTGGCCGGCTGGCAGGCCCTGAGGAGCAGCTGCGAGGACGCAGCAATGACCCGCGAGGAGGTGAGCGAGCGGTGCCGCAGCACTCAGGTCACCACGGCCTCCGCAGCCCAGGGAACGTGCCTTCTCAGTAGACTTCACTCTTTTCCTTGTCCTCCTCAGTCATATAATTGTGATTGTGGATGTGCATGGCTGTGTGTGTGTGGTTGGTAGACGTTCCCTCCCTGTCTCCCCCAAGGCGGGCAAGTTGTCGAGGGGAAGCCCTGCGGCAGTGGCTGGCTGCCTGTGCTGCATCTGCAGCGCTTGGGCCCTCAGCTCATCTCCATCTGCCCCACTCTGGGTGGCAGCGTTGGGGTCAGGGGTCTTGATGTTCAGCACGAAGGTGTTGCTGTCCCGTGTCCCTGGGACGTCAGAGGCCCCGAGTGACAGCCCTGAGGGAGTGGAGGTGGGGGAGGCAGAGCTGGAGTTACCTGACTGAGCGCACTGGCCATTGGACTTCCAGGTGGACACCCAGGTCAGGGAGACCATCAGACTCCTCTTTTCCGATGACCCAGCAACCATTGCGGGGTTGCAGCACAGGCTCTCCTCCCAGTTCGTCAGCAAGGACGAGCTGCAGTGGCGGCTGCAGGACCTGGAGCTGCAGCTCCTGAAGAACATCACCTACCACATCTCTGTGACACAGCAGGCGCCCAGCCCTGCCGCCGTGGTGGCCACTGTGCAGGAGGCGGGGGTCCCCGGAATCACAGAGGCGGTGAGTAGCTCCAAGGCGGGGCCATGGTGGGCCCCTCAGATAATGCCTGACGCAGGGTGCTGCTGGGCAGCTCCTCTGGAAGGGGCACTGTGCTCTAGGAGACGGTCACAGAGCCCCACCTGAGCATGGCAGTCCCAGGCTGCCCCCTCCACGTGCCAAAGAGCCGCAAGGCTGCTTGACTGCACAGGTGCTTAGCTCTCGAACCAGCCCTGCCTGGCAGCGTGAAGCCGAAGCTCTGCCGCCCACATGGGCGCTCGGCCTCTCTCTGCCCCTGAGGTCTCTGCCCTTGGGTGATGGGAGCCGGCCCTGGTTTGCACGTCGATAACCCCCCACCCTCCTTGGCCCTGCTTCAGCAAGCACGTGCGATCGTGAACAACGCGTTGAAGCTATATTCACAGGACAAGACTGGCCTGGTGGACTTCGCTCTAGAGTCTGGTGGTGAGCATCCCAGAAGAGGGTCTGAGAGAGCATGTGGCTTGGCCGAGTCCCCTGCCACAGGCAGGAGCCAAGCTGGGGGAGCCAAGGCCAAACCCCGCATGGGAACTAGGCCTCCCGACTTGCTGTGGCCTCTGGGTGGGAGGGGGAGGCAATGAGGGCCACCAGAGCTTCCATAACCACGTGGACAGTGAGCAGCCCTGCCCTGCAGTTTAGGACTGGGGTTTAGAGACACGTGACTCACTCAGCAGGGGCGTGGGCGGCACCCCAAGGCCAGGCCCTGAGCTGAGGCATGAATTCCATAAAAGACACGTCTGCGTACAATGCATAGCACAGCCCGGGGCCATGGCGGTGGGCCAGTGTGCCCCCTGGGTCCTGACGAAGCTACACACGGGCAGCCTTCCAAGGAGTGGAGGAGAGGGGTGGGGTGGGCAGGAGGCTGCAGCAGGATCTCAAGGGCCTACTGTCTACCCAGCTTCCTGTGGAGGGTCCAACAGAGCTTCTAGAGATACTCCCTGTGTGCCTGCTCGCCCGACCACGCACAGAGCTGCAGCTGCAGTCCAGAGTCCTGTCCCCAGTTCTTCCCCATGTCATCTGTCAGCGACTATCACTCTGTTATCTTCCCTGCCAGAAGTGCTGCCGGAAGCCCGTCCTGATCCCGTGGCTAGGCCCAGCACTTGGGGAGGCTGGGGGTGAGAGCAGCCTGCTTTAATCCCCAGGGCAGACCCATGATCCTGGGGGTGGGAGAAGACTGCTTTAATCCCCAGGACAGGCCCACGGTCCTGGGCGGTGAGGGCAGTATTAGGACTTTGTTCCAGTGGGTTCTGACTCTCGGCCCTAAGGCAGGTGTAGACTGGCCTGGGCGTGAGGCCACAGAGCAGTGAGTACAGGGTCACCTCCTGTCAGGTTGTTTCTGGTGATACCTGTAGCTGGAGAACATGGGGCCCGGAGTGACCCCTAGAGGGCACTGATTCTGCTCCCCAAAGTGCCAGTAGTGAGCTGAGGGTCCTCGCTTTTTCAGGTGGCAGCGTCCTGAGCACCCGCTGCTCCGAGACCTACGAGACCAAGACGGCCCTGCTCAGCCTGTTCGGGGTCCCGCTCTGGTACTTCTCCCAGTCGCCCCGTGTTGTGATTCAGGTGAGCCACTGTCTGGCTGCTGGCTCAGTGCACCTGTGTCCCTGCCGGGGCCAGGGACAAGGTGGGGACAGCAGGTGGCCAGCCCAGGAGGGTGGGGGTGTTTGTCTGCGAGCCACACCCTTGTCTGTGGAGTGGCTCCTGCCCATCTGCTGCTGCGAGTGGCCCTGTGACCGGTGGTGTCACACATACTTTCCTCCCTTCAGTGCCCTGCCTCTCCAGGACCCTTGGGCCAGGGCTGGGAGGGGGCTGGGAAGGTGCCATTGGTCAGCTCTGGTGCACAGTCTCCCTGTGGGCACCAGAGTAAGGCCCCACCAGGGCCTGCACCACCCTTACAGCCCTGTCGTGTCTGAGCCTGTGCTCCATCTGATCAAGGGCCCTGTGCGTCCCTCCGCTGTCTCCAGTGGGATATCCTTCTGCAGGGACTGGTCTCCTGATCACATGTCCAAAGTACTGAGACGAGGCCCACCACCCTCGCTTCCAAAGAGCGTTCTGGCCGTAGATCTTCCGAGACTGGCTGGCTTATGGAGGTCCATGGTGCTTTTAGCATTCCCCGCCTGCCCGGTCTTCTCTGGTCCCTTTCCATTCACTGTGCACAGCACATGCACATGTGGGGGACGGAGGAGACTGTGGCTCGGGTCAGGCACACCTTGGTCCTCAGAGGGACATCTTCACTTGGAACACTTCAGAGAGGTCTGTGTGGCAGTTTTGCTCAGTGGTTTCTTGACTGCTACTTCCCTGAATGGCGATTGCGGGTCCAAGACAAATGAAACCCTTGAACTTGAGTCTTTGCCGCATTTTCCCACTGCAGAGCAGCTGCTGCTCCAGGATGGGGTCTTTGTTGTCTGGCTGTGGAGGTGTGTCACCCATGAAGTCTGTGTCCTCGTCTTTGGGAAGGCCTTCGAGACGCCTTCACTAAGCGGGAAGGTGGTGTCATCTCCACCCTGGTGTAGTGATTGCAAGTCAGATACATAGGACAGAGGACAGTCTTGACACACACCTTCCGGATTCTAAAGGACACAGTGTATGTCTCCCCTTCTGGAAGCGCTTGCTGCTTGATCCTGGTGTAGCTTCTGTGTGAGCACACCCAAGTGTCCTAGAGTGATACTTACCTGACAGGGGAGATACCATGATCACCAACTGTCCTAGAGTGTCTGCCGCCCGCCCCGCCGCCCCAGTGCCATCCATGGTCAGTCAGGGTCCACAGCTGCAGACACTACTGCAGGCCACACAATACAGTGTGCCTTCGCAACAGTTCTGCGGGTGCCTTTCTTTGCTCAGATCTGTGGGGTTTCTTCTGCGGGCTCCTCTGGAGGCACTGCGTGGATCTGTGGCGGCCAGCGCACTAGTCAGTCCGTGCGTGGGGCACTGCCCGCAGTGATTGGTCTCTGCAAGGTGGCATCACTTCCCCGTTCTGTAAGGCCGGAGCGGCCCTGCACAGGGCTGACTTACTTCATGGTCCTGAAGTAGACGGCCCCGTTTGTCTGTGGCTTTTTACTGCGGACTATGCGCTGTCCTGCTCCCCTCCCTGCTGCTGCTCTAAACATGTGCCTGCTCTGCCCTCCACAGCCTGACATCCACCCTGGGAACTGCTGGGCCTTCAGGGGTGCGCAGGGCTACCTGGTGGTTCGGCTGTCCATGGCCGTGCACCCGACCGCCTTCACACTGGAGCACATACCGAAGGCGCTCTCACCAACAGGCAACATCACCAGCGCGCCCAAGGACTTTGCTGTTTATGTGAGTATGTCCGGCCCGCAGCCACCTCATCGGGCTCCTTGCTCCTCCAGCGCTTCATGCCTTCCTCACGGCCTTGCTTTCAGGGGCTGGAAAGTGAGTATCAGGAAGAGGGGCTGCTTCTGGGACAGTTCACGTACGATCAGGACGGGGAGTCGCTCCAGATGTTCCATGTGCTGGTAAGGCCCCGCCCATGCCCGCCCACATGACACAAGTAACATCAAGGACCAGCCTGCAGGGCTGCCCCTGCAGGGCTCCCCCAGCGAGCCTTGGTTGGCATGTTTTCTCTGTACCGTGTGACTGGGTCCTGGTGCTGCCCTGCCTCAAGGACTCTGCTCAGCTGGAAACCTCAGTCCATGGCTGCCAGGACGCCACTGGGTTCCAGTTACAGGAAAGATGGGCCACTTCTTTTTCTTCTCTCCTCTGATTCCAGAAAAGACCTGAAAGAGCTTTTCAAATTGTGGAACTTCGGATCCTCTCCAACTGGGGCCACCCAGAGTACACGTGTCTCTACCGGTTCAGGGTGCATGGCGAGCCCATCAAGTAGAGGCCCCGCTGCCTCCCTCCCTGCGCACAGACACGGGACCGCTGGGAACACATGCCCGCGGCCAGGAGCCTGTAGGGTTGCAGGACACAGCCCCCAATAAACGTCCCCAGACCACCAGGAAGACCAGTTGAGGCTCACTGTCACGTCCACTGTGTCTGCGATGGCCATGCCCAGAGAGCACTTGGCTGCCGCAGCTGCCTCTGTGGACATTCATTGATGCACACTACCACAGACACCCAGTGTGTTCTGGGGGTTTGTTTTCCAGCATAAAGCTAACACTCGTCTCTTGACACCAGAAACACAGCAAATGGGGTTAAAAGGTTTAACATTTTCTACACTGTGGTGTTTAACCTAAGACCTTCCGAGGGACTTGGGGGGGGGCGGGGGCTTTGTTCTGTGTGCTAAACCCAGCACACAGTTCTTTCAGGGAAAGAGGGGAACCCAAATTTCAGAGCTCTTAGCACCTTCCCTTTGGGTGGGTGGGGGGGCCTCCTATACTTGCCAGCAGCGGTGGTTGTAGATTTCAGGTGGGGTTCGGGGAGCTGCTGCCGAGGACACCAGCGGGCCTCCCTGGGCTCGCTGAGCTTGGCCAGGGCCAGACGCTGCCTCCCTGTCCCTGGGTGTCACATGTCTAGTTGGGGTGTTACTGTTGCACCTAGAAGCCGAGGTCATCCCACGGATGGCTCCCAGTGGCTCTGCCGGCTGCTGGCCCTGCTCACCCGCTCTCTTCTGGACACGCCCACGTCATCTGCAGCTCAAGTCGCATGTGGACAGCTCCTCCACCTGATAAACACCTGGCGTCCTGTGTGGGGCAGCACTTTCCCCTTGCAGACCTGGGGTGACACTTGTGTGGTCAGCGGGGTGGGTGTGGACAGATGTTTTGTATCTTCCGTGTTAAATCCATACATCAGAATTTATGATATAAGAGTAAGTGTGGGGGTGGGGTGAAGATATTTTGAAAATTTATTTATTTTTAAAGACGCGAGACAGGACTTTGTGCAATGTATTTTTGTAACTGCTTTTCCACATTCTGCTCCCTGGTAGGGTTTCTTTTGCCACCCCATTGATAAGATGCTATTAAGATGTTTAAATAAAGTTTTAATTTTTAAACATGCATGTCATATTTCAAATGAATAAAAAACAGTATGTTTCTTTCCTCAGTGTGCTTATTTCTGCCCGTGCTGGGGTGGGCGGGGCGGGCAGCACTGCAGTCGATGGCAGTGTCTGTGCGGCAGTGTGTGTGCACACCTGGCCGGTGACACCCCACCCCCACCCCACAGCTGAGTGCCAGCAGGTGGGAGGAACAGGAACAAAGGGCCTTTCTGGGGCCATGGCGACTGCTCCTCACATGGTGCCAGCAGTCCCTCACCCTCGAGCTGCCCTGTAGAGAGAGCTCTGCAGGCTACTCCCACCTGACCTGGAGTGTGGAGAATCAGCCTCCACACCGGGTGGATTCTACAAGGCGGTTGTGTCAATAAAGGGGGCACTGAAGATTTCAGATAAGACATGCACAGGCTCATCTCTTCCATGACGACCAGAGCCAGAGAGTGGGCCCAATGTATGCTCTTAACAGGCTTCTACAATCTCAGGCATGCAAGCCACTTCAGACACGTCACAGGACCTGTCGAAATAGGAAAGGAGATACTAGGGGCATACCCTTGACTGGAAGGCATGTGTGGAACAAGATGGGCAGGTCCTGGAGTCCAGATGCCCGCTTAACCACGGTTGGCTTGACCTTTAATGTCCCTGATCTCTCCCCCGCCACCCCACCTTGTGATCCTTAATAGAAGGCAGTGGGCCCTACTAGGGTGGGACAGACAATAGGGTCTGATTGCTCTGGGTGGCAGACAACCTTCAAATAGCCTTCAGGTAACCTTCAAGCCTGTATAGTAGCAACCATGTGATTGCAGGGAACATGGTGGGGAACAGCTTTTATGAGAATGTGACGGACGCATCTCCAACCCATGAACGTGAAGGCCTCCCTCCACAAGAGTCTCAGCCCCCCAGATAGGAGCGTAGAGAATTTGCATCCACTCTCTTCCTGGTTCTGTTTAACACAAGTGTCAGTGAGGCTCATGGGGGGGGGGGGGCGCGGGGGCACAGGAGCAGGAGGTTTTACTGGAGCTGTGCTGGGGCCCTCTAGAGGGACAGCTCGGTGGACGGGGAGAGCCCAGGTGGTCTCCATGACCATAAGCACCATGTCCCCATGGGCTCATTTCCAGGGGTGGCCAGTGTTGCCCTGTTGGAATCATCAGATGGGGACAAATACCACCTACCACGTGCACCTTGCTTCATTGTGTGACTCAGATCTGCACGTTTCAGAAGCTGAAAGTCTGTGTCCCACCCCATGCTTAAAAGTCTCCTGGTGCCATCTTCCCAACAGCCTGCACTCACTGTGTGTTCTTGTAGAGGACAGTCTAGGGTCTGCACCACATGTGCGTGCACTGGGTCAGCAAGAGGGTGAGAGTGACTCACAAAGGTATCACATGTGAGTAGCAGGGAGCACTGGCAAATCACAACCTTGAGCCTCAATGTCCTCATCTGTTAAATGGGGTCACTGCCAGCAAGAATCAAGGCCCAGTGCCTTGTGTCCTAATGTTGGGATTTTCATTGGGACTTAGGACCTGTCTAGAAGAGGATGGTTCAGTATGTCACCAGCAACAGAGGTGAAAGGAGCCAGGGGTCTGCAGGATGAGAGCCCTGGGGACGTGGCTTCTGGTCGGAGTCCAAGGGTCTGGCTTCCCAGCCACCCCATACCCATTGTCACTTCACGCTTCTGTGCCCATGCCCTTCAATATGCAGTTGCAGTGCTTGGCACCCAGATGGTAGACTCAAGCCCAAAGAAGTAAACGGTGCTCAGTACCTCTACTGGCCCATCAGCCAAGACTTTCTTGGCCTGGACTCCAGGACCCACAGGGCGGGTGTGGCACAGGAACACTAGTTGTTGGACGAAACTCAGGGCGGCCAGGCCAGTGGAGCAGACACGGGAGCACATTTTCTTAGTAGCTTGGGCTGCACCCTCAGAAGAAAAGAGATGGGTGCAGAAGCACCACTGTGCTGGTTTCCTCTCCCCCACATGAGACTTTTACAGGACCCATAGTCCTGTTTATTATTGCCATTTTAATGAGAATAAGGCAAAAAATAGATGCTGTTATGGTTCTTGGATTCTATCACTAACCAAAGCTGTTGGGTGAGCCCTGCCTTGAATACAACTAGTCATTAGCAGCCTAGGGGAAGCCTGCTGGTTGTTTTCCCCTCCTTTTTATTTTCCTCCTTCGGTAATCAACAGGTTACTGATAAAGGCCCACAAGAACTAATGAGTTCCATAATTAAATGCACATTGAATTTTTAACCTTTTGCATGGTATATTGATCCTTGTAAGCTGAGTTTACCCCCAAAAATGGTTTTATTGTTATGACAGGGATGTTTTTAACTTTAAAAAAATACTTATTTGTGAAAAAAAAAAAGGAAGAAAAAAATACTTATTTGTGGTTTGAGGAAGGGGTGCCAGCCCCCCCCCCCCCCGCCCCACTAATCACGGGTTCACTAAGCACAATTGTACAGTTGAGATAAAGATTATATTAAAGTCATCGAGAGCATGAGAGTTAGAAGAGAGATTGGAATAATGGAGTCAGACACATTTCATGGTAGCATGCTCACCTCCTGGGTGGCCATGGTCTTACCAGCCAGGCCCCAGCACAGCGTGGGCCGAAGCGAGGTGGGGCAGGGACTCAAAGACCAGGCAGGAGGCTGGAGGACCCAGTTTATTGCTAACCAAGGGTTATCTACTTGGGGGGGGGGGCGTGATTGCAGGTAACCACACAGTCACAGGAAGGGGCAGTACAATAGGCATGCACATTATAGGAGGGGATGAGCTAGGGCTGTACACATGATAGGAAGGGGAGGAACTAGAGGTATACATGTGACAAGAAGGGCGGACCCTAGATTCATGATGGTGGCCTAACCTTGGCCACCCTTGGGTGGGCTTGACCTCTCTGGGGACTCCTACAAGGAAATAGACAACTACTATCCTTATCAGAAGGGAGTGGGCCCTACTTGTTGTGGGATAAACAGTGGTGACTGTTTGCTCTAGATGGCTGATAGCCCTTAGGGAGAATAACCCCGGATCTACTTATGATGACCTTCAAGTGTATAGTCATTCGCAAGCAGCTAAGTTTGGCATATATTTTGGGGAGACAACTTGAGAGAAATCCTTGTTTCCCACACTTACTGGGGAGGAGGGAAAATGAGGAGCTGATACCAAGGGCTCAAATAGAAAGCAAATGATTTGAGAAAGATAATGGCAACAAATATATAAATGTGCTTGACACAATGGATGTATGTGTGCATTTTGATGAGTTGTATGAGCCCCCAATAAAATGATTTTTAAAAAATACAAACCATGAACATTTTGGGAATTTTTGTTACCGTCTGACTTTAACACCCTGTGGGAGACACCCGCTCTAAAGACTGCGCTGGTAGAGCTGACCTAGACGAAGCATCAGGAGGTGCCAGGGAGGCAAACAGGGAGTGGAAGGGTTTGCTCCGGAGTCAACTGTCAGGAATAACACCTTCTGTTCTGCGACGATGATGGTGGCGTCACTGTTGCCTATCTGGTTGTGAACCCCATGGTCAGCAGTTTGAAGCCACTCGTCCTGCCCCGCTTTTCTAAAGCAGGGGTTCTCAATGTGTGGGTCTAGACCCCTTCAGGGGTCAAACGACCCTTTCACAGGGGTCGCCCGATTCGTAACAGCAGCAAAATCAGAGTTATGAAGTAGCAACGAAAATAATGTGATGGTTGGGGTCACCACCACATGAGGAACTGTCTGAAAGGGTCACGGCATTAGGGAGGCTGAGAACCACTGCTCTAGAGGAAGAATGGGCTTTCTACTCCCTTGAAGAGTTAACAGTCCCACAGGGGCAGTTCCACTCTGCCCTATAAGGTCCCAATCCACTGGGTGGCAGTGAGGTTGGTTGGTTGTTCATTGTGTGGTGCTCTTGGCAAACTACGGTTACTTAGCTTTTGAGGTTTGCCCTGTGGGCACCGGCTTAGTCCTTCCAATGAACCTGCCAAAACCCAAGGCAGCCTTCCAAGGAGCTGGGGGCCACCCTGCAGGGCCTGACTCCCCTGACTCCCTACACCGGAGGCCCAACGCCGCCTTCAAACCAAACGCCTCTTCAGCTATGTCCGCTCCAGACCAGCCTGTGGTCCAGTTGGACCTGTGACACGGTTTATTTGGGGTACAATCTTCCGGGGTCTGACGCCGAATAATACCAGGTAGAGTGCCCATTGGAGCTTGCGGCGGGGCGGTGCACTCACTGAGGGGGACGCCAGCGTGTCACCTGGAGCTACGACGATAATGCAAACACTGGGAGCTATTTGTCCCCAAACACAGGTCGTCACTCCGAATCTGGCACCTCCTGGGAAGGAGGCGGGCAGCCGTCCCAGGGCGCACAAACACACAGACATACACACGGGGCCGGGCCCGGGGGACGCGAGGAGTCCTGGTCGGCGCACAGCGTGGCCGGGAGGGCGCCATCAGCTCCCCAGCCCGCCAGGTCCGCGATTGTGGCGTAAGCAGCCGGAGCCGCCAGGCCGCGCCAGCCACACCCCTCCCGAGGTCACGTGGGCCGGCCGATCACGTGGCCCGAGCTCCTCCCGGCCACCGTAGCGGCGGCGGGAGGACGGAAGCCGGGAGGACCCGCGGCCGCGCCGCCTCAGCTCAGCGCCTGCTCGGAGCGCCGGCCCAATGGCGGCGGCGATGGCCGAGCAGGAGGGCGCCCGCAACGGCGCCCGCAACCGCGGCGGCGTCCAGCGCGTGGAGGGCAAGCTGCGCGCCAGCGTGGAGAAGGGCGACTATTACGAGGCCCACCAGATGTACCGGACCCTCTTCTTCAGGTACCGGGCCCGTGGGTTTGCCGCGGCGGCTTCTCGACCCGGCCCGCCCCGCGTGATCCCATTGGCCGTTCCCCACGGCCCCGCGCTCCCATTGGCTGCGCCCCGCGCTCCGCGCGCTCCCATTGGCCCACGCCGCTGCCCGTCCCGGGCCGAGCTGGGTGAGTGGCCGGGGGCCGCCGGCCGAGGGGTCCGGCTCCGAGCTCCCCGCACCTGGTCTCGCCATGCCCGTCGTCGCGTCCCCTGCGTCGCCCCGTCCTGTCCTCCGAGCCCTCTTTTCCTCCTCCCCGGCCATCCGCGAGGCCCGCACCCCGCGTGTCCCCGATTCTGATGTCCCCGGCCGAAAGCCCGGGCGGCGGTCACCGCGGCCGTACAGCTGGCTACCTGGAGGCGCGCTGGCGGAATGGGCGGCGTGTTTGCCTCGCTCGAAGGCCTGGTCGCATGTCCGAGAGCCTCCGGTGACTCACCCGCCCGGCGGCCTCGGGCGTGGACGGGGCTCACACTGGCCACTCGCGGCGCCTCGAAAGAGAGGCCTGGCGACCTGCCGGCAAGAGGCCACAGCCTGGGATCCGTCCTGAGCAGCTGACCTCCCCGCGCCTACTGTGCATGGCCGGTATCTGCAGGGCTTCCAGAACCGATTCACTTGTTCCGCGGGGTCTCCGTTAATGTGTTTCGCCTGGAGTGGTGATGTTTGCCTATATCTGTGTGTGTTCTATCTATATATATACCTGTATATGCATCACATATGTATGTATATGTAGACACATAGATGTGTAAGTGTAGAGAGAGACAAGTCTGGCTGGTCATGTGGTCAGGAGAGCCCTGCCCCTGGAGAAGGACGTCTTGTCTGGTAAAGCAGGGGCAGCAGCAAGAGGAAGACCCTCCAGGAGATGGACTGTCAAGGCTGTAGCCCTGGGCTGTAGCAGCAACAGTGGTGAGGATGGCGAGAGACTGGGCACCATTTCCTCCCTGTGCTGGAACTCACGCTCGCTCAGGACCCGTCTGACGGCACCAGCCTACACCACCCCGGCTCTGGCCTGGACACAGTCAGAGCCCCCAAACCAGACTCTGTCATCGAGCCTGTTCCAACCCTAGAGGGCAGAAAACAACTGCCTCTGTGGCTTTCTGGGACTGTAGATCTCCATGGGAGCAGAAACCTGCACCTTTCCCCTCCAGAGCGCCTGGTGATTTCGAACTGCTGACTTTGCGGAGAGCAGCCCAGCACATAGTTTTAGAATGCCCCTGGAAGCAGCCGTTGGAGGTGGTGGCCGATGGCCCTGGATTTGCCTGCATTTGAGGGCAGTCTGGGTCCTGTTTCCCTGGTAGATGGCAGTGGGGACAGGTGGCCCTGTGACCAGCTTTGCACCAGGGAGGGCAGGGGCTCTAGACAAAGGGTCTGGAATTTCTGGCCCCTGGATCTGCCCCAAGGCTCCCACAGCCCTCCCGAGAGTCCCACTGTGTGCTGTGAGAAGAGACCACGTTTAAACCACCCCAGCTGCTGGGACTAGCTGGCATGGGGTCCTGTGCAGTCTCTGGCGGTCCGTCCAGCTCAGGGACTCGAGTGCTGGCTCTTCTCCAGAAACCAAACCCACTGCCCTGCCTTCCAGCCATTTCCCCCTCAGGACCACCCCTCGGGAGTGGGTGGAGCTGCCACCAGGGCTCAGACCACTGACCTTTCTGGAAGCAGCCTCTGGGCAGGCAGCTGGCAGAGTTGGCCCACCCACCTCTCCCCCTGCACTAGGACGGTTCCCTCTGTTGACCTTTGGCACAGCCAGGGGTTCCAGGGGTCGAGTGCTTTTCTTTCCTGAAGAGCATCATTGAGTTAGCTCATTTCGAGAGGAGTTGCTTGGCTTTTCTGTCGGAAACATTTATTGAATCTCTGTCGACGGCATTGGGCCTCCTGCTAATGGCCCCTCCCGGCGAGGCTGCTTGCCACCCCTTGCATTGGACTGGCGGGTCCAGCCACTCAGGTCACTGGGCAGTGAACTGTGAGGAGCTTTGGGTAGACCAACCCCAAGCCCCGCAGGAGGAGATGGCCTGTGTCCCCAGAGCCCATCCCTTGGGCCTCCCCTCCAGCGGGTGACCCCAGAGCGAGCCAGGCAGGCAGTGCCCTGCTGGGGTCCACAGGCTGGTCACGGCTGATTTTCAGGAGTAGATCTCCAGGCCTTTCTTGCTCGTCTCTTAGTCTGAAAGCTGTGCCCTGTGGTGCCAGTACTGGTACATGAAATGCCAGCAGCACAGCTCCCAACGTCACGTGTCCCAGACTGACAGACAGATGGGAGAGGATTGGGGTAGACGGCCTGAGGGGTGGTCCCAGCTTCCCTGCGACACCACAGGAAGTGGGGGGACGGTGAGGGCCCTGCGATGTGATGTGATCACGTGCGTGCATGCAAGAGATCCAACACCGAGGGACCCGCCCCGGGCATGCCTGTGGCAGCACCACTGACCATCGGGGTCAGGCCGGGCTCTGGGGGCATCTGGTTGTGTGCCAGCATTTTGAAGCCCGTTCAGCCTCTGTCATGGCCTCAGTGTGGCAGCTAGCTCTGCTTTCAGAGTGTCTCGGGTCGGGGGGGGAGGGAGGGGTGCCCTCTGGTCTGCCCACTGAGCAGCCTCTCTGCCGCAGGTACATGTCTCAGGGCAAGCACGTGGATGCCCGCGAGCTCATGTTCTCCGGGGCGCTGCTCTTCTTTAGCCATGGCCAGGTAAGCAGGGCCCGAGTGCATCTGCAGGCACGCTGGGGGGCTCCTCCCCACCCCTGGTAGACACACAGTGAGCCCCGCAGCGGCGGTCAGGCAGGCTTCCCTGCCCGCCTTCAGTCACGGGCTCAGAGGGGCACCTCAGCCCCCTGTCTCTCACTGGCCCTGGGTCTTGGCCTCGGGTTCTTCGGGCCCAGGGATGTGTCTGCTCCAGGCTCTCCACACTGGGTGTTGGGAGGCCCCTCCTTGCCTCCAGACACTCACGTGAAGCCTTGCAGGGTGAGAGACTGACTGGCTAGGTGTCACTCCCCGGCCAGGCACCTCACAGTTACTGTCCGCTTGAGTCCCTAGTGAGACACACACACCAAGCAGCCCAGAGTCACAGGCTGCCTATCGGCCGCCTGCCCTCACCAGTGCCCCTGGGCCTGGGGTGGGGTTGGGTGTCCGTTTCCTTGGGGGAACCGGGTGTGGGCGCCCCAAGACGCTGACCCTGTGTGACCCTCGTCCATCGCCGTGTCTGCAGCAGAACAGCGCTGCGGACCTATCCATGCTGGTCCTGGAGTCGCTGGAGAAGGCCGAGGTGGGCGTGACCAATGACCTGCTGGGTGAGTGACCGCAGGCTCCTCAGCCACCCAGACCTCCCCTGCTGCTGCCTCCACCCTGGTGCCCTCCTAAGGTGGAATGAGGGGTGGGTTGGGCAGGGCAGCTGGGGGCTCACAGAACCACGGACTGTGCCCAGGCCTCTTCCCAGCCCGCTCCAGGCTGGTTGCCAGCCTGCACGCCACCCTGCACCCAGCACCAGGCGGGCTGGGCAGTGAGGCGGGAGGGACTGGTGGAGAGCAGGTGGTGGTCCATGTGGCGGGGGCATCACTGACCTTTATGGCCTAGGTGAGGGGGGGTGGGGGTCTCTGCTGGTCTGCGCACCATGTGCCCCAGGTAAGGCCTGGGCCCTGTGTTGCAGAGAACCTGGACAAGCTCTTCAGCCTGATGGACCCCAACTCCCCCGAGAGAGTGGCCTTTGTGTCCCGAGCCCTCAAGTGGTCAGGGGGCGGGTCTGGAAAGCTGGGCCACCCCAAGCTGCACCAGCTGCTGGCTGTCACCCTGTGGAAAGGTGGGCATGAGAGGGCCCTGGGCAGAGACCCCAGGGACAGGGGCAGCAGGACCAGCCATGACCCGATGATGTACCCTCCCCTCCTGCCTCAACCCAGCACTCCGGCCCCACCCTTGAGATCACCCCTTGAACGCCTAGCTCTCAGAAAAGCTGGGTTTTCAGACCCTGACCCCTTCCTGTGGGCAGTCTTGCCCCGGGCCACCATGGGCCACCTGTCCGTACTCTGTGGCCACTAGGTGGCTCTCTCTCCATTCTTTGTGGCTCTAGGGGCAGGGAGCAGGCGTGGGCCATCAGGGAGGCCTCCCACCCCACCCTGAGTAGCGGTCCCTGCTGGGCAGTCTGCTCTGCAGAGACCTCAGGCTGACCGGCTCGGCCACAGCACCAGGCACTGCCCAGTGTCCAGTTCCTTGGCCCAGTCAGGCCCGAGGAAGACTCCGAGAGCCCCTAGGCAGCCTCTGTGCGACTGTCTGGGGCTCTGAGGCAGCCCTCCTGTGACTGGAAGGCAGTGGGCACGGACCCCCATCCTTCCTCGTACGCATCCATCCAGCGTGGTCCCTCTGAGCCAGGCTCACCTGGGCTCCAGGCCCCTCCTGAGCTCAGCTCAGACTCTGAGCCCCGGGAGTCGGTGGGGCACCTACACCTCCGAAAGTCCGAGTCGAGGGCAGGCGGGCGGGTGCACTCTGGGTGCCCGAGTCCGAGTCTGAGCCGGCTGCCTCCTCCCCCAGAACAGAACTACTGTGAGTCTCGGTACCACTTCCTGCACTCGGCTGACGGGGAGGGCTGCGCCAACATGCTGGTGGAGTACGCGACGTCGCGTGGCTTCCGCAGTGAGGTGGACATGTTTGTGGCCCAGGCCGTGCTCCAGTAGGTACTCTGCGCTCCCGCTGCCGCCTCGGAGGGAGGGCCGGGGCCTGCCAGACCTCCTGGCTGTGGGCTGCTATGGGCACCGGGACCACGAGGCCACCCTGTTGCCCGGGGCAGCTGCCAGGGCGCTCTGGTCAAAACACCAGGCAGCAAGCTGCATCTTCCCTGTGTCTGTACGGAGCATGTGTGGCGTGTCTGACGTGTGTGTTTTCTGTTGTATGTCCCATGTGTGTCCAGCATCTCTGTGCTGCTGGTCATGTGTTTGAGGTCTGTGCCTGACAAGCTTTGTCTGATGTGTCTAGTCTGCTTGTCGTGTGTCCATGGGTATCTGGCACGTGTTGTCTGGCATGTGTGTTCTACTTGTAATATGTCTAGTGTTTGTGTCTGTGTCTGACATGTGTTAACTACCATGTGTGTTCTGCATGTAGTGTGTCAGTGCGTGTCTGACGTGTCTGGTGTTTGTGGGTATGTGTATTCTGCATGTTACATCCAACAGGGTGTCTTGGTGTAGAGAAGCTTGCTGTTAGGGCCCAGATCACAAGCAATTGGAGCGCATGGCACCCTAACATGTGGATGAGCCGTGCCACCTGCACCAGCCCCCTGACTGCAGACCCGGCCAGGCTGCTCCTGCTGTGTGTCTGTCTTTCGCACGTGACCTTGGAGACCTTTAAAGGCCGCCAGGGTGGGCGGGTGTGTGCAGCCGGCAGGGCACTGGGCAGGGACGGCAGGCTCACAAACTGGCCCTGCCTCCCAGCAGTCACTGCTCTAGACTCCTGTCTCAGGGCCCTTGTGCACACCCTTGAAAGGATGTCCCCCCCAGGGCAGGGTCTCTGTGAGCCCAGCTGGGACAGGCGCTGGGTGGAGCCCGAGCCCCCAGGCCACCTCCCCTGCTGTCTCCTCTCAGCAGCATGTGCTCGGTGAGAGGTAGGTCCCCCTGTAGAGCTGCGCGTCCCCTGTAACTTGCAGAGTTCCTGTCCAGCAAGGGCTCTGGGTCGCCATGGTGGCCGGTTCTTGGCCAGTTGTGGCTGGCTGGATGTGCCGTTGGTGTGCCTGTGGGTGGAGACCCCTGTCCTCCAGGCTCCCCCTGACCAGTGGCTTTCACGTCAGATTCCTTTGTTTGAAGAACAAGAGCAGTGCGTCGGTGGTGTTCACGACCTACACTCAGAAGCACCCGTCCATTGAGGCTGGACCCCCCTTTGTGCAGCCCCTGCTGAACTTCATCTGGTTCCTGCTGCTGGCTGTCGACGGGTACGTGTGCAAGCCGGCCAGCAGGGGGCCTCAGTCTCTCTGGCTTCCTCTCCTCAGAGACAAACCTTTGGCCATTTCCCTATTCCAGTGGGAAGCTGACCGTCTTTACAGTGTTGTGTGAGCAGTATCAGCCGTCTCTCAGGAGGGACCCAATGTACCATGAGGTGAATGGCTCCAAACAGTGGGTGGGGGCACAGGCAGTGGGCAGGAGGGCCATGCTGCCACTGGCCCCCCACACGTCGGCCTGACCCGGGCCTTTGCCCCTTCAGTATCTTGACAGGATAGGACAGCTCTTCTTCGGTGTGCCGCCCAAGCAGACGTCTTCCTACGGAGGCTTGTTGGGTAAGCTGGGGGAGGTGCCTGGCCCCTCGCTGCTGGCTGGCCCAGCTGGGAGGAAGGGCCCAAACCCACATCACCGCCATGGCTCTCACAGGGCCACAGGTCTTCGCAGACTCCCGTGCGGGCTGTCTTGATAGCTTCCTCTCGTCAGATCCCAACAGAGGCTGCAGAGGCAGCTCTGCCAGTCCTGCCCTGTGCCCCCGTCATTCCCTGTAGGTGACCCTCGGCCTCTCGGGCCCCACCCCTTATAGCAACTCATCATCCAGCCCTTGGCTAAATAGCGGTTTCTTAATCTTTATTTTTAAAGTCATTTTAATTGAGGACATTGCACCTGACCCTGACCCCTTTTGTGCTTATCTGCTCTTGGGGCTGTTTGCTGTGGCTCAGGGGTGCAGCGCACAGCTGGCCCTTATGCTGACACTCACTCTGCCGCTGTGGCTGCGCCTCCTGGTCTTGTGCATGTCACTTCTCTGGGCGTGGGCACGTCTGCCACACTCGTCCGTGTCCACTCCCTGGTGCAGGCAGTGCTGTCCTGCAGAGAGTGGGTCGTCCCTCCCCGAGGAGTGGGACCGGGAGGTCCTGGGTTATCTATCAGTTGAATTGCTCGCTCACTTAAGTGGGACTTTAATTTTTCCCAATCTGGAATTTGTTTCTGGTGGAGGTGAGATGGTGACCCACTTAACCTTTCCCCACGTCTCTTTCCGGTCAGACATATCCCCACCCCTCCATTTGCTCACTGGATGGAGATGTCACCTGTCCCTGTGTGAGGTGCCCTGTCCTTGTGGGGCCTCCTGGCCCCTGTGCCTCTGTCCACTTTGGCCCTTCTTCCATGGGGCTGGCAGCTAGGCCTCCTGTTGGCCCTGATGTGCCCTTTGTGTGGGGGGGCCGGGCTGAGGCCAGCGCAGGAGGCCCCCACCTCTGGTTGACAGTGCTCTTGTCCCCGCCAGTGCCTGGCCACGGGTCCCCCAGCCCAGTGGCTGGTTTTGTGTTTGCATAAAAGTGCCCACAGATGAGGAGCCCCCCTGCCCTGGTCCTGAGAGCACCGCCCCTCTCTGCGATAGGCGCACGTTCTCCAGCAAGGCCTTGTGCTCTGGGGACTCACCCCTCGGTCCGAGTCGTGGGGCTCCTGGGTGCAAGTCTGGGCTCCACACATTGGGGGGTGGAGAGGGCCCTGAGCAGGACACGTTCCTTTTTGCTTCCAGGGAACCTTCTGAGCAGTCTCATGGGCTCGTCAGAGCAGGAGGAGGGCGAGGAGGGCCAGGAGGGCAGCAGCCCCATCGAGCTGGACTGACGTGCGGGACGTGCCCAGCGCCAAGGCCCGGGCAGCTTCAGAGGGCATGTTGTCCTGCGCAAGCCGCTCCCTGGGGGCTGCTCACCCTGACGCTGGCAGCTGCGTCCAGGGCCTGTGCACCTCCCAGCAGGGTGGCCAGGACAGGGTGCAGGCTGTGTGGCCACAGCGTGTCCCCCCTCAGATTGCTCCACAATAAAGCACAGGCCTTGCTGCGCCCGCCTATCCTGCCAGCTTCCCGCCGGGCGCAGAGGCCCTGGGCCGAGCCCTCTGTGCACGCACGCGGCAGGGCCAGGGCAGAGTGCGTGTGCCCGCCAGGTGGCGCAGCCTCTTGTCCGCTGATTGGGTTTCCAGCAGCAGCCAGCCGGCGTGAGCGCTGCGCGTCACCACCAGGGAGACACTTTATTTTTCCACGTGACAAGGTGTGGATTCTGCGTGTGATCATGCATGGGAAGGGTGAGAGCCTATTCACTGTACAGACGGAAGACTCTAAGGCAGGGGTTGTGTTTGTCGTTGAGTTTAAATAAATACTTTGTACTGGGTTCCGTGCTTCCAGGATGTGCCCCTGGGCTGGGGCAGGGCCACACCTGGGTGGGGGTAGGGGGTGGGGTCAGAACAAGCCTTCCTCTGCGCTTTCTCCACCACCACTGCGCGCGCGTGCACACACATACACACACACACACACACCACACCACCCCACCCAGCCCTGCAGAGAGAACCTGTAGGGGATTTTATCTGCCAAGCAGCCTGCCCTGGGCCCCCTGACAGCAGGAAGGACCTCCTCTTTTCTCCTTGAGCTTGAGCTGTCTCTATATGTGCCACGCGTTGGGGGTGTGGGCGTGCAGGACAACTTATGGAGTGCCCCGAGGTGGTCGCCATTGGAAACAACCCCCCCCCACACACACACACACACACACACACACACACGAGGCTTGCATAGGGCCCCATCACTCCAGCCATCCTGGATGGGAAGGTCTCAGCTCAAGTCCTTGCAGGAGGTGGGGCTCAAAACCCCCAAAGTTGCTGGGCAGCTGCAGCCCCACACAGGATGAGGACCACCCTCCTACCCCCAGCAGGGGCAGGTATAGGGCCTAGAGGGAACTAGTCAACTCTTGTTGACTGCCCAGCACCGCTTGCCCACTATCCTCTGCCCTGTGCCCAGCCAGCAGCTCTGCCAGCCCCCTCACCACACACAGAAGACCACACTGACCCCTACACACATGCTCACATGTGCACACACAAGGCCACTCCAGAGCCACCACTTTATTCAGGGTGTGGAATGTGGATCACCAAGCCCAGCTCCAGCCTGTCCCACCCCTCGGCTGCAGGAGGGACTAAGGTGGGCAGTCCACCCTGCATGTGGCCCGGTGGGGGCAGTGGGGCCACCTGGGGGGCCAGGGTGGAGGAAACTCGACCCTGTAGCCACTGGCCGGCCAGCAGCCAGCTGGGGTCTAGGACAGTCCTCAAGTGGGCAGTGCCCTGGGTTTCGATCAGCAAGGTCACAGCCCCGCCAGTCAGTGGCCAGAGGGAGCACCGTGGGGTCTGCGCTGTGGTGGGGTCCCCCCAAAGTGAGTGACCACAGAAATAGCCAATAAATACAAGTTAGAGGAGGTCAGGGACAGGGCCCCAAGCCTCCTAGCAGAAGGCGGGGGTGGAGGTGGGGGAGCACAGGCATGTGTGCTGCAGGCCCCCGTGCCTGCTGCCAGACCCCTGCGCAGGCAGGGGAGGAGGAAGAGGCTGCTGTGGGCAGGTGGGCCTTGGGGATGAGCAGCAGGCTGGGGGCCGGTCATAGCAGCTTGGTTGGTCAGGGGTCAGCCAGACCGGAGCCAAGGGGCCCACCCTGCGTTCAGTCTCAGAACAAGGGCAGGTCCCTGCTCACTGTCCCCTCTGAGGAGCCCTCTGCAGGCTGCACGCTGCCACCAGGGGTCCACGCAGGGCAGCTCGGTCAGCCTCTAGGGCTTATGCTTGAAGTGGGCCTCCACTGAAAAGGGACAAGCACCTTTGAGGACCCAGTGACCCCAGGCCCAGTGCTCAGCCCTGGGAATAGCCACCCAGACTCCAATCCCTGGCCCTCCCTGACCCAAGGGGTCCATCAGGGCAGGCAGCTGCACCTCCTGGCTGCCTAGGGCCCTGGGCACACCTGTACCTCCCTGCCACCCCCACCCCACCCCCACCTGCGTACTCCTGGGGCAGCATAGGCCTGTCCACCACACTTCGGAAGGCGGCTACCCACTCTTGGCGGTCAGCCTCTGTCTCGCAGGCAAACAGGAACTTGCGGTCGGGCGTGACAATGGTGATGCCGTAGGCCCAACGGTGGCCCTGGGTGCCGGCCGGGAGTCCCTCCAGCACCGAGTAGCCACCTTCCTTGCTGCCGATGAAGACCTCCCCGCGGGCGAAGGCATCCTGCAAGGCCGGGGTGAGACACCGGCGTCCACCGCCTGAGTCCACACACACCCCACCCCCAGCAGAGGGCCCCGCCACTCACCAGGGGGTCCTTGAAGTACATGAGCCGGCGGTCGTCCATGGTGAACCAGCGTCTCCGGAACCCTTCTGTTTGCTGCCGGCCGGGGGTGGGGGTGACCGTCTGCTTCCCCACCCCGACACCCCCAGCCTCAGGACCCAGTCTGGCCCTCCCAGCCCAGTCTTACCTTGGGGCCCGTCTTCTCCATGTAGCCCTCCTTCAGGTAGTTCCGGGACAGCTTGGGCACCAGCTGGGGCCAGGACACGAGGGCACAGCGGTCAGGAGCCCCCTTGGTCCATCGCCTCAGCCCCCACTCCTAGGCAGGTCTACCCATACCCTGCCAGGCCTAGTTATCCATCGGTCCAGCCTCTGGCCACCGGCATTAAACCCAGACCTGGTGTGTCAGCTGGACTTACGGGGAAACAGGCTAGGGAGCACTGGTCATTCCCCCAGGACACTCACGCCCAGCTCTGCTCACCCCCGGGCACCCTCCTGGGCCTCATGGCCCCCAATTCAGCACACACACCCCTCTGAGACTCACGTCGGCGTCGCTGGCCCCCGGGAAGGCCACCTGCAGGTAGTGGAAGCGAGCTGCCCTCAGCGCGTTGAACCAGTCCACCATCTCCTGGGGACACATGAGTGTCACCACAGTCAGAAGGGAACACCTAAGGCCACTCTGGACACCCAGACCATGGACTCTGCCCCTGGTCCTCCAGAGGTTCTCCCTCCTACCCCAATGCCCTTTCCCCTGCCATACCCTTCCTCCCGAACCCCACAGTAAACCCTCCATCCTGCTCTCCCACCACGTTCTGCCCAAGTCTACCCAGGTGTCCACTCTGCGCCAGGCAGAGGGCCTTTGGCCTGAAGAATGTGACCAACTCAAGACCCCAGGCACCCAAGGCCACTGACCCAAGCCTCTCACACCCAGGACAAGGCAGCTCAAAGAACAGTTGACCTCAAAGCAGTGACCCTCTGTGGACAACAGCCCCAGTACAGTGAGCCTCCTGAGTGCGGGATTGAGACCCTTGATGACAGGTAGGAAGATGGAGCGGAAGAAATGCCCAGGAAGTCTCCACGGAAACAGAAAAGAAGTGGCTGGCCCAGTGGGACGGGGAAGCCACAAGCCCAGCTCAGCCAGGAAAGAGCCAGCTGTGTGTGCCTTGAGCAGAAAGGCATCCCCGACAAGGGGCATGCGGGTATCCGGGGACATAGGAGGGGACTCGGCAGGATGGGAGCGGAGCTGCCAGGAGCCAGAGGCAGAGGTTGGACCCAGTGCCCGCAGCGGGACCTCCCCCAGAGCTGCTGGCCGGACAGAGCAAGACACGCCACCACCGAGATTTCTGACTTGTGGACACCCAGAAGGCAGCCCCAGCCCCAGACGCCTTTGGGGTGGCAGTGTGGGAGGGCCCGGCCTCACCTTCCCATCCTCGTGGTAGACGAAGATGTTGCGTGTGCTGTTGTCCTTCAGGTAGGTGACCTGCAGGCCGTGGGGGTGGCCGATCTTGGCTGGCTGGAAGGTGGCGTTCAGGTGCTCGATCCGGATCACAGCTTTAGGATCCTTGGCCTGGGAGCGGACAACATGGCCGAGTCCTCCAAAGCTCTGGGCCGGGGCCCCTGGAGACCACCTCGTGGCACCACACAGAGCCCCCTCCAGGATGCCCCTGCAGCCCCCAACCCAGCAAACAGAGCCTCTTTCCTCTGGCCCCTAGACGGTCTCATCGATGGGGTGACAAGTTCCCTTAGGTGGGTGGCCTCATTCAGTGGGATGACATGCCCCCACGGGACATGGCTGTAGAGGGCTCCTCGCAGCTGCTCCAGGCCCTGTAGACCCCCACCCCACCCCACCCCGCTCACATCATTCTTGTTGAAGTACTTCAGGGCCCCCTCGCGCTCTGTCAGCACGAACTTGCGGCTGAAAAACTGCCCATTGTCTCGGCCTCGCTTCCAGAGCAGCCCCTCGCGGTACCCTGCAGACAGATGGACGGCCTGAGATCACCAGCCTGGCCCCCCTGTGGACCCTCACGGGGGCAGTGGGCAGGCCAGGAGTGGCCAGTTGGTGGCCACACACTGACCCCAGGGACCCACCGAGGTTTCACTTTTCACGGTGAAGCAGGCGATGGCCTCCCACGCCACTCAACCACCTGCACATTCCGACCCTCCCACCCCAGAGTCCCACAGCCACCCCCCTGGTGTCCCATGCCCCCCGTCCCTGCTTCCATTGCCCCTCCTCTCCTAACCCCTGACCTCTGTCCTTGGGTCACAGCTACCCTTTGGATCTCAGAAGACTGGGACTGTATTAAAGCACTGGGACACATTCAGCTCTGTCTGCCCTGTCCCGTCAGACTGGTCTCTCGGGCAGTTCTGAGGGGTGTTCCCACCCCAGCTCCCTCTAGAGCCAGGACTGTGCAGTGGCAGCAGTGTGGCCAGGCACCTTCCAGTTCTGGTCTCGGAAGTGGAGACCGAGGTCCCGTGGTCCCCACGCGTCGTTGGTAGTCTTCCCGATTCTTTCCTTGAGACGCGGCCCACAGGACACGCACCCGGGTGGCAGCCCATGAGCAGTGAAGACCCGGTGCGTCCGGCGTGGCCCAGCTCAGAGGCAGTGCCCACTTTGTCCTTCAGAGCCTGGCTGCCCCTGGGCCAGACCCAGCCCTGCTGTCCGTTCCCCACTCCGAGGAAGCCAGCCGGCGCAAGGAGGCCCAAGCCGCCACACATGGCCCCGCCCCACGGGGCGCCTCCGCACCAGGCACACACAACACAACACACACGTCTCGCTAACACCAGGCACCCCACATAGCCCTTCCCCAAGTGTGTAGCTGAGGAAACGGGTTCAGAGGTCACCTGCTGGTTGGCAGGGGCAGGTGGCTGGACCCCCTTGAAGGCCCGTGGAAAAGCGTGCTGCCTGGCCCTGCAGCCTCGTTGCCACACCTGCACTGCCCAGCAGGGGGCAGCTGCACTTCAGGGTGAGGGGCTCTCAGACAGGCTGAGACCCACGGGGCAACAGGTGGGGGGAGGGGGGGTCTGGGCCCCAGGCTGCCACCGGGGTGGGTGGGTGGGAAGAGGGTGACCCTGTGCCCGTCAGTCATACTGAGGCCATCTCAGCCCAGCTGACCCTCGAGGCCCAGAGAGGTGTGGGTGCAAGGGTGTCTGTGTGTATGGGTGTGTACATGCATGTGAGGTGGCTGTGGGCAAGCGGCTGTCTCCCTGTAGGGCACAGGGTCCAGGCCGAGGCCCACACAGCTCCTAGGAGCTCACTGGAGAGCCAGGAGGCAGAAGCGTCCACACCCTCCCTTCCTAGGGCTTCAGTGGGGTGCAGTGCCCCCCACAACTGGACATCCTAGGAAGGGAGCCTCACCTCCACCCTGGGGGAGAGGGGCTGGAGCACTGTGGGGGCGGGGCCGAAGCCAGCAGTGTCTGTTGAGGCGGGGTCAGGTGGGGGAAGCAGCAGGGTCCGGCCCTGAACAACAAAGGCATTGTCCAGCCCTGAAAGGCCGCCTTGAGGCTTAGGCATGGGGGCGGTGGAGGCAGTCTGGGAGGGAGCCAGGCAGGGCCCTGACCAGGGTCACAGCCCCAGTGAGGGGCCAGGGGGAATGGTGGGCAGCCGTGGGACACCCCACAGAGGAGCGTGCTGGGCCACCTTTGGCCAGGCTTTTGCAGCCACAGGCTGTGTCCAGGGGAGCTCATCAAGCGCCCCCCACTGTCCAGCACAAGGCCCGATGGTCCTCTGCACCTGCCCCCACAACCCCGCTGATGCCCTCGTGCTCAAAGGCCCCGGCCCAGGTCAGGCAGCTAGGGGTGGGAGCAGCTCCCCTCTGCCCACCAGCAGATGGGGACAGGGGTCTGGCCACCAGACCAAGTCCTCTAGGCCCCTCCCCAACCCAGCTATGGGGGTCGAGGGGCTGGCTGTGTCCCCCTCTCTCCCATTCCAAGTCCCGTGTCCTTCAACGTCCGCCAGGCTGAACTTGGGTTAGCCAGCAGCTGGGGTCCCAGCACTGGGTGGGGGAGGGGCAATGTGCCCTTCACCTGCTTCCCCAGCACCCACAGAGATCCACCACACCCAAGGCGGTCCACAGTCTGTAAGCAGCATGCCCTCGCCGCTCCGCTCCCCAAGCCTGAGCTGAGTCCTCTGTATGGATGAGTCAGGAAGATGGGATCACGGACCCATCTGCAACCTGGTTCCGTGGAAGGATGGGGGAGTGGGGCACTGCCAGGAGAGCGCAGCAGCCAGGTGCTCCTTAGAATCAAAGACCGGAGCAGGGCAGCAACCACGAGGAGCCTCGAGAGATGGTGGGCGTGGTGGCTGCCTCGGGGCTCAATGGTTTGATGGTGAGGACGACAGGCGGGCCGGTCTCCTCTTGTCCCAGGGGTCGCTAGGGGTCAGGACAGATGTGACACCTGATGGTGACACCATTCTCTTGACATGTATGGTTGGAACGAGGAAGAGCTGTGTCCCCCCCTGCCACAGCCACCGCCACCAAACTAGGACCAAACTTGCTGCTGACCCCACAGAACAGGGACAAAGGGCCCCTGGGGGTCTCCTAGACGGACAGTCTTCACAGGAGCAGACAACCTGGCCTTCCTCCTGCAGGAGTGGCTGTTGAGTTTGAACATGTGACCTGCTGAGCCACAGGGCCCCTCCCACCGCACAAGTTCCACGTCCTGGCTCTGTGGTCTCCCGACCTGCACAGTCGGCAGGCTGCACTCACCAGCAACTCTGCGGGAGAAGCCCCCGCCAACCGCTCCTCGGGGAGATGGCAGCAGGCAAGCCGCCTGTCACAACCCCGTGAGTCAGGGACCCATCACCTGGTGACAGCACTGAGGTTCAAGTCCCCACCGGCCCACCGCAGCAGGAATGGAGCCCGAGCGCCCCCTCAGTGGTGGGGTGGAGGCCAGGCCCTGGCTGAGCCACCTGGCTTTGGTTTCTGCCCATGCTCAGCTTGAGGGTTCAATGGCCCCCAACAGGTAACCTGGATGGGGCACCCCAAACCCACCCCTCAATGCCTTAGTTGCCCCTGACTGTGAGCCCCATTGCCAACACCCCTGGGGCCCCCCTGGCCCTGTGTTGAAGCCCACAGCACCCCATGTCCCCAGGGCCAGCAGCCCCTCTGAGCACGGCCAGTTCTGGAAGGTTCCGGGGAAGCAGCCTCTGGTGGGGGCCTTTCCCAGCCCTACGTTCCCCTTCCTCGGACACTTCTGCATTCCCCAGGCGGAGGGGTCACCCGGCCACCGTGAGAAAGTGCTTTTGTGGCACATAGGGTGGGGGTGGGTGGGGGGGGAAGAGCAGTGGGCGGGGCCTGCCTCTTCAGACTCACGCAGGACAGACAGGGTGTCCACTGCCATGGGCATCCTGCGCTCCCCGGACCATGCCCCCACTTGCTGGACTGGGAACAAGGGCCACCGATGGGCCTCCAGGCCCACCCGCCAACCCCTCTACCTCCAAAACGGGGGTGGGGGTGGGCAGCACTGGTGAGGGGGGGGCATTCCTCACCCTGAGAAGGCTCGGAGGCAGCAGGCCTCAGACTGACTGGCCCCCAAACCAGGTGACCACAGGGCAGGTGCAGGCAGAGGAAATGTCTGTACCCCTGGAGGGGGCCTGCCAGCCCCCAGAGCTCTGTAAGGATGGGTGTCTCCCTGATATTCAGCCCAGGGAGGAGATGGGTCTGTGACCAACTGGAAGAGTGTCAGCCTGCCCTCCGCCCTCCTGGTGGATGCAGAGATAGGCCAAGACCTGCTGGGGGGAGACCTGCCTCCCCCTCTCCCCGCCCCCCAGGCACTTGGGAACTGAGGGGAGCAGGGGACTAGAGAGAGAACACAGAGAGCAACCCAGTGTGAACACCCCCCCCCCATGCAAAGACCTCCCAGTGGAGGGGCCCGTCTCCCAGCCTCCTCCTCCCCAACCCTAGTCGGCGCTCAGCAGGGCCTCCAGGACACTGTCTCAAGTTAATGGTGACAGCGTGGCCCAGCTAGCAGACACCTCCAGCCTCTGACACCCGAACTGACCCTCAACCTCCTAGCAGGCCAGCTGGCGCTGTGGACAGGAGTAGGGCAGGGGCCTGGGCTCGGCTGCTACCACCACCCAGAGGGCCTGGGGAGAAAGGCCTGGCTGCTTGCGCCTCAAACCAGCTCAGGGCTCGTGGGTAGGGGCGTTGGCACGGTGGTGGTGGATGGGCCGCTGGCAGAGTTCTTGGGCAGGGAATGTTCTCTAATAAGGAGAGCGCTCCCCTTCCTTCCCATCCCTTCTTATCAGGGAAGACCCTGAGTCCTCAGAGCCAGGAACCACCTGGCTCTCAGGTGGGGCCCCCGGCATGTCCAGTCTAGTTGAGCCAAGGCAAGCCTCGATTCCCACTGCGAGGCTGTTCCTGTCTGCGAGCAAGCACAGGGCAGGTGGGCGCCCTGCACATGCTTCCATCCTGCTGTCCGCATCCATCCGTCCGTCTTACCTGTGTCCTCACAGCATTCACCCATCTGTCCACCCACCGCTGTCTGTGATTCACCAGCAGCTATGGAGCTAGCTAAGGAGCCTGGTGGTGCTGCGGGCTGGGCTTTGGGCTGCTAGCCTCAAGGTCAGCAGTTCAAACCCTGCAGCTGCTCTTCAGGAGACAGGCTGTGCTGCAGCTGTGGAAACCTTGTCCGTCGTGGTCCAAAGGGGTCTGCATGGGCCCACAGCAGTGCTGGGTTTATCCACCTGCACTCACAGACCATCCACTCCAACCACCCCTCCTCCATCTGTCCGGCAGCACCTGTCTGTGGGGCCACCTCTCCCCTGCCCGTCGGCCATATTTTGGGAAGCAGACCCACCCCTCCCCCATCTCGGCCGGAGGGATTCTCACAGGGCCAGGCAGGCTGAGAGTTGGTTACCATGTTGCTATAAAAATCTCATCTCCGCGCATTTTCAGAAATAGCTATGGGGGGAGGGGCTGGGAAACGAGCCAGGCTCTCCGTCCACCGTGCTTGCTCAGGCTCCCACTCTGCCCTCCTGCACTTTCTCGTACGTGGGGCCCCAGGAGAGCAGGGTGGCCCTCTGCGAGGACCCTCTGAACCACAGGCCGCCTGCAGCCCAGTGGGAGGGAGGAAACTGCCTCGGAGCGCGGCCTGCCCACAAGCACCCCTGCCCTGCGCCCTGGGACCAATCAATCAGTCGTTCAGATCAATGCACTCCGAATCCATGGCCAATAGTGGAGGGGCTGCACCCCATCTGTGAGCCCCCCCACCCCAACCCAGGGCCCTGGCCTTAGGAAGGTGTCTGCCCCCGCCAGCAACCAGTGGGTTGTGCCCGCTTCTTGTCACCATCGAGGGGACAGTTCCTCCAGTCCCGCTCAAAGCGCAGGACCCAGTGGCCTTGGGCACCTCCACCTCCAACTGTTATAGAAACTTCTTGTCCCTCAAACAAACCATCCCCATGCAGCAGCCACCACCCACCCCTGCCACATCAGGACAGCTTTTCAGTTCGTGGTCAAGTGACTCTCCAGTGGGCCCATGGAGCGTGTCTGTCCTCGGCCAGTGGGCCAGGGGCATGGCCACCTGCCGGCCACACTGAAGACTGCCTGCCTGCCCTCCACCCCCCGGCAGGGCAGCACCCATGTTCTGAGGGCCACCTGCTCTTCAGGGAGGGGGTGCCAGGTGTGGGACCCATGTTCCCGGTTCCAGCTGCGCTGCCTGCCTCAGTTTCCCCCTCTGACAGGCACGGTTGTGAAGCCTGGTTTGGCGTCCGGCCCACACCAGCCTCGCCAAATGCCAGGGAAGGTCACGGAGCAGGGCTGCCCTGCCGGGGAGCGCCGCCAGGGCCCACGGGCGGGAAACGGGGCGCACCTGCGGAGTAGGGCTCCTGCTTCTCCGGGTGGAGGAACTCCTTCCGCTCGTACTTGGCCCGGATCCACTGCTCACGCAGGAGTCTGCACAGAGGGAGGGAGGGGCTCAGGCCCTGACTGCAAGTGCCCACACACCACTTAGCCGCAGGTGGAACGTTATGGAGCACTCTAGAATGGCAGGAACATCCCAGGCCTGCAGGGGGGCTCCTGGGGCCCTCGGTCAGCTTGGGACCCCAGAAGACAAGCCCAGGCAGAGCCTGAGATCGGAAGCAGGTGAGGCACGGGGAAGAAGCTTAACTGATCAGATGCCTGCCCAGCCCCTGCGGGAGCCTCTTCCAGCTGTGAAGTCCGCCCTTGGAGAGAGCAGGCCGGCAAGCCAGGTGCAGTGAGTCCCACATCACTGCTGCCTGAGCCTGGCCGTCACTCCACCCAGCACCCAGCACTTGCCCAGCACGGCTCTGTCACGGGGAGGGGGTGGGCAGACAGTGTGTGGCGCCTGCACTTGGTGTCTTCCTCTCCATTTCATGCTTCCAAGGTCATCCACGCTGTATCCAGGTCCACACCACCCCCAAATCCACACCATGTCAATGTCCACACCCACGCCTCACTCATATAGGCCATGTCAGCTGTGGGCTGTGGTCTATAGGGCTGTGGGTGAGCCACTGGACTGCTAACTGACAGGTCACCAGTTCAAACCCACCAGCTGCTCCATGAGAGAAACAGGGCTTCTGTGACGGCCTCGAAGACCCCAGGGACCGTTCTACGTGCTGTCCTCAAAGCAAACCACGCTGTGCCCTTGAGTCCGTGCTGACTCAGCACCCCACCGGTTCCGAGACTGACTTTACAACGAGTAGAAAGCCTCTTGATCTGTTCCACGGGGGACCCTGTGATCACTGCCATGCCCAAGGCCCAGGGTCAGATCTGGTCGGACACTCGGAAGAACCGGAATGCTTGGCGTGTGCAGTGGCCCCAACACAGCCGGCCCCTTCCGAGAAGGAAGGTGTGTGCCTCGCAGGTGGGTGGAGGAGGGAGCTGGTGCCAAAGCCCCATGTGTTGAAGGAGCAGCAGGCAGGAAGCAGCCTCCCCGTCGGGGCCTCGCTGGCTACACATGCAGAACCACGGAGGGAAGACAGGAATTCCTATCAAGCTACCTGGGGTGCATCCACGTCTACAAATGTGTTTATGCAGCCAAGGGGCAGTCCCTCTCCAGTTCCCTGCAGGAGAATAAGATACAGGGACTGATGACACACACACACCCCTCCCCGGCAGAGGCCTCCAGGACCAGAGAAGCTCACGCCAAGGGTGAAGGCTGGGGAGGCTTATGACTTGGGGGAGACTGGCCCACCCCCTCGTGGGGTCCCAAGGCTGCACACACAGGTC
>NW_022103901.1:505899-508829 GCF_000313985.2 Echinops telfairi
CCCACCCATCCATCCACTCACCCTTCCATCCTTTTTATCCATCCATCCATCCATCCATCCACTTACCCATCCATCCTTCTACCCACCCACCCATCCATCCATCCATCATCCATCTGTCCACCCACTCATCTACCCACTCATCCATCCATCCTTCTAGCCATCATCCATCCATCCATCCATCCAGTTTTCCTTCTTCTTCCTCTCCGCTCCCTCCTACCCAGAGGCACTTTCTGAGAGTCAGGTCCCTGCAGGTACAGGGAGAACCTGTGGTCTTCTCCAGCCCTTCCTAGGGAGTTCAGTGTTGGGATGCAGCCCCTGGAAGGAGCCCTGAGTGTCAGGAGGCCGACCCACAGTTCTTGAGGTTGACCTAGTCCTGAGTTCCTAAGTCCCAGCAGCACCCACAGTCACCTCCGCCGGGGTAGGGGGACTGCCACCTTAGGGAGCCTTGGGGGGCAGGTTGGGTATGTCCCTCTCGCGCCATTAGGGAGCAGGCCCTCTGCAGAGTTGGCGGGTTGTTTGCTTGAATATAGCATGTACACAATAAAACACGGTAATTTTTAGTTGTACAAGCCCCCAATAAAATGATTTAAATAATAATAATTTTTTTAAAGCAACAAACAAGGCTATTTTTTTAAAGGAAAAAGAAAGCCCAGTCTTCGTCCCACGGAGCCGCTGGTGGTTTTGAACTGCTAGCCATGCGGTGGCAGCCCGACAGAATGAGCTCAGCGGCGGTGTTAGGGTGTAGGCTTTGTCTGGGCGGGGGGCAGGATCTCCCATGAAGGGTGTGAGGATGAAAGTGGGAAATATCGGGAGAAAGGCCCCAGAGCCTCAAGGCCCCGGAGCCTCAAGGCCCCGGAGTGAGCCCAGGCTGCTGGGGAACACGCTGCCCTGCCCAGGTGGAAGCAGTGTCTACCATCATTGCTTCCAGCTGGGACACAGGGAGAGCTGCCCACCTGGTGACCCTTGAACCCAAGAGCCAATTTCCTGGACGCCCCTCCCCAAACCGGGGCCTGGGGCTTCCTTTGCCTACAAGCCCTGCAGGAGACCAGGCCCCTGTGTCTGAAAGGAGGACAGAGAGAGGCCAGTCATACAGGAAGCGGAAGGCAGGTGTCATGCCAGAAGCATCTACAAGCCGGGGCACCAGCACCGAGAGACAGGAAGGGGTCCCCAGCCTGGAGGGAGCCTGTGCTCAGACCCCGCCCCCAGAACACCTCCTTTCTCTCAGCCAATGGCGCAGCCCAGGGGTGGGGCTTCCTTCTGTGGACTGAGCAACCCCCAGGGGCCACACACCCACCACCCAGACTCAGGAGCTGTGCCTTGGGAGAAGCCCTCCACAGGGTCCCCAGGGAGCAGAGGCCTTGGGCCAGGACCCCCACACACACACACACACACACCCGGATTAGCTACATAAAAGGGGCGCTGGCACTGTGCGACTCCGACTGGGCCTCTCGGGAGCCCCCTGCCCCCTTGGGGGTTTCTCTGTTTCCCAGCAATCACATGGAACAGCAAACAGGAAGTGGCTGGTTTGGCGACTCCGGCTAGCCACAGCTTGGGAGGCACCCACAGGGACCGGCCTGCTCCTCCCACAGCAGCCCTGGGGACCCTGGGCCAGGCCCTGGGCAGTCACCCATCCTGCCCATCTCTGCTCTGGGCCAAGGGCCTCTGTGGACACAGTCCACCTGCTTCTCACAGCCCTATGCCCAGGTGTCCATGGGGACAAGTGGCCATGGCGCTGTGTCCATTGCAGCAGGGGTACCTCGGGGTCATTGGGCGAGAAAGAGGTCTTTGAGCTCTGTCTGTAGACAGCCTCGTCCTTTAGGTCTGGCATGGAAGCTTCCAGAAGCCGCTGTGGGGCTTCCAAGAGGAAGCTGTGGGCCTGGATGTTAGGGGCACCCGCTCCCCTCAGTGGACTATCCTGAATCACTGGGCAGACCCCAGATGGGCTGGAGTATGTAAGGGGCAGCGCTGCAACCCACTGTGTGGGGAAGAAGCTTTGGGCCGTAGGGGCCAAGGCACTCACCAGGAGGTGGGCAGTGCTGCTCACAGCAGCCCAGTTAACCTTACATCCCTACGTCCCACACCCCACGCAGCAGCTACAGTTTGCACAGGGGCCCCCTCTTCCTGAGCACAGCTCCCACCCGACTGCTGCCCTGGGTCCCAGGACTCTGACCCGCTGGCAAAGTGCCCTCCCAGGGACCCCACAGGATGGGGGGAGGGGGTATGGGGGGGAGGGGGCTTTTCAGGGCCCTGCCCTACCCCTGGACACTGAGCTCTCCCCAGGACCTTGGGCAGGGCTGAGGGCTCAGGGGGCCCAGGAGGCTGAGGTCAGTGCCTGGCACCCAGCCCCCTGGGAGGTGCACTGGCCCTGGGAGTCCCTCCGAGGTGGACGGGAAAGGGATGTGGGGCAGGATCAGCCAGGCAGGAGGTGAGGCTGAGACTGGTGATGAAATCAAGTCTCAGAAATAGCACTGGGTGACTCAAGTGGAGCCAGCCTGGCCACGCCCCCACCTTGGGATGGGCGGCTCCGCCCTCGTCCCAGGGCCCCTCCTTCCCCAGGCTCAGCCTTCCTGCTGAGATGGGGGCCCCCCCAGGGCCAGGCGAGGCTGGGTGGGGCTGGCCAGTGACCTAAACCACAGGCAGCTCCCCCAGGGTCCCAGTGAGATTTCCAGCCAAGCACTTAGCACTCAGGGTAGGGGGTGGGTGTGTTATCAGTGATGCCAAACAAGCAATGCAAAGGTAGGTCCTTGTTGGCATCTGGACAAACCTCACCCTCCTCCCTGCACTCAGCCTCAGGGCCCAAGGACAATTGGCTAATCTCAGCCACGAAATCTCCCTCCCTCCCTCCCAATCATTACCCACCCACTCACCCACCCATCCATGCATTCATCCATGCATCCATCCATCCACCCACCCACTCATCCATCCACCCA
>NW_022103901.1:509159-518223 GCF_000313985.2 Echinops telfairi
ATCCATCCATCCATCCATCCACTTACCCATCCATCCTTCTACCCACCCACCCATCCATCCATCCATCATCCATCTGTCCACCCACTCATCTACCCACTCATCCATCCATCCTTCTAGCCATCATCCATCCATCCATCCATCCAGTTTTCCTTCTTCTTCCTCTCCGCTCCCTCCTACCCAGAGGCACTTTCTGAGAGTCAGGTCCCTGCAGGTACAGGGAGAACCTGTGGTCTTCTCCAGCCCTTCCTAGGGAGTTCAGTGTTGGGATGCAGCCCCTGGAAGGAGCCCTGAGTGTCAGGAGGCCGACCCACAGTTCTTGAGGTTGACCTAGTCCTGAGTTCCTAAGTCCCAGCAGCACCCACAGTCACCTCCGCCGGGGTAGGGGGACTGCCACCTTAGGGAGCCTTGGGGGGCAGGTTGGGTATGTCCCTCTCGCGCCATTAACTCCAGTGCTCAGGAGCTTGAAAGGGGAGAGAATACAGGGGGGCTTTAGCAATGCAGGCATTGGTCAGTGCCCAAGTGGGGAGAGGGGGGAGGGGTGGGGGCAACCTGGTCACAGGTCTCCAAGACAGGACAGTAGATGGCCCAACAACTGCCCACACCTCCTGGCTGGATTCAGACTCTGGGCAGGGTGACCTGAGGGTCTGCTGTGCCAGGGGCTGGTGGATCCGGAAGGCTGCCTGGAGGAAGAGGCTGGACATGGAGCAAGCCTGTGTGGGGTCCAGTGGGGCTGGGCCTGGCAGACCCTCAGGCACCTTCCCTCCCAATGCCCCATCTGCTGGTCCCTGCCCACTAGTCCCAGAGTCTGGAGGGCAGTGAACCTGCTTCCTGACAGCTTCCTGGGGGCCTCGTGGTACGGCCCCTTCCGTGGCACAGCCCCTCCCTGCCACCTTTCACCACCGGCAGGTCCTCTCTGCGCCCACCCCTGCCCAGGCAGAGTCTCCCCAGGCTCCCTCCCTCCCTCCTCTACCTGTCCTTCCCCAGTTTCTGTCCCTCTGGCTCCTTCCCCACAGCCTCCCGCTCTTTCATCTCCCAGGCCCCCATGTGTCCTTACTCCCACCCTCCCCAAGTCCCCCTGCCCCCAGCTCCCTGCCCGCCCCACCCTCCCACTCACGGGCAGTCGGAGAGGGAAGGTCGGTAGTAGAACGGGGGCACGCTGGCCTCGTAGGCGGCTCTGGTGGCATCGTTCCCGTGGGAGGCCATGAACTGCAAGAGAGCCGGGTCAGCCTGGCTGGATGCCAGCTCCATCACCCACCCCGAGCCCAGCAAGGAGGCACACCCCACCTTCCTGTCCCGGAGTGATGGGGCAGAGAGCAGGGCCCCCCCCACCTCGGCCTGCGTCTCCCCAGACGACCTGTGAATCGGCTGACCCATGGGAGCAACGTGCTGGTTGATGAGCCACGGGCTCAGGGTCCCCCTCTCCAGCTGGGGTCCGCACCCAGCTCTCCCCAGCACCGCCCCCACTTTGGACAGAAGGGCCTGACTGGCTGTCCCTTCTGGCGGCGGCCAGCCCACTCTCCTTCCCACAGGGATTTTCTGACTGCCTCCTCTCCTCCCGGTCCAAGGAAACTCTCGTTATCGGATGGTCTGAGGTCTCCCTGGAGCACTGCTACTGCTGCTGCTGCTGCTGCCAGGGAACGTCCAGTGGGTCCTGGCTCACAGTGGCCGATGGACAACAGAACAAACACTGCCCAGTCCTGTGCCCCTGTTTTAGCCTATCGGCACAGCCCCGGAGCCGGCCCACCCCTGCAGGGCCCCGCACTGGACTAAGCACGATGTCCTTCTCCAGGACGGTCTCTACTGATGACGCGTCCAAAGGACATGAGAAGAAGTCTCCCCATCCTGGCCTCTAAGGAGCATCCTGGCTGGACTTGGGTCAAGACAGACTGTTCTTTGGGCCACTCGTGACCCACTCTATATTCTTCACCGACCAAACCGAACACCAAGCTCACTGCCACGAGCCAGTACCGCCTGCGGGTTCCTGAGATGGTAACTTTTTGCAGGAGCGGGACGCTGTTCTTTCTCCTGTGGTCACCCTGCCTCCAGGGCTCCTTCTGCAACACCATCACTCAGACTTTCGCTCTGCCCCTCCTTGCTTGGCAGCACAGGCGGCCGTGGAAAACCCCATGGCCCGGCCCAGGCCCACCTTCGTCCTCGGAGTGACTTCCTGCTGTTCGACACTTTTAAAGAGGTCTGGGCGGCTGACTGACCAAGACCATGTTTGGTCTTTTAACTGCCATCCCTCCCCCATTGCCAGAGACCCCTCCCACTGCAGTAGCACCTCCCCCACTGCCCTGACTCCGCCTGCCTGACACTAGTTCTTTGAAGGGAGGCCCCCCCAGCCCCGCCCCCCGCAGAGCCATGCAGCTTCCAGTTATGCTTGTAGCCAGTTATGCAAGTGGCCAGGAGGCCATCTTGACCGGGCCAGGGTGTCCCAACGGGCAGCAGCCTGTGCAGGGGGCTGGCGGGCCTCAGTCAGCAGGGGAGGGGGAGACTGGAGAGGGGATGGGCTGACAGGCTGGCCGGTCTCTGCGGAGGGATCCCTGAGCCACTCACAGGGAGTGGCCTCCTGGCCACCCTTCCCCTGCAGCCCTGCCTCCGATGGCCAAGGACATGAAGACCTGGAGGGCAGGGGGCTGGACGGGGCCCATGGTGGGGGCTCTTCCTGGAAGTGAGGGTGGAGATGGGGGAGCAGGGACCCCCGATGCCATGCTACTTGTTAGTGTCCCGGCAGAAACAAGCACCCGGCTTCCCCGCCTTGATCACTGCTCGTTACAGCAGACACCACTGCAGGGAGGCACGGGACAGCGGCCCGAGAAGAGCCAACAGGAGGGGCTGACCGGACCCAGGAGGGTATGAAAATACTCAGATCCCTACGAAGACTTGTTTGTACCCCCTCGACGGGGACTGAGGCATCCTGAATCTTGGGTTTTGGGTGGGGAGATGTAAGCAATGTCCTCTCCCTGGACTGACCTGGAGGGCCAGTGCAGCCCGCCCCAGTAACCACGCAGCTCTTCCTGCTTCTGTGGCTTGCAGACCTACTGCTGTTCTGAAGCCAGTTTGAAACATTAGCAAGCAGGGGTCCCCCCACCACCACCGGAGAACGCTCACATGTTAGGCAGGAAACCCTTGACCAGGGGATAAAACAGGGCTTCCCTCTGGGCTGCTGACACAGTTGGAAGGGTGACAGTGTGAATGTGGGAGGACAAGGTGGCACCCGCCCAGGGCGGGGCTCGACCTCAGAGCAGCCCAGCCCAGAGCCTGCGGGTGGCCTCCTCGAGGGAGAGACCCAGAGGGGGGCCTGACCGGGCTGGAAGAAGGAGCATGGAACTGGGGGCCGAGGGTGGGGTGTGTGTGTGGACTCTGTGGGGTTGGGACCAACGTGACGTAAGAAAATGTGTGCAGACTGCAGAATGGAGCCCCGGCCTCAGCACCGCGGGGGGGCTGCTCACGGAAAGAGGGTGAGCTATGGCTGTGAAGCCTGGCTCCCGTGCAACTGCTGTTTTAAACAGCCACGCTGGTGTTAAGGAGCCACAAACCCCCAAGCCACAGGCCAGGTATAAATTTGACATTATAAAAAAATAGTAAATTTTTTTCTATGAGAAAAAAAACCCTGAGCCAAGCTGGAGGGAAACAGCCCTGTGGGGGAAGGGGGGAGTGCCAAGGCCCAATTTCCTGAAGACCCTAAAAGGCCAAAGACGGACAGACAAAGCCACGCTCCGGGGCGGTGGGGGGGCGCATTGGGGACAGGCGGCTGGCAGGAGGCAAAGGGGCTCAGGTGTCTGACAAGGTCTTGGGGGTCCCCCAAGAAGGAAACACTCCGCCCGAGACTGTGTGGTGAGGTCAGGGCCCTCTCCTAACGCCCAGGAGGGAGAACTAGGGGTGCAGGGAGCCTCTGTGCAAGAGACCCCAAAGTCGCATCCCCTGTGACCTGCAGCCACAGGGGCTGCCCTTGGGGTTCCCACAGGCTGGGGGGCTGGGGCAGTGTTCACGCCAGAGAGCAACCAAGAAGCCCATGTCCCATGGTGTGTGGTCTTCCCCCACCCCGTGCCCTTCTGGGTTCCCCTCTCTGTGTCCCTGAGTCCCCCCACACCCCACGCCCCCTGGGTTCCCTGCAGGTCCTACCTCCACTTGGGCCTCATCCCAGGCGTCCAGGCGCACTGACTTCACCGTGCTGACCTGGGGGATGTTGCGGTGGACGCCTGAGCAGCTCAGGCAGATGAACACGCCCAGGGTGTGAGAGGCCCAGTCGGGGTCTGAAAGGCAAGAGCCAGGCTCAGGCATGTGGCTGGGGTGGGGGGGATGCCTTCAGATAGACAAGCAGGTAGCCGGGACCTTGAGCATTGACAGAGCAGTGGTCAGGGTCTCAGGCGCCCGGCTGGAAGGCCTTGATCCGCAGCCACCTCCCTCAGCCTCAGTGGTGCTAGCTATACCACAAGAGGGGGGGGGCGGGGAGGCCCCTGGGCCTGCACACACACTACCTAGGTCCCCAGGACACTGAGGGCATGTGGTGCTTACGTCATCTCATGTCAGCTTCGTAAATAGAGGTGGGGGGGGGGTGTTTAGCCTGCCAATCAGGTCGCAGCTTGATGCCGTCCTTTGGAGACCTGACTGAGATAAATGGCTCATCTCCCTGGAGGCCAGACCCTCCCTCCCTCTGCTTCACCTTCCTGGTGAGAAGCCACGCTGATGGAGCCTGAGCCTGGAGATGGGTCCATCACCACTGGATCCACAAGACGCTACACCCACCGGCCTCTGCATCACTGCAAGTGCTGCGTGAGTCTGGAGAGGGATTTATGAACATCATCCAACATGTGGGCTGCTATCAGACTCGTGGACTTGGGCAGGATGTGCTCTTCATATGCAACCACTCTTTGATAGAAAGTGCTCTCTTACACACACGAGTGTCCCTGGATTTGTTTCTCTAGTCAATCCGGCCTAACGTGGGGCACTTGTGTGTGTGAGGGCCCCACGGGTAGAGGTGAAGCTGCAATTCCAAGGGGGCCACTCCCAGCCCCACCCCCCAGGAGCCAATCCCTGGGGACCATTCACACCAGGAAGGTCACCGCATAGTGCTCTGCATTTGAAGTGAGAGACGGGCAGAAATGGCTTTTCCGTACATGGGAGCATCTTGCTGAGATCTCAGATGACCGGCATTTAGAAACGTGCCCTCCAGGCCGTCCCCAGGCGCAGCCGCCCTCCCTATGCGCCAGGAGAGGCCTGGGACACGTGGGCCGGTGTCGGCTCGAAACACCACCGTCCTCTGGAGAGAGATGCGGCTCCCTACGCCCATAACGAGTTCGTCTGGGAAAGCCATGGGGTGAGGGTCCAAGTTGTTCTACCCTGTCCTAGAGGGTCACAATGGGCGGCTGCGACACCCTGGGCCTGAGGGAGGTGACAGGGGCACTGTCTGCAGGCCTTCCTGAAGGGCGGTTTTTCACATGTCAGCGCTGGCCTTTCTCTAGGGCTCCCACTGGTGGTGCAGTGGGTTAAACCTTGGGCTGCTTAACTGCCAGGTCGGTGGTTCAGACCCACCAGCTGGCAGTTGCCTTCCATGACAGTTTACAGTAAGGATTTAAGAATGTTTATAATTTTCTGTTTCCTTTTCAATTGAGGTTCTTCCATGTTTTAGTCTGTTATTGTTACTGGGGTCCAAGGTGTAAATTTTGGATTGTTTGGGGGTTATGGCAGGAAAGGTGGGGGACGCAGAGAGCTAATGACAGTGAGTACAGGAAGGAGAAAAGGGTCTAAAATTGGGTGTGGTGACGACGACGGCACAAGTCTTTCTGAGGTGTTTAAACCACTGAGCGGCACGGTGTGTGAATTATATGTCAATAGAACTCTTATTATTCATTTATTTGGGGGCAGCTCTGCTCCGTCCACAGGGCGGCTGTGAGTCAGGGTGGACTGGGCAGCATGAAGGTCTTGGCTTGGCTGCAGGGCAGAGAGGGCACTGGCTGCAGGGCTAGGAGGGGCTGGGCCTCCCTCCTGCATAATCAATGCTCAGCTTGGGTTGCGATTGGAACTTGCCAGCTGGGCAAGAATACGTGGGGGTGGGGTGGCTCTATGGCCAGTCTACTGGGGGAGGGGCAGCCTGGGGGGCAGGAGAGGGGGATGGGAACCGAGGCCACCACAGCTCCTTGCACCCCCAGCCCTTGCTCTCCTCCTGCGGCCAGGAGCCCCCGGTCTGGGTGCTGGGGCTCTGGAGACCCCTTAGCGAGGGGCCAAGGCGGCTGGAGCTCAGCTCAGACCCTCCAGGGCCCGACGTCTGCTCGTCTTCCTGTCTGCACTGTGCGGTCAGGCGCCCACCATGCACGCGAGACAGCAGACGTCCCCTCCCCGTGGCTGATGGAGGCTGCGGTGTGGACCGGCCACAGAGGGTGTCTGCTGCCTGGGATGAGAACTTGGGTGGTGTCCTCCTTGGGGTGACTGTGGGACCCCGGGAGCCCTTTGCGAGTCTAAGCTGCTCGTCCAGCCCTCCCCTCACTGGGGTTCTCCATGCACCCAGAACGCCTGCCAACTCACAGGACGCCCAAGGGGCAGGCCATACCCTGCTGGCTGAGTGCTGGCCTGGGTCTTTGTGGGGGCTGGGGGTCCACAGGTGCTTGGGATCGTGGGGCGGGGCAGTGAACTGTCTCAGTAAGAGCCGGCCCCCCAGTTCTGAGTCTCTGAGGAGAGCATTGTGACAGGAGGAGACAGCCAGGGAGAGAGGACAGAGGGTGGCGGGCGACTGTCCGAGGGACAGAAATCCCTGAAAGTGACTCCAAGATGCCCGCCAGCCCCGTGCGGGTGGTTTGGCCACGCCGGTGAGAAGCGGGCAGACAGGCATCCTGCCACAGGCTGGACCAGAGGCCACTGCCGGACACCCGAGGAGAGCTGTCCTGGAGCGACCATGCACAACCCGGTAGCCATCCACCTGCTACGGCTCCCCGTTACAGTGGTCAGTCCGCCAGGATGCCTCAATCCTTGGCTCCCATTGACCGTCCCAGCCCCCTAAGGACCCGGAGCTGGCGTGGGGGTGCTCGTTACGGATGTCCACTCTCTTTGGCAAACATGATATGGAAACTCAAGGTAAGGGCACAACCTGGTACAAAGGCCCTCTGCTTGTCGAGTCAGGGCCCCCCCCCCCCCCAGTGCTGTGTGTAACTTGTTTCATTGCGCTGCACAGTTGCACAAACTGCCTGGATGGCAGGAGGCTGTAGAGGAAGCTCTACACAGCTTGCTGGCCTGCCGTGTCCTGGCTCCAAACCCACGTGCCGCCAGGGCAGCCCCGTCTAGAGGCCTGGAGGCAGGTCCCAGGCAGGAAGTGAGGGGCTGGGCCTCTAGATGCGTCACCCAGTGAGAGCAGGTGGGTCGAGTGGGGCCATGCAAGGCTGTCGCTTGAAGAACAGGACCTTTGTGCCTTTGGAAAAGGCAGGTGCAACCGGTACAGTGACCCACCGACGGGAACGGCAGGAGGACCGACAGGGCCCGATGCACCTGGAATCCACTCAAACGTACACCTGCCTGCAGGAGAGTAAGCTGGCTCTACCGTGTTAAAGACATACCTCCCTCTGGCCTAGCAATTCTGCTTGTAGATTACCGACCAAGAGAAATGACGGCATATGACCCCGAGAATGTTGATGTGCCTGACAAGACACAGGACGTATCTCAGGACCGTGAGAGGAGCACACCAGGAATGCACGGTTGGTTTGGGATTTGAAGACGAATTGATGTAATCTATCCTATGTGCCTTGAGGAGCCCAGTGTAACCCACAGCACCACCAGAACCCTCTACATGCTCTACACGCTCCCTCCACGTCTGCTGAGAGGCGTTCTGACGGCAACTCTCAGCAAGGCAGAGCTGGAAGGAAGCTTCCTCGACTTTCAAAAGGGCTTCCAGTGGAAACCAAATGAAGATTTCCTCCCTAAGCTCAGGAGTGAAACAAGGGCAATCCATTCCGATCACTGCTCAAGACGAACTGGGGCGAGCAGATGGGGCAAAGCAATGAAAGTCCCGGCAGAAAGGGAGAGAGAAGACTGTCTCCCCGCAGACAACGTGCTCATCGATGCGGCAAAATTGAAACCCCTCTTTCTACTACGGCAGAAAAGATCAACTACCGGGGGTAAGTCACAGTCAACAACTAGGCACAAGGATGCGTTGCAGACTTCCTTCCCTGAGATACGCCGGGGAAAGCCGCGCGCGCACAGCCTTTCCCACGGTTCGGAGACCAGCACTGCTCTGCAAGCTAACGCACGGGATTTATTCGATCCCAATTGGAATTTTAACTTTTGATCTTCTCCTCCTTTTTCTTAGAAACTCATAAGTGGATTAGAACCAGCAGCCCACACGACCCTGGCGAGTAAGGACCAAGAACGAGCACCCTCTCCCCTCAGAGCAGTGACCAGGGCAGTCATGAGGGTGGCGCGGGGCAGGCATGCAAATGGACAGAGACCACTGGACAGAGCCCAGAAACAGACCCATCACACCTGTGTGAACACTGACCATCAGACAACGGTGCAAAGTGAAGAAAGATTCGTCATTTCAGCAAACGGTGCTGGGACAATTGCATATTCACCTGCAAATTAAACTTTGATCCACACCTTTGATCTCATCACTACGTATAAAAGTCAACTCAAATGCATCATAAAACCTAAAACCATAAAATGTGTCAAAGAATACATAGGGGAAATATCTTTATGGTCTTGGCTTAGACAACAAAGATACAAATACGATACAAGAAGCAGAGCCCTTTTAACACACGTAAGGGGATGAAAAGCCCCTGATTTGGAGAAATAAAGGAGCCTAGTGGCACAGAGGTTAAGCTCTCAGCTGCTAACCACAAGGCTGGTGGTTCACATCCACTAGCTGCTCTACCGGAGAAAGATGTGGGGAATTTGATTCTGAAAAGATTAAAAAACAAAACAGACTAAAACTCATTGTCAGGCCCCTTGTGACTCATATCATTCTGTATCCCGTATCATCCCAGACCACAGAGAGAACGAACCATCCCATAGCTCAGAGACCATACCATCCCAGAGCACACAGAGAACATGCCATCCCAGAGCACAGAGAACATGCCAT
>NW_022103901.1:518420-523294 GCF_000313985.2 Echinops telfairi
CCAGAGCACAGAGAACATGCCATCCCAGAGCACACAGAGAACATGCCATCCCAGAGCACAGAGAACTTACCATCCCAGAGCACAGAGAACATGCCATCCCATAGCACAGAGAACATACCATCCCAGAGCACAGAGAACATGCCATCCCAGAGCACAGAGAACATGCCATCCCAGAGCACACAGGGAACATGCCATCCCAGAGCACAGAGAACATACCATGCCAGAGCACACAGAGAACATGCCATCCCAGAGCACAGAGAACATACCATCCCAGAGCACAGAGAACATGCCATCCCATAGCTCAGAGAACATGCCATCCCAGAGCACACAGAGAACATGCCATCCCAGAGCACAGAGAACATGCCATCCCAGAGCAAAGAGGAGAACCACCCAATGGGTGCTGAGCTGACAGTCTTCTTTACAGAAGTCCTCTCACACCTCATTCTCCCTCAGAGGGCATGGTGGATTTGAACCACTAACCGGCTGGTTCGCAGTCAAGCACGTAACCACTGGGAGATCACCACCTCGGAAAGCCACCAGGGCAGGCGGCCCTGTCCGTGTAAGTATGGTTATTACAAGGTGACAATGGGTACTTTTGAGAACAAAAAAAGTTTTGGGAATATCTGATAAAGGATACAGACTATGCAAATCACTCCTACAGCTCAGTAAGAGGCAAACATCACTCACTTTAAAGCCAACCAACTAACAAACAGAAAAGGAGGGCAAATGATTTGAGCAGATGCCTCCCTGAGAAGCTGCGGGGACTCCCAGTCTGCCCAGGGAGAAGGCCGACATCATCAGCCACCAGAGAAGGGTGAGTGGTGTGCTTCGAAGGGACGCAAGCGGATTTGGGGGGACGAGAGCTTTGGGATGAAATGTTCTGTCTCTTACATGGGCTCACGGTTGCTTCTTCCACTAACACCTTCTGCAGGTGTGCTTTATCAGACACAGGTGACACCTGGAGAAGAAAGGTCAGCACCCTGTGGATCCCCAGAAGAGTGAAGACCTCCATCCTGGAGAAGGACAGCCAGACGGCCCTCAGAGAGAGCATGGTGAGACCCCATCTCACCCACTGTGGACCTGTGGCCAGGAGGGACCAGTCCCTGGAGAAGGGCCTCCTGCTGGGTACAGTCAGGGTCAGGGAACAAGAGGAGCCCCGAGGAGAGGCAGTGGCCCAGTGGCCCAGCAGTGGGCGGGCTCAGATACAGGGCTGCCTGTGGGGACAGTGCAGGGCAGGGTGGCGTTTGCTCCTGCGGTGTAGGGTGGAGGCGGGCAGGCGGACAGACACAGGTGGGCGTCATTTAGCAGAAGACGGCAACAACAACAAGTATATGAAGACACGACAGATGACCGCCCTCCATAGAGGTACCTTTAGGGAAGACCTCTATATCTGCCAGCCCTCCCCAGAGCCCAGTAGAAGACCTGCACCCACAGGGGCCTGGGGCTTGGTGGGGTGGGAGGCGATGGGGGGCAGCCAATTCGGGACGGAAGCCTTTTGAAAGGGGTGGTGTTTCGGATGGAAAGCCCGCCCCCACACCGTGCCTGCCCTTGTTCAAACATGGACTTGGTCCCCTTGGTGCCAGGCACAGAGCACAGTCAGAGCTGAGCGGGAGGGGGGGTGAGGGGATCGGCCAGCCGGGTGGAGAAGTGGCCTCTCACCCTTCACACAAAGTGCTTTTCATCTAAGCCAGGCCCAGGCCCCTCAGAGAAGCAGACAGGGCAAGGTGCCCCTCCGCTGTGAGCCCGGCAGGGGGCAGGGAGAGGAGTGGGCCAGGGGGGTACAGCGAGCACAGAAGCCCCGTGGTGGGGGCCAGGGACTCACAAGGGGCAGCCGACGAGGCCCCTCCTGTCTCCGACTGCACGCCCTCAGATGCTGCAGACACCCTGTCGGCGGGAAAAGGACCAAAGGCCGCCCCAGGCAGGACAGCAGCATTGGTCCCTGAGCCCTGAGTGTAGGTAGGACTCAGGCCTGGACACAAAGAATGCCCCATGCCCTGGGCTCCCCATGCCCCACGGGGGCCCCCAAACAGGGCAAAGGGCCTGAGCTGGGGTGCAGGGGCAGAATTGGGGTGCTGGGCCTGGGGTACAGGGGGCAGAGCTGGGGTGCAGAGGCCAGAGCTGGGGTGCAGGGGAGGACACACTTTGCAGGAGTCTCACGCAGGTGCACAGCTGGCCTGCCTCCAGGACCTGCAATTTTGTGCATAGTCCATGGTTCACTGACCCCTCTTTGTCCACCTCAGCTCACCTGGGCAGCCTGCAGCTATGTGCAGGCTAGTGCAGCGGAAGACCCCTGGGTCCACTCAGAGGTGGGGGTGGGGGATTCAGGGTTGGAGCCGCCACTTCTACCAAGGAGAAGGCTAGCTGAGCAGTGGGGTGCCTCCTGTGGACTCCTCCAGGGAGCAGGGCAGTGATGCCTTGACCATTCGGGTGGCTGCGGCCAGTGGGCTCCCGCACTGGGCTGTGGAGGTTGTTGGGGGCAATGGTGGGTCTTCCTACAGCCCACTCACTCCCATCATCAGAATGAGGGTGCTGATAGCTCTTACCCTCCTATGCAGAGCCACTTCTTGCCTGGGGGCGGGGTGGAGGAGCCAGCGCCCACCTCTGTCCACTGTGGCCCAAGACCTCCTGAGACCCTGGAAGGCCCCCACCTGAACACTACACTACACTACACTGCACTAGCAGCCCAAGAATGCTTCTGGCCTTCCTAAGGCTCCCGTCCCAAGACCACCACAGAGTGGGCAACCCTGGGGCCCCAAGAACCACTGCTCAGCCGTGCTTCTCACAGGACACTGTGACATCCAGGGCCCTGGACCCAAAGGCCTGGAGACCCCCCAAGCCAGTGGAGCCCCTTGGCCAGGGCTGCCAATGGTGTAGGGGGAGGGGGGAGGAGAGAGGGACTCTGGCCCTGGGCCCTAGGAGGAGAGAACAGTCCCTAGCCATTGCCTGAGGCCGTGGCCTGCCCCGACCATGTCTGCCCCCAGGTGACTCAGCTCCCCACCACTTCCACGAGCCACTGGGCTGGGGCTGGACTAAGTTAGAGGGGAACTCACTCCTACCTGCTGAGGCCACTGGGAAAGGGTGAGATCCTGGGGCCTGAGGGGCACATTCCCTCACCCCCACCGGTAATCCTTGAGCCTCCACTCCCAGCGTGGTCAGGGGCATTGTCGGGAGGCCAGGCCAGTTCTGGGTTCCACACTGCTGCTCCACATGTGGAGGCAAGCCCAGGTAGGCATGTGCTTACTCTCTCATCTGGAGTGGACACAGCCACATGGTCACTATAGCAGAGACCCTGCATCTATTAGGCTACCTCTGCCCCTCTCAGCCCACAGCCCCGTCCTACAGAACAGCGAGCAAGCGCGCGCCCTCCTGCTTCCTCACTGAGCTGCATGAGTAGGACAGACGGCAGGCCCCGGGGAGCCGCCGACCCCTCTGACCCAGTCCTTTCATGTGGCCGATGGACACCGGGGCAGGTGGTGCTCAGGCAGGGCAAGGCCAGCCTACAGCTAGCGCCACCACAGCTGAGGGCAGGGAGCCAGGGGTGGGCCCAGCTGTCCACACCCCCTTCAAGATGGGAGGAGCTGGCCGGGTTGAGGGAAACCATGGTTGAGGTGGAGGGAGAGGCCCACCTGGGCTGCATACCTGCCCTACACACCTGCTCCGTGCACAGCAGAGACCACATGCCCCAGTGTGCCCCATGCCCACCCTGGGAGAGCCGACGGAGCCACAGACATCTGCCTTGGGGCCCCAAGCCCCACCCCTTGGTCTGATGGGATAGAAACCATCAGGGGATGTGGGACAGTGGCCTGGGACCGGGGTCCTGATTCTGTTTCCCCGGCTGCCAGCCAGTAGCTCTGGCTCAGAGCCTGCCTATTTCCAGGGCTGCTGGGTGCAGGAGGCCAGAGGCTGATGTCATGGACCAAGGCGGAGAAACCCAAGCTTGGCCCAGGGCCAGACAGTCCTGGGCAGCCAGGAGCTGCTAGAACAAGCAGCCACCTAATACATAGTGGAAGCCCCTTCCTCTGGCTAAGGTGAGGGTGGGAGCCTGTGGGGACCCCTGCACCCAGAGACACTGCCCAGAGGGCACAGGCCACCACCCTCCGGCCCTGGTCCTGACAGCCCTCGTTGCTGCATTGCCCATCTCCCTCGGGCACAGGTGGAAATGCAGGTCTGAGAGTGGGGAGGTGGGGCCCAGGGTAATGTCCACCCCACTGCAGCCAGGGGCACCCTACCTTGGGCACCTTAGCTGGGGGTCTGGCCCCTCCTGGTGGCCCCACAGACACCCAGGAGCCGGGATCTGAGCCCTCCCTGGCCCCTAGGTGCTGGGGTGGGGGTGGGGATGAGTTTCCCTCTTTGTGGGGTCTTCAGGTCCCACCCCCTGGGTCCTCCCACTTTCCTCAGCGTCATGGCCACCCGCCGAGTGTTGGGCTTGTTAGGAGGGCTCGGACCAGGAGCCCCCTCCCCTTGGTGTGCCCCAGGTGATGGCATGGGAGAGGGGGCCCCCCAGGCGGAGGCCAGCCTCTCCTCTGACCCCCACCACAAGGCAGTAGGCTGGGGAATGGGAACACCCTGGCTTGGACCAGGGGAGGACAGAGACAAAGTCTAGGCTGTGTCAGGCCAAGGGATGGGGTGAGGCTGCCAGCCCACCGGTCCTGGCCACCTGCCCTTGAACCACTGGCCTCAGGTCGCCAGCGAGTGATATGGCACCCATTCTCACGCCTCCACACCCAGGCGGCAGGGGCTTCCGCGGAAAGAGAGCGGCAGGGCGGCATGACGTCACCCCCAGGTGGCTGCGGAGCCCCTCTCCCCTAGCCCGGCCCCTTCTCGCCCTGCAGCCGCACTCCGAGATTTCCGCTTTCCGAAGAGCTGGGCTTTCG
>NW_022103901.1:524099-542736 GCF_000313985.2 Echinops telfairi
GGTGCTGGGTGGAGGGGTGCAGCGGGGGCTGGGGGACAGGCCCCGGTGGGGGTACCGAGGGGCAGCCAGTTGACGTCATCTCCCTCCCCACACACCCAGCGCTCAGCAAAGTCTTTATTTTCTTCTGCAATGGTGCAGCGGCCCCGGGAGGTCCCTAGGGGTCTGCGCACAACCGCCAGGCTGGATCCAGAGAGGAGAGGGTCTCCGACCAGGCTGCCCCTGGCACTGGGGTCCCTGACATCTCTCATGCCCTCGGGCCTCCCTACCACCACCCTCTTCTCTCATGCCCTCCGGCTTCCTGCCCCTTTCCGCCCCTATCCAACCCACCATCCCCCGGATGCCATTGAGCAGACTCAGCCATGGGTGCCCGCCCCCCAGCCTAGCAGGACAGCCTCGCAGCAGACAGGGGCCGTCCCCAAGGATTCAGGCTCCCAGGGGTGGGGTGGGGGTACTGGGTATTGGAGAAAGGGAACCACTCAGCGGGTGCTCAGGGCACTGGCCCCCAAGGGCTCAACTTTGGGCATCTAGGCCAGGTGTGCTGACTCCCCTCCCACTCGCAGCCCCACCCCAGTACACCCAGTCCCAGCCCCTCCTCCCCACACCCACAAATGTCTCCTCTTGGCACCCTTCCTTCCTTTCTAAAACACCAGACTTGACCTGCTGACCCCAAGCTTCCGCCCTCTCTTGCTGTGGCTCAGAGCCCGAGGTCGGCTCCTGGCTGCCCTGTGGGCCCCGCCGAGGCCAGCCAGCCCTTTGGAGGCAGGTGTCCCTGTGCTTCAATTGCTGTGCCACCAGGGCGGAAGGGCACTGTTCGGTTTGGAGGCGATGCCACAAAGGTGGTTTTGGTCTGAGGGCTGGAGATGAGCTCGGGACACTAGTTAGGGGACTTGTCCCAGTTTCTGTCCCTTTGTCCACAGGCTGGCACTCACCCACAATGGCTCTGAGCCCCACAAAGAACGGGAGGGCCTAAGGGATGCCCCTGGGCCAGGAGATGCCTCTGGAGGTGAGGCTCTCTCTGGATGGGTGTGGCCACCCTAGTGTGACGGCAGCATGCTCTCTGCCCCACAAGCCCAGGGAGTGCAAGGTCTAATGGGGCTGCTGAGGTAGATGGTGTGTGTGTGTGTCAGTGTGAGTGTGTGTGTGTTTGGTCTCTAAGCCTCTCCACTGGGCAGCTCTGACCTGGCAGTGGAAGTAGAAGGATGAAGGCTTTACTACCCAGTGGGGTGATGGGGAGCTTCGGGGTCCTGGGGGAGGTGGCAAGTGTCAGAGAGGACACCACCAGAGGGGGGAGAAGGGTCTGTTGTGGGTAAGGGAGAGTGATGGCAGAGGGGTCAAGGCCATCATGCCCCTGCTCTGTTGACCCAGCTTGATCAGTTCCACTGCCAACGCCTCGGGGTCCCAGCTGGGGTCATCTTGCTGGGCCATCTTCATGGAGAAGAGTCACTCTACATGTGCTCACAAGGCCCCTACCTTTCAGACCCCTTAGGCAGACACCTGGCCACACCACTCCCATACACACCGCTTCCTGCATGCACCCCGAAAGGCCAGCCTTCTTGTGAGACCTGACTGAGGAGGGGAGGCAGCAACCTGAACATCTGAATCCACCTTGCCCCCCAGCTGCCCAGTGGGGGGGGGGCCTGTGTCCACCCACAGACAGTGGGCAGAGGCGGGTCCCTTTGGTCAGCCAGCAGCTGGGACAGACCCCCGGGTAGGTGAGCACCCACTGGGGTGTGTGGGGCCTCCAAGGTCATAACCCCCACCACGTAGCCCAAGGTGAGGGTGACCACTTCTCCTTGAGGTCACTGGCCTCTTCCAGCTGGTAGTGGCTCTCTGAGGCTGCCCCATGGGCAGGGACAGAGTGGACAGCAGCCTCCCAGCTTCCTGGGCCTCCCCCGGCTGCTGCCCTGGACCTGAGCCACTGCCCGAGGCCCGGGGCCGGCAGGAGGTCAATCCACGCCAGACCTCAGAGTCCCATGGGGCTCCAGGGGCAGGGCTGGGAGGGGAGGGCTGGTGGCAGCCTCTGCTTGGTACTCAGGGCTGTGCCTGCTGGGCCGACCTAGGCAGATACAGCTGGGGAGACTGAGCAAACCAGATAGCAGCCTCAGAAGGCCCCCACCCAGGGAGGAACATCTGGAGACCCACCACGCAGGGGTGAGCACTCAGGGTCACCCCCCCCCCCAAGGTCTAGGGGCATCCTGGAAGCCAACCCAACCATACGGTGCTCTTGCAGGCAGGTCTAGAGGAGGCTGGCTGAGGCTTTGGGCTCAAGCTTCAGTGCCCTCTTCTGGGGGGTGCAGGCCTGGTGGGTCCTCAGGTGTCTCCACACCCACCAGGATGATAGGTGATGTTGGCAGTCAGCCCCACCTTGGCGGTTGGCATTCAAGTACACAGCATGGCTTGGGGGAGGTGGGGTGGGACTGGCACCCTGGGGCCCCAGAGCAAAAGACAAACAAACAAAACTTACTTCCCCAGAGTCGCTTGGGACTCACCGCAGTAACCCTCCAGGACAAGCTGGAACGGCCCCTGTGGGTCTCTGAGGCTGACTCTTCATGGGGGTACAAGCCTGCCTCTCTCCCTGAGAGAGGCTGGCGGTTTCATACAGCCAACCTTGCAGTTAGCAGCCCAAAGCGTAACCATCATGCCACCCAGGGCTCCTGGTCTCAGTTGTTTAAGTGTCTGCATATGAAGATCCATGCAACTCCATCATCATCATCATAGTTCAGACTAACTGGCCCATTCTTAGATGGACGAGGGCGGACGCTGACCCTGAGAGGACACACAGAGGACCCACACTCCAGGGACAGAGGGTCCTTGTTAAGGAGGAGGCAGGTCAAACAGCACCCGCACTTTAAAACAGGCTGCTCAGAGGGGCCCGGCCTCCTGCAGCGACCCTCACGGGCGCTGACCTCAGGCCTTCCTCCCGCCACAGTGCACTGGCGCCTAATGGGTTTGGATGACCACCCTGACCAGCTGGTCGTAGCAGCCAAGGTCCAGTTAGGCCCCTCGGGTGGGGCAGAGGCAGCGAGGACAGGGAGGCCCTGGGCACTACTCGTGGTCGCAGAGAACAGCACCATCATGCAAAGTCCAACATCTCCTCAGAAAACTCATGATTCGGCTGCTGTGTTGCTAGGGGCCGTGAGGCCAGTCAACTCACAGTGACCCGTCCACAGCAAGAGACTGCCAACCCTGCACGTCCTTCCAGTGGTTACTGTGTGAGGCCAAAGTTACGGTCCTCCGTCCATCTCATTGCGCAAGCAGGGCCATTCTCTCTCGAGCATGACGTCCTTCTCCAGGGTCTGGGCCCCCAGGTAACATCCCACAGCATGTGGCCACATGGCCCAGCAGTCCCCGTCTTAGGTTGGACTCAGGACCAGGAAGGCAGGGGTCCAACAGAGGGGGTGGGAGCTGGGGAGTGGAGGCTCAGGAAGGGAGCTGGGCACTCTGGGACTTCATTCTAAGTGTGCTAAGTGTGTGATGAGGGTGGGATGGGGAGGGGGCTTTGAGAGCCTTAGGCAGGAGGGTGGAGGGCTGGGCACACGGAGGCAGTGGGTTGGCCAACAGCCCTGTCCAGACGTACAAGGGAAGTGGGCCTCAGCATGGCCCCTAGGTTTGCATCTGAAGTCTGGGAGGGACCAGGTTGCTGGCTGACATGATGGTGTCACCAGCAGGTGGGGCAGGGAGGGGGTCTTCAGGAGAGGAGGAGCAGAGAAGGGCGCCCTCTGCTCCCTGGTCCTTTGGGGACAAGCTCAGAGGCACAGCTGTGACCTCGCTGCCCCATGAGACCTCAAGTAAGGGTTCAGTAGACAGGACGCCTGCCCTCACTGGTCTGGGACGCCTGAGTTGGTGGGAGCAGGGACACAGGTGATGAGGGGGAAGGACAGAGAGGTATGTGGGTGTTTCTGGACACACAGCCCGTGGTCCCCATCCTGGGAGGCAGCCTCACTGCAGGCTCCACTGTGGGGGAGAATCCAGATGTGCTGGCCCCAGGGGCCCTAGGCCACATTCCCAGAGGAGCAACCTCTGGCATCACCACCAGCCGCCAGCAGGGGTGGCCTGAATTGGGTGCACAGGTCCTGGCAGGTGAGCACCAAGACAGGTTCCAGTCCTCCCAGAGAAAGGGCCCACTGGCCGGTGCCCCTAATTACTGGGCCTCTGCAGTAGGGGGCCCCCCAGCGGCACACTGGTGGACAAACAGCAAGGCTGGCAGTTTGCGCCCTCACTCCTTAAAGAAGTCCTTGGAACACCCTGGCCCCCCACCCCCCGGGGGAGAGGGGGGGTCGGTGCGCTACAGGGCGCTGAGTCCAACCGGCCTGGCTGGCTTGTGGCTTAAAACACAGTGACAAGGGTGGGGGACATTTGGGGGTGAAGGGGAAGAGAGGGGGAACAATGGCAATGACAGGCACCCCTCACCCCCGCTGGGGGTGAACCAGACACGTGGTGAAGGCAGACAGCGGATGGTGTGAAATATGAAAATAAAAATAAGATCTCAATTATCAAGGGTTCACCAGGGTAGGAGGGGAGGGGAGGGAGGGGGGAAAAGAGGAGCTGATACCAAGGACTCAAGTAGAAAGAAAATGTTTAGAAAATGATGATGGCAACATATGTACAAATGTGCTTGACATAATGGATGCATGGATTGTTATGAGCTATAAGAGCCCCCAATAAAATGTTTTATTAAAATAAAGAATAATGACATTAAACAATAGTGACAAGTGTTCCCGTGAGGTCAGGAGGCTCCGAGGAGACCCATCCAGCATCATAGCCAGCCCAGCCTCCACGGATGGATGGACGGATGGACAGACCTGACCAGGGCCCCACGTGGAGGTGAGATTCTGCAGTGGGTCCCGACGGACAGACACCCCGGGCGTGTTGTTCGTCTTTACTGCATCTTCCTCCTTCAGAGCACCTGGTGGGTTCAAACCACCACCAGCCTTTCAGTTAGTGGCCGAGCACTTAAGCACTGTGCCACCAGGACTCCTCTGTAATGCTTCTCCCCAAAACCAACCCCTGCCAGGCTCATAGCAGCCTGGTTAGGGCTGTCCCCATCCAGCGGAGCACCCGACCCCCCAACCCTATCCCCATAACCAGCAGTCTGCAGCTACAGAAGATACAATGTTATAGAACAGAATGGGAGGGTTAACTGGGCAGGGGGGAGTGGGGGGTAGGGGTGGTGGGGGGGTCTCAGTGTGGCGCAGCTGGTTAGAGAACAGTTCTAAGGGATGGGGAGTGGGGGTGGGGGTGCTCTCGGGCTTGCAGAAACACCCTGTCTGCATCGCCCCTGGAAGTGCACAGGACTTATTTTCCTGTGAAAACTGCCCCGGGGCAACCCTGGACAGCCCACCTGCAGAGTCTAACACACACGAGGTACATTTTATTGACAAGTAATTTCATATAGTGAACAGTTTAAGCATCTTGAAGATGCCATGTGACCATCACCATGTTCAGAACTGCCCCTGGGCGCTTCCCAGACTGTAACTCTTTACGGGAATACAGAGCCCCGCCTTTCTTCTGAGGAGTGGCTGGTGGTTCCAACAGCTGACCTTGCTGCCACCGGGGCTCCTTGACAGCCTCTTTAAAACCTGCAACTATGGCCAGCCACCCTGCAGGAGCACGCAGGGCTGTCCCGGAGGGCTTCCGAGCCCGTCTGTCCATCCTGCTCCTGGAAGACCAGGCTCCAGCACCTGCTGATCTCACAGTCTCCGCCTCCCTGGGGTGAGGGCTGGGTGCTCTCCTGCACAGTGGGCGCCTGGGACTCCATGCAGGCCACGATGGGTGGCAGGAACCAGCACTTTTCATAAACTAGGCAACAGTGCACTAGTCCTGTAAACCCGCTGACCGGGCTGTGGTGGGAGTGGATGGAACCTTCCCTCAGAGCCCCTAAACGGGGCTGGCATGGCAGTGAGTCCAACACAGAGCAGCAGCCCCCACCCCCCCAGGACCAGGGCAGAGGTGTAGGTCCGCCCTAGACCACCACCCTCCCACCTCCAGTCTGGGTATTAAAGCTGGCCAGTGAACAGGGGTGGAGGGGGCTCCTGGGTGCCCACACTGGCCAGTGGAGGGCTGGAGGTGATGGTTTAAATGTCCACAGCGGCGCTGGGCTAGGTAGGTGAGGCCCACTGCTCCCTCCATGTCTGCTGAGGAAATCCCCAGCATCGGGTCACCATGGTGACCACAAGGACGGACAGCCAGGATGGCCCCGCAGGGGAACATGTCAGCTCAGACTTGCCACCTGTGTACCAGATTCCAGTGATGAGGGTGCAGGCTTCACAAAGGCAGCCGGACATGCCAGACTCAGTCAACCCTTTTATTCGACAGGCGGGGAAGGGAGGGGCTGAGGGCTCAAGCTGGTGAAGGGAGGCGCTAGGCCAGCCCAGAGGGCAGGAGTCCAGGGCACTGTCGCAGTAGATCAAGGAGTGCCAAGTGGACCACCACGCTGACCGCAGAGGCAGCTATGTGGTGAGTTTGTCACCTGCAGCCCAGGTGAGGGTGCCCTGGGGCAGGCCTCACGGCTGTGCGGGGTGCAGCACGATGTGCACTACCTCATCAACATCTGTCCTATGTGGCTGGTTCCTCAGCCTTCAGGTCTCGGAAGCCCAGCTTCTCCAGCGGCTCTGGGGCCATCAGCTGCCTGGGAGAAGGCGGCCTGTCATTCCTCAGGCAGAAGGTGGGGGCAGAATCCCACAGGAGTCCCCCAGCCTGGCTCTGTCCTGCTCTGTGGTCACAGTGCCTGCCCAAGCCCCTGAGTGCCCCTCCAAGACCCGAGGGCCCCTGGATCGTTCAGAGGAGCGGCTGTGTAGGCATGTGGGCAGCACTGGAGGGCTGGGCCTGGGGAAGGAGAGACCCTACCAACTACAGCCTAGGAACCTGCAGGGCAGTACCCTTTGTCTGATGGGGTCTTTACTTGGCAGCACCCAACAACAGATAGCACCTAAATCAACAATAGACAGCACCCATCCAGGACAGCAGGCCTGAGCCAGGCAGAACCCATCACAGGACAACACCCAACAGATAACACCCAATGACAATAGATAGCACCAATATATAACAAAAAGCCGGAAGGGTGGGCTGTCTGTTGGGGCCCCAGACCTGTGCTGAGCAGACTCTGGCCTCCCACTACCCACCCAGTGTGGAGGTAACCTTTCCCCAGGATACCTCAGGCCACGCCACACCTGTCGCCACAGCACGGTGACACAGAGGAGAAATCCACTCAATCAGCTCTGAGGAAGTAGGGCCCACTCCAGATGATAAGGCTGAGGGTGGAGGAAGGCCCCCTGCAGGCCCTGGACAGGGGTTCAGAGGCAGAACTCGGTCCCCTGGGGCCCTAAGAATAGAGAGCCCAGAACACCCACGCACTTCGAGGGCCCATAAATAACACTTGAGAGCCTGACTAAGGGGGTGTGCCCCAGTGTGATCTGGGAAAGAGAAAGCTAATGGGCCTGGGCCCTCCTGCCACCTGTCACCACGCAGTCCAGGCTGCATGGGACCTCTGTGCCTGCAGGTGGCTCCGGGCGGGAAAGGCACGCTGCCCACACCCCGGTGCCCAGCCCGGGCAACATAATCACAAGGTTCAGCTCTTCACGTCTCTGACTTCAAGCCAGTCTCTGCGGGGCAGGCTAGACCAGTGGTGGGTCCCATGGTGGGTGAGTGCCCACCCACTGTGGATGGGACAGGAGGGGCCTGCACCAGTCACTGGTTCTCAGACAGGCATTGTCTCCCTGGTCCCATTCCAAGCCGCCCAGGAAGGGAGCTGCACCCTCCTGGCGCTCGGCCAACACCCTACCCACCTGAGGGACAGACGGCTGGGGAAGGCTCATGGGAGGCAGCCCTGTACAGCGCTGTGCCCCCCAGAAAAGACCTCAGGACACCTTGATGAAGGAGTGGTGCTGACATCAGACAAGGGTCAGAGAGCGGGCAACACCAGGCCATCCCGAGATCATCTGAGGACGGCTGGCTGGTAAGGGCGGCTCACAAGGAGCACCCGCGGGGTGATCTTGGCAGGGCCCGAGGCGGCGGGGCGGTACTTGCCTCTCCATTCGGCACTCTAAGTAGTCTTTGGACTCGCTTCTGCACCGGGCACTTTCAAAGTGACTGTCCCGGAGGCACCTCATGAACTTCTCCTGGAAGCGCTTGCACTCGCCTGCGAGGAAAGGGGCAGTGTATCTGGTCAGCAAAGGAGAATCTGGCCCCCGACACGCCCCCTTGGCAGTGGGCCTGGTGTTGCAATCGTGAATCATGCCGCTGGAATGGAACAACAGACATCGTCATTGGCAAGGCGTGTTTATTTACTGCCCGCTGTTGCCGAGTCCGGGTGGGCTGCCCTCCCAGACAGGCCCTGGCTGCTGGTTTCATGGGGACCTCGCAAGGCAGAGTAGACCTGCCAGGGTGGTTTCTGGGAGGAGATGGCCAGGTCTGCGTGCCTCTGGGTGAATTCGAACCCCGCCCTGATGGTCAGCACCCAACACTTCGCTGCCAGGGGCTTCTCCCCGGTTACGCAACACCCAGAAGGGACCCTCAATGCTTTCCCTGAGATTAGGAAGGGTTCAACAAAATCCCCCGCAAAGCCCCCTTATCTTTTAATGCCACCTTCCCACAAGCTCTCCGAAGCCCTGCACTGATCCCAAATCCACGACTACTGTCTCAGGTCTCCTCCAGCTCACAGCCACCAGGTGAGCGTCGGGGGTCCCAGGAGAGGTGTGCACAGCCTGGCAGGGGGCCCCACAGAGAGGGGTGCAAGGCCGGGGGCAGGGTGGCGGGAAGACTTCACAGAAAGGTGGGTATGGACACCGCTGAGACAGGGGCAGAGGGCCTGGGAAGGGAGGACCCCGTAGAGAGGGGTACAGACCCCGCAGAGAGCGGGGCACAGACCCTGAAGAGGGGCGGCCTTCGGGGCTGAAGGCCCTCGGTGGCCCGGGGCGAGGGGTGCGGAGGCCCTGTCCAGCTGGTGGGCGGGCCCAGCCGGCCGCGGGGTGAAGCTCGCTCCACAGCGGAGGCGGCGGCCCTCCGGGCCGGGCTGACCGAGGCCGGGGGCCAGGCGCTCGGGAGCAGCAGCGCGGGCCGGTCCCTCCTCTGCCTCTCACCTAAATGGTCCAGCGGGAAGCTGCCCTTGTCGGGGGGCCGCGGCTGGAAGCTCTTGGTCCCGAAGTTCATGGCCGTCGACATGATTGCCTGGGAACTGGAAACGCGACGCACGGCGCACGCAGGCGCAGCACGCAGGGCGGCCGGCCGAGCGCCGAGCAGGCATTGCGCGAGCCACGAGCGCATTGAACGGCGGCCCCGCCCTGCACAGCTCCGCCCCGGCCCTGCAGGCCCCGCCCACATGCCCCGTCCCCTGCCCGCTTCTGTGCTTTCTCTCCGCCACTGGACAGAGACCTGGAGCTGCCCCAGGGTATGAATAGGTAGCAATTCGTTCGGAGAGGTCCAGTGACCTGCCCAAGGGTACACAGCTCATCCCACGTGCAGCTGAGGGCGGGGCCACCCCCAGGCCATGGCCACCTGTGTCCCTGTCTGCAGGGACAGGGATGGTCTAGCAGGACACCCCCTCCTGTCTGATGCTGGAGCACTGGCTGTGTCCAGACCACACCCCTCTGCACTGGGCCCCTCACCCTGTCCTGCGCCAGTGTGCAGGGGCCTGCCAGGTCTAATTGCCGCCACACATCAGGCTGAGGCATTTGAGACTGACAGTGCTCCCTGGGTGCCCCCACTCCAAGCTACAGACAGGGCTGGAGGGAGCTGATGTGGGAAGCAGTCCCCCACCCCCACCATCTGCTGCCGCCCAGGGACTGCTGAGGCTGTGGTGGTGAGTGGACGAGCAGAGCGGAGCTCTGTCCATGCGCTGGGCCTCAGAGAGCACAGGCCAGTGACTGCAGTTGCAGGGAAGATGGAACCTCCCAGGAAGGCAGAGAAAGCTGAGGACACCCCAACTCTACATGCAGCTGAAGTCTAGGGTACCTCTCAATGGGAATTGGGGTACTGCTGGCCCAGACGGAGAGAGGGGCCCTGGGCATGGAGCAGCTGTCCCTCGAGGAGAGCCCTGGAAAAGGACCACGCAGAGGAAGGCAAACCCATGGGCACCCACCCACCTGCCTGAAGGGCACCCTGGCACAGGGGTTCAGGCTGAGTGTTCAGGGGCAGGCATCGCTGTGCCCATGGGGTTCGGGCTGAGGGGTCAAGTCTTCACTCTGAGGGAGCCCACCTTTCCTTGGCCAGGCTTGCTCCCAGTTTGCACCACCAGACCAGTCAGCACCAGCATGTTGTTTCTGACACACAGGGACCCTGCACAACAGAGTAGAACTGCCCCTGTGGGTTTCCAAGATGGAATTATTTACGGGAGTAGACAGCCTTATCTTTCACACGAAGAGTGGCTGGTGGTTTTGAACTGCTGACTTTACAGTTAGCAGCCCAGCAGGTAACCCTGGACGCCAACCCCTGCCTCATCAGTGACTCCACGTCAAGGCCCACTGCCACAGAGTCTATTCTGACTCACTGTGACCCTGTAGGATGGAGAACTGCTGCTGTGGGGTTCAGAGACTAACTCCGAGTGCGCACAGAAAGCCTCTTCTCCTCCCATAGAGAAGCTAGTGCGTTCACCCCCTGACCTGTTAGCTGCCCAACTTCCAGTGTACAGCAGTGCCAGCCATCCCTATTGACAAGGGCTCAACTGGCATGTAGGTCTGCCAGGGTCAGCTGGATACCCTCTCCTCCAGGAAGCCTTCCCAGATCTCCACGGGCACACTTCCCCCTGCACCAGTTAATCGCCTTGGGTTGCTGGCTCCCTATTCCCACCCTCCTCCCAGTCCAGCATGGGCTGCTGGCCCACTTGGGAAGGAAATTGCCCCTTGTCCCTTACCCCTGTCACCGGGCCTGCCCTGGGTTATTCATTAATCTGTGTCCAGAGCTGTGTATGATCACAATGGAGTCCTCCCCTGGCTTATTCATTAATCTGTGTCCAGAGCTGTGTATGATCACAATGGAGTCCTGCCCTGGCTTATTCATTAATCTGTGTCCAGAGCTGTGTATGATCACAATGGAGTCGTTCTCGGCCTGGACTCTCCCTCTTGGCCAGAGGACACCACTTAGCAGTGAGCTGGGTCCAGCACCCCCAGGGGGACAGGGATGTGCCGGTGGTTGGTGACTGGGAGGAGCAGTCCCATGGCTAGTGGAGGGGCTGGCTGCTTTGTTGGGCATGGTCTGCTGGAGGGAGGGAGAAGCCCTTAACCTGCAGCTCTCAGGGTTGGAGGCAGGGGGAACCCAGTGTGTTGAGGTCAAGCCCCGACTGGGTGTTTCCCCGGGGGCTTCCGAGTGGAGCGCAGGGCTAGCACACAGAAGGTGCTCAGTTTATACTTCTAGGGTAAATGGACAGATCCAGTGAGACAAGCACTCTGGCCTCATTTCACAGGTACAGAAAGCAAGGGTCCAAGAGGCCCAGGTTCCTGCTTATGGCTGCGTTGCCACTGTGTGAATGACCACCTAAGGCACCTACAGTATTTCAGGAGCCCTGGTCACATGCCGGGCTGCTAACCCAAGGTTGGAAGTTCACAACCACCAGCTGCTCCTTGGGCAGTTTGGGGATAGGCTTTCTATTCCCATAAGGAGTTATAGCCTCGGAGACCTGGCAGTGTGAGCCTGTCATGTAGGGTCGCTGTGAATCGGCCCAATAGCAGTGTATTTGGTTTGTCTGTTGTGGCACCGCAAGTGTCCCACACTTGGCATCAAATAGCAAACGACTTCCACAGAGGAACCCCGATGAGAAGAGGGAAATGCAGAGCAGAGCTGAACATTTTCATGCAGTCCAGACTGCGCCGAGTCACGGAGGCTGGAGGAACCCCTGAAATCATCTGTGTCCCTTAAGCAAAAGCATGGCCCCTGAAATCTTCTAATAAACACGACAGTGAAGCTCAGCGTACAGAAGGCCCTCAGACCCTCTGCTGGCATCAAAGAGGTGCGCTGGTGGCACGGGGGCCCATGTCGGGTCCAGTCAGTGCTTATGGGAGCAGCGGGCAGGAGATCAAAGAAGGGCTGCATTGGGTTGGTCCAGCCTCCTCTCTGTTGTGTCCCCTCCCTGCCAGGGACATCACCTCACTGCCCTGACGGTTCCCACAGACATTTGGAGTTGACTTTGTCAATTTGACACCTTTTTTTGTTTTTTTTAAACTTCACTGCCATCAAGTGGACGCTGACTCACAGCGCCCCTACAGGACAAGGTAGAACTGACCCCTGTGGGTTCCTGAGACTCACTCCAAAGTCCCATCTTTCTCCGGAGGAGCAGCTGGTGGTTTCGAATTGCGGAGGAGCAGCTGGTGGTTTCGAATTGCCGACCTTGAGGATCTCAGCCCAACACCAGGAAGCTCATGGTGGTCAGATCTATTCTGACCCACGTGGGGGTATCAGGGGCCAGTGGGACCCCAATGGCACCTCCTTCTGTTAAGCCTCTTGACGGTCAAGTCCCCCTGGCCAGCCCCCACCCTCGTCCTTGTCCCACCATCCTGGGCCAGCATCGACTGAGGGACTCTGGGCTTGAGCCCCTGTTGATCAGTTCTGATTGGCTAAGCCGGCCTCCCGTGGGTGGATGGAGCCTCTTGTCCTTCCCCAGGGAGCCTGGCTGGTCCCATTCACTGGCTCCCAGAAGAACCCTTGTGGAGACCCCTTCCCTAGCTCTGGGCACACACCGAGACGCTGGGTCATCCCTGGTCATGGAACGTGACCACCCCGTCCTGTCCCCCATGGCCTTGTCCATTGGCTCTGCAGACCTCGGATGCCTGGGACTGCAGTATCTGTTTGGCAGAGAGGTGGGGTCTTGTCAGGGGCGTCCTGGCCAGTGCCCACAGGCTGTGGCGGGCATCTGGACAGACACCACACTTCTAAGCTATGTCTTCACCCCCAACCTGCTGAGGAAACTGGGCCTGGAACCCCAGCCCCCTGGACCCCAATACCTTCCCAAGAGGTCCCCTGAGCCATGCCTGCCTGCCTGCTCATGCCACGGCCGCCCCGCCACGGCCTGCTCCTGGGCCTGCAGCTTTGCTCTCCCATCTCCCAGAATGCCCTTCCCACCAGTTTGGCCAATCTCCACTCATCCTCTGATTCCAACGCAAATACAATGTTTGCTGTGAGACCCTCCAGCTAGGCCCGGGGAGCTGGGGGGCAGGTCCTCTGTGGTCACCATCTGTGGTCCTGGCACCAGGCAGGGACTCAGTGGCCACTTGCTGAGCTGCCTGTCCCAGGCTCTTGGAGGCGGGAGCTCTCTGCCAGCGCCAGTGCGGAGGGCGGAGCCCAGGCCGCTCTGCCCTGGGCTTAGGCTCTAACTGCAACCCTGGGAGACAGCTGGGGCGAGGCCCTAGTGGTGGGGACAGGGCCCCAGCTGCTGCCTCATGCTGGGGCAGGTGGTGCAAAGCAGGCCTGGCCACTTCTGGTGCCAGCAGCCAGCTTGCTGTCACCCCAAGATTATTCCCCAAGGGGCAGCCACCCCTCCAGGTGGGCCACTAGGGTTTACAGGATTGGGGTTCATCCCACAGATGGCAGAGGCTCACTCACCCTGCTAGGTGGCTAACCCTGCCTCCTGTCCCGCCCCACCCCAAGGGGCCCATCGAGGGTGTGGCCAGAGGGGAGGTCAGCCAGGGTGGAGCTGCTGCCCTGCACAGCCCTGAGGGCCCCCATTCCACAATGTGGGGTTAACGGGAGCCCCCTGACTCTGGGCCACCTAGGGGTGCTGGAGAGGGAGCAGGAGGTGGGGGCCATGCCTGTGAGGGGATCCTGAGGCAAAGCAAGGGGTGGGCACAGGTCCATGTCTCTGAGTCCAGGGACTGAAGCCCCAAGCAGAACAGCCCAGCCGGGCCCCCAGCGGGCCCCACACTGCCCGCCCCACCTCTGTGAGCTGGGGTGGCCACCAGCAAACTGCTCACACTGCATTCTTGGGGCGAGGCAGGGTGGGGAGCGGCACGCCCCCTCTGTGGGGCCTATAAGGGCGGGTGTGGCCCAGGGCCCCCCCACCCCAACATCATGGCCCTGCCAGCCGAAGTGGTCCTGCTGCTGCTGCTGCTGCTGCTGCTGCTCCTGGGGCTGTGGGGGCTGCGCCGAGCCCCGGCCCCCAGCCAGCGCTGGCCCCCCGGCCCGAGGCCCTGGCCATTGGTGGGGAACCTGCACCTGCTGGACATGAGGCAACTGGATCGCTCCCTGATGGAGGTGGGACAGCGGCTGGGCGGGCGCGGTAAGGCCTGTGAGCCAGCCAAGCTCCCAGCGAGACCAGCGGGGGTTGTGGGGGCCACAGGGCCAGGACCCCTGCCCCATGGCTCCCCCAGCCCCAGGCCAGAGCTGAGTCTATGGCAGTGGGGCACATGGGGCCTGGGGCCTGAGGATCTTGGGGGTCTAGGTCCCTTGAGGGCTTGGGGGGACCTGGGGTCTGAGGGCGTTTACTGTCGCTGCCCCCTCACCCCAGCTGGCAGAGCGCCATGGGCCGGTGTTCACGGTACACCTGGGCCCCCAGAAGACAGTGGTGCTGACTGGCTTTGAGGCGGTGCGGGCCGCACTGGTGGGCACAGGGCCGGAGCTGGCGGGCCGGCCTCCCATCCCTATTTTCCAGCTCATCCAGGAAGGAAGGGGTAGGTGAGGGGAGCTCGGGGTGGGAGCTGGAGGGAAGCCTGTGGTCTTGGGCCTGGGGTGGGGGCACGGAAGGGAGTGGTGAGCCCCACAGGAGAGGACAGGCACAGCCAACAGATGCAGCACACCCACAGCCCTAGATGGGGCAGGGGCAGGGGCAGGGCCAGCTGACCTGCCTCTGACCTGCAGTATTTGCCCACACAGGGGTCTTCTTTTCCTCCGGGCCTGGCTGGAAGGTGGCGCGCCAGTTCACTGTCCGCACCCTGCACAGCCTGGGCATGGGCAGGGCCCCGGCCACCCACAGGGCCCTGGTGGAGCTGGGGCAGCTGCTGGCACAGCTAAGCAGCTATGAGGGTAAGCAGCAGCTGGTCACCCTCTCCTGGGTCCCTCTGGCCATGTCCCCTGGGTCCTCGTGGGGCTGGGCACCCCTTCCTGGGTCCCTGTCCTGCTGATACCTCTCTGTGCCGCAGGCCGGCCCTTCCCCCTGCCTGTGCTTGGCTGGGCAACCTCCAACATTACCTTCGCACTCCTCTTTGGCCAGCGGTTTGAGTACCAGGACCCCCTGTTCGTCTCCCTGTTGCATCTCATTGATGAGGTCATGGTGCACCTGGGCTCCCCCGGCCTGCAGGTGAGGGGCGTCCCACCCCCACCCCCAGCCCTGCAGGAGCCAGCTGCCACCTGGCAGCAAAGAGCCCTGGATTTGGGGTCCACTGATGGAGCTAGGTCCCACCCCTTGTGGCAAGTGAGGGTGGCATCCAGACTCATGCTCAGAGGGTCTCCAAGAACTGAAATCCCTCCACATGGACTGTTGAGTCCACCCTAGCCTAATCCACATGGCCACCTCCATCCACTCACCCCTCCCTCCTCACCCCTCCCTCCTTTCACCCATTCACTCCTCCCTCCCCCCTCCCCCCTTCCTTTTCCCTCACCCCTCCTTCCTCACCCACGCCATCACTCCTCATTCACCCTTTCTCTCCTCCCTGGCCCTCCACTCCCCTCCCATTCACTGTAGGACAGGGTAGAACTGCCCCTGTGTGTTTCCAAGAACATGACTCTTAATTAGTTTTTTTAAGACTGCGAATCTTCATGGGAGTAGAATAGAAAGCCTGGTCTTTCTCGGGGGGGGGGGGGGGGGGGGGGGTGGGGTGGGGGGGGTTGTCAGCTGGCGATTTTGAACTGCCCACCTGTGGTCAGCAGCCCAGGGTGGGACACACTGTGCCACCAGGGCACCTGGGGTTGGAAACACCCACCTTGGTGGGTGCTCCTTATTCCCTCGGGTGGATGAAAAGGGGGCATAAGAGCAGGCTGCGGCTGTGACTGGTTCACCAGTTCTGGGGCAGATGGAGGCTGGCTGCCCAGTTCTGGGTAAAGCCTGACACCTCACCATGCTGGGCACCCTCAGGTGGCCACAACGGGACTGACCACCCAGGTCTCCCTTGCTCACCTGTGGCCCCGCTGCCACCCCCCACCCTCTCACCCCCCCGCAGATGTTCAACATCTTCCCCAGACTGGGTGCCCTGCTAGGGCTGCATCGGCCGGTCCTGCGCAAGATCGAGGCGGTTCGTGGCATCCTGAAGACGCTCCTGGGGGCACGGCGGTGCCACGTGCTCAGGGGGGGCCCTGTGCAGGGCTATGTGGACACGCTGATCCTGCAGGGCCAGGTGCGGACCTCCAGCAGGGCCTTCCTCTGCACAGCCCACGGACCACAGTGCAGTTGGGGGGCCTCCCCAGAGAAGAGGGGAGAGCCCGGGGCCATTGGGTGCCTCTTTCCGCCTGGGGGCCTCTCTGAGCCTCCGTTTCTCTCCCTGCTGCCTGACTGTATTGCGCCCCTCCCCACGCTCAGCAATTCCAGGCAGTGTTGGGGTACAGGGGCAGGGCTGGACCCACTCCCAGATCCTCTAACCTGGCCCCCCAAACCCATCCTACTCTGTAGGGGGACACGCCCCTGGGCCCGTTTTCCGAGGCCGACATGCTGGCCTGTACCCTGGACATGGTCATGGCCGGCACCGAGACCACCTCGGCAACACTGCAGTGGGCCGCCCTCCTGATGGGCCGGTACCCCAACGTGCAGGGTGAGCCCCTCACAGCCAGGGGGCGGGCCCTGGCAGAGGGGGCAGGGCTCCCACTAAGCCTGCCCTTGTCCCCAGGCCGTGTGCAGGCAGAGTTGGACCAAGTGCTAGGCGACCGATGGCCTCAGCCAGCCGACCAGGGCGCATTGCCCTACAGCAATGCCGTCCTCCACGAGGTGCAGCGCTACATCACACTCCTGCCCCACGTGCCGCGCCAGGCCACCGCCCCCATGCGCCTGGGTGCCTACCTGCTGCCAAAGGTGGGGACCCTGTGGCCTGACCTGGCTGGCCCCTCAATCCCTACAATGGGCAGCCCAGAAAGGCTTCAGGGTAGGAGGGTGGCCTGCCTCACAGGCCTCTCGTGGCTGGGCTTCACAGCCAGGAGTCTGGGGTGTGTCTTAGAGGGGTCCTTGCTGTGTGATCTGGGGGGGTCACTGGTGTGATGGGCTGTCCTAGGGTACCCCCACTCACCTGCCCAACTGCCTGGAGGTACCCATTTGAGGTCGGCCACTGTCCCCTGCAGGGCACGCCTGTAATCCCACTGCTGACCTCTGTACTGCTGGATAAGGGACAGTGGGAGACCCCTGACCAGTTCAACCCCGGCCACTTCCTGGACGCCAGCGGTCGGTTTTCGAAACCAGCTGCCTTCCTGCCGTTCTCTGCGGGTACCTCAGCTGGGTCTCGGGTGGCAGGGGCCCCATGTATAGCAGCTCCATCAGGGGTGGAAGGGGGGCCCCAGGTACAATGGTCCAAGTCAGGGGTCATCAGGACAGCCCCATGGTGCCACAGTCGGAATCAGGGAGCGGCAGACTACCAGGTGTCAGAGCTCCTTAGCCTCTGCAGGCTAGCTCTCGGGCCGCACCCCCAAGACCAGCACCTGCCTTGCCGGGCTTCCTGCAAGGCCTGGCGGATCCCGACCCCTGCCTCGCTCCGCAGGCCGCCGCGTGTGCGTCGGGGAGAGCCTGGCCCGCGCCTCGCTGTTCGTGCTGTTCGCCGGACTCCTCCAGCGCTTCCGCCTGCAGCCTGCGCCTGGCGTCCCCACGGCCGCCCTGGACACCACGCCCGCACCTGCCTTCACCATGCGCCCTAGGGCTCAGGCCCTGTGCGCGGTGCCCCGGTGGCGCTGACCCGGTGCGGGGGGGCCTGGCCACCTGATCCCCGTGGGACGCCTCCCCCTGCAGACCCTCAGACAAGCTCCCCTCCCCTGCGACCCGGCGCCAGGCTTGTGGGCGGGGGAGGGAGAGCGGGAGTCCAGCCGGCAGCCCAGCCCCCCACAACGTATCCTGCTCTGGACCGGGTAGGGGGCCTGCACTGCCCAGCTTGGCCACCAGGGCGCGCGCTCGGCCACCCGCACTCCAGGGCCTGGGCTATATGCCTGTATCTGCTGGGCAGTTTCGGGCCTTCAGAGAGGAGGGCCCCACGGTGAGCCTCGAAGTGGGCCAAGTGTCAGCAGGCCCAGCCTGAAGGGGGGGTGGCCTCAGGGCGGTTCAGCCAATAAGGCTGTCCTTCTGTCCTGACCAGAGCTGCCCTGGCCCTGGTCCGGCAGTCAGACCAGCACAGGCACCCACCTCCAGGGCTGGCTGGGTAACTGGGAAGCCTAGGGAGGGGGCTCCAGCCTCTCCAAGTGGCCCACAGGTCCCTGGCACAGCAGGGAATGAGGCATACGCCCCATTCCCATGAGGCCCTGGGATGTAGTTGCCCCCACAGCTCCCGGGGTACCAGACCCAGACACTATGAGAAGCCAGGCAGGGGTGTCAGGGACCCTGCAATTGAACCCCCAGGAGTGAGAGTCCACTGCTGCAAACCCCCTTGCGGACGGAGGGTCCCTTGCTTACCCCTGAGGCCCCTCAACCCTGACCTTTCCCAGAGGGTCTCCAGGTTCTGCCGCTATGGGAGCAGCAGCAGAGATCAGCGCAGCCCCTCACACCTGGCACCCCCATTCTATGATGTCTGGGGCAGGTGGGAGGTTGTCCTGCTAC
>NW_022103901.1:542836-546571 GCF_000313985.2 Echinops telfairi
GGGGCTGCAGGGCTCTGAGGGGAGTGGTGGTGGTGCCAGGCTGTCGCCTCCTAGAACCTGGTGCTGCCCCACGCCCAAGGCCAGGGCCAGGGCCGAGAAAGGGCTCCTGCTCAGGAGACTCGAGGGAGCCCCAGCTTGGGGAAATCAGGGTGCACCAAGGTGTGTGTAGACACATCTGAGGCAACTGGGGCAGCCTGTAGCCCCTGTACACGTACAGATGGCGGGGTTCCTGTGGCCAGGGCCCCAAACCACGCAGAGCCCCGACTGCCTCAGGGTTGGCTCTGCGACAGCTGGAGACTGTCCTAGGTGGAAGTCTCAGTCTCGGGGACGGGGCTCAGATGTGTCACTTCTAGGCAGTGAGGCCGCACTGCAAGGCATGGAGGGATGGGGGCTGCTAAAATGCTGCCTGCAGGAGCTGAGGCAGAAATGGGGGAGGGGGGAGAAGAGCAAGGAGAGGGAAGGCAGGTATAGCACCCCACCCACAACCCAGGCAGCCCTAGCTGCCCCAGCCACCGTGCCCATCCTATAGAGCACCCACTCCCACCCCCAGCAGGTGGGACGCCACTACCCATGGGGGCACTGGCCCAGAGATGAGATTTTATTGACGACGGGGCAACCAGCTATAAGCCTGGGCCCACCCCAAACACCCCTGGCCCCAGTGGGGTGACCCTGAGCCACCCTTCCCTTTGTAGAAAAATAGGCATTCCCCCACAAACACACTACAGGGGAGCCAGGGGGCCCTGGGCTTGTGGCCGGAGTGGAGCTGCTGCCCCCTAGGAGAGCAGCTGCAGCACCTGGCGGATTCGGTGGGCCTGCCCCAGCAGCTGGGGGTCCTGGCCGGTTGCCGCAGCCTCATCCAGTGCCAGCATGCGGGCCTCTGCTTTCTGCACGGTCAGCTCTCGGGCCTGGCCCTTCAGCCCCTCCAGGTAGGCCAGCAGGGTGGGGAAGTGCTCGTCAGGAACCTGGATGGGGACAGAGGGACAGTCAAGAGCAGGCTGGACTAAGAAGCCTGCAAGGCCACGCTGGACCCAGAAAGCTGGGGCGGATCGCCAGTGCCTCCCCTGTCCCTCGTGGCTGAATGGCAGGAGCAGAGGCCGGTGGGTGGCCAGGACCTAGTGGACAGAGCTCCTGTCTCAGCTGTGTCCAAGTAGAGCCCGAAGGCCATGGACAGCACTGCTCATGAGGGTCTGGGGGAGGAGTGGGAGTGGGAGGGGGGGATGGCTATGTGGTGCCTGCTCCATACAGAGGTATGGGCCCCACCCAGCAGTGTGAAGACCCCGAACCCCAGATTCCAGAACTGGGGGCACAGGTTGTTTACAGAAACAGGAATAAAGTTGAGAAGGGTGGAAAGTCCATTTAAGAAAAAGTCGGACGTTTCTCATGTCCTGATTTAAAAACTTCCCGCAAAGCGATCATCTCCAAGGTAAGGAGGTCCCAGCCTGGCCATGGCTGTGCTGACCCACAGAGTAGACCAGACACCTGTGCTCAGCTGGTTCCCTCCAGGCTGCTCAGTCCCCTTAGTGAGCAGTGCTGGGGCCCCTGGACCCCAAGCCCTGGTCAGAACCCCCACGTACACCTGAGCGGTTCCTGACCCATGGTGACATGCCCCCGGGGTGGGAGACCCCCCCCCCCCAGGGCGGCTGGTGGGCATGCAGGGGTCCACCATGGTGCCAGCTAGCCCCACTATCCCTCAGAGAACCTGCCGCCCCACCCCCTGCAGACCTTGTCGCTGTCGTACATGTGCACCAGGAGCCAGGTCTGCCTCGCCTTCCTGAACTTCCAGTCTCGCTGCTTCTGGGCCCAGCTGGAGACAAGGGCAGGGTGGGGTCAGTACCTCCCACTGGGCAGCCCCACCCAGACTGTGCCCACCCTCAGGCCAGCGCAAGGGCGGGAATGGACTGTGGCAGCCTGTGGTGACATTCTGGGTGGCTGGGTTTGGTCACTGTCATTGGATCCAGCTGCTAAGGGAACACTTCCCAAAAGAACAGGCAGGCAGGCCAGCCAGGCTATAGGGAGGCCACCACTGATGTGACCTCAGGCCGGCCTGCTGCTCCAGGGAAGGGGACTCCTGCTGGCTGGGCCAGACAGGGTTTCGGCATCAAAACCCAGGCTGATGGGGCTCTGGATATGCCCTACCCCTCATCCCCCAGCAAGAGCTGGGTGCCCTCCCCCGAAGCACCCAGGACAGGGCCTCAGCCATTCTAGGCTGCCCCTTCTGAGCCCCCACAGCCCACCCACCCTGAGCGCCTCACCTGCGGAGGTAGTCTAGGGCCAGCGAGCCCCCTGAGGGGGTGGGCCCCGGGGCAGGCGGGGTCTTCGGGGCAGGGAGACCCCCTGCCTCCCGCAGGAGCCGCTTCTCCTCCTTCCTGCGCTCCTTCTTCTGCTTCCGCTCCAGGGCCCGCTGCTCTGCCGGGGCCAGCACCACACTGTCCACTGCCCCGATCTGAAAGGCATGGGCCCCAGCCTGTCAGGCCCTGGGGAAGAGAGCCCCCTGGGGCACAGGGCTAGGCGGGCACTGGGTGACCGGCCAGATAGGATGGGCCCCAGGCCCCCAGGTCCCGGCCTGGCTGGGCTTGACGTGCTGTGCAGTCTGCAATCACAGACGCTTTGGGAGCCCACAACACAGGACTGTCCAGTGCGGGTCTGATCATTACCTTACAGGGATCAGAGCCGCTCTTTCTACAGGTGACGATCGGCTTGTTGGGAGACCCGTGTCTGCACCCCAATTGCCCCCTGGCCCGAGCCAGTGGCCTTGTGTCCCTGCTCCCAGTCAAGGCCATTCCCCATCCACTCCCAGTGCTAACAGGCCACAGTATCTGGGCAGGTGGAGTCGTGGTGGGTGGGGAGCTGTCCTCGCACTGTCTTCCTGGGAAAATCTGGACACCTTGCTCCCCTCTGGGCTGGGCCAGGATCCCAGATGCAGAGCACTCACCTGCCGGCCTTCTCGGAACCCACCCCAGCAGCAGCAAGCCCTCCCACTTAGTAAGTCCCTCTTCCAGAATCTTCCATGACTCCCTCAGGGCAGTGCTATGTGATCTGGGGTGACCATGAGGGACACCCCTACCTTAGCCCCCTCCTGGAGTTGTCTGTGAGGCCCCAACATTTCCAAGACCAGAGGGCACAGTTGCCCCGGTCCCCTGCCCTGGTACTTCTGAATCGCCTGGAGGCAGGACTTAGCTACTAGTTTAGAAATGGACTAGAAATTGCCAGTTTTTGAAAACACTGACCAAGAGGGGGACGCCCGCCTCACCAATTTGAAAATGAGCTTTATCCAAGATCACTGTAGGCTATCGACAGCTGAGATCCCCAGTCATCAGATGACCCTACCCACCCAGTGGTGCTAGCACCCCAGGACCAAGCTGCCCTGGCCTGCAGGCCCTGGGCACTCACAGAGATCCAACCACAGAGGATGGAAAGAGGGGCTGGGGTCTGGTCAGCCAGGGCATGGAAGACTTTCAGTTACCGCCCCCCACCCCCACCCCCACCCCAACCCTGACCACTGCCCAGCCTCAAACCTGCCCAGCCCTGAGCAGGGGCGGATCTCACAGCTGGCTGGAGTGAGGACTGCAGGTGCAAGTGCGGCAGTGGTGGCAGCAGGCTTCTCAGACTGAGGGCCGGGCTCGGCGCAGCTCGGAAGCAGACGCGGGCCCTGCCCTCGGGGAGCTCACAGCTGGTTACGTGAGCTCCTGGAGGACAGGGACTGCGGCTACCTCGGGGTCCCAGCACCGGGGAGGG
>NW_022103901.1:546671-552838 GCF_000313985.2 Echinops telfairi
GGGGGGGGTGGTGCTCCTACAGAGCCGCACCCTTTCAGATGGGATACGCAGCACACCATGGCTGAGGGTCACGGCCGGGTGCAGGTCACACCTCACGGCCTGGCCATGGCCTGAGGCGGAGGAACAGGCAGCCTCTGCAGAAGCGCACACAAGGTAGGGCTGCCCGAGGCCAGAGAGCACAGAGAACACAAGTCCCTGGGCCGCAGAGCAGGCGGGGCTTCCAGAAACATTCCCTCCCCTCATCCCCACCCCCACCAGTGGCCCCACTGATGTGAGCCCCCTCCTAGGCTCAGGAAGCCTCCCTCAGGTGCAGAGGCGGCCTCAGGCTGAGCCCCTCGGCCAGGACGGCCCCAACACAGGCTGTACAGGTCAGCTGGGGGTCACAATTCCTGTGCAGGCCAGGAGCGCAGCGCCCACCAGGCTCTGAAAAAGTCACCCACCCCTCAGAGCGCCCAGCCCACTGGGGGTGGCGCCCATCAAGCCCTGCTCTGTTTGCGGACTTTGGGTGCAGAACTACAAAGACGACACGACCCTCGCTGGCCAGCCCTGCAGGGCGGCAGGCCCTTCTCCTTGGGGCGGCCGGGCTCTGCACTGGGCAAACTAATGACAGTAGCGTCACGACCGACGGCGCGTCGGCGTTCACTGGCGCCGCGTGACGTCACGTCACGTCACGATGGCGCGTCAGCATTCTCACAAGCCCGCGTGGCATTGCATCATGTCGTCACGACGGCGCGTCAGCGTTCACAGGCGCCCGCATGCCCCGGGCAAACCTGGGCAGCATCACCGCCCTGCCCTGTGTGGTCACAGGGAGCGTCCAGAACATGCTGTCACATTTGGGAACTATTTACGGGGCGCGTTTTTCCTTTGCCGAAATCCCTGGGTGCCCTTAACAGATTCGGAAAACCGGCCTAGCTGACCCCGTGAGTTACGGTGCCCACAGCATTTCAAGGCCCTGCGGGATTTTGCAGCTCGACACTCACATGCCCTACCTGGGGCACCCTTGGCGAGATGGGGGCCACCCGGCTTCGTTCTGTAGTTCGCGGGGCCCTGTTAGCCCTCTGAAGCTGGCCAGGAGGGGCACGGGCCACTAAAGGCCTGACCGCGGAGGTACACTGGGACGCGCAGAACGGAGGCCTCCGGAAGAAGGCCAGCTTGTCTGCAGGGGGAGGGTCCCTCTGGGAATTCGGCCAGGGAGCGAGGCGGTGACTGCAGTCTTGGGCAGCAAACCTGGCCCCCAGCACAGTCGGGAGGGGCTTACAAGGGGACCCAGCCCAGCTGTCCCTGCAGACCCCCTGGAGCTGTGTGGGAACCACGGCGGGACCGGGGCACCATGCCTGCTCACGCGGCCGGGGGTGTCGGACTCGGAGTCCCGCAGTCCTGGCATCTGGGGTGTCTGAAGCTCCCGCCCGGGCTCGGGGTACAGACCACCCCGTCCCCTCCCTAGACTCCCAGTCCCCGCACCTGGCCTCTGACCGAGCGGGGGTCCCACTGGCTGCAGAAGAGGGGCTCCCTGCCGGCCACCCCAGCCCTCGAAGCACCGACCTCCCCATCGCGGGCTGTGAGTTCTACTCCGAATACAGACAGCGGCAGCGCCCAGAAGCCGACACGTCCGGGCCCTACCCACCCGGCGCCCGGCCGAGGGCGGCCCGCAGCCCCCGCGCACTGCGCATGTGCGCCAACTCGGTGCAGTGCGCAGGCGTCAGCCCCGCGCGGCGGAACCAAATCCAACCGGCCTCGGCGGAGCGGAAGTGCGGTCCCGGGTGGGTGGGCGGTCCCTCCGAGGGGCGGGGCTCTCCGGAGGCGCGGGCCCCGCGGGGAGGCGCGATCAAATGGTGACCTGCGCACCCCGAGCTCGCCTCTCGGGAGCGGGGTTACTGGGGAAGCCAGGTGACCGTCGCGTGCACGTCCCCCAGCCCCTTCACCTCCCCTAGCTTCTCTGTCCTCCCTCCACCCAGAGTGCGGGGCCAGTGTCCTGGGTGGCCTGGAGCGGGGGTGGGAGGGAATGCTGGCAAGAACCTTACGTAGACTCCATGAAAGCTAACACCAAACCCGCTGCCTGGGAGTGATGGTAACCCTATAGGACTGAGTAGAACTGCCCCGGCGGTTCTCTAAGGCACAGGTTCTCAACCTTAATGTCGCGACCCCTTCATACAGTTCCTCATGTTGTGGTGACCCCCCAACCATAAAACTACTTTCCTTGCTACTTCATCACTGTTATTTTGCTACTGCTATGAATCGGGCGATCCCAAGGGTCGTTCGACAACCCCCCCAATGGGTCGCGACCCACAGGTTGAGAACCGCTGCTCTAAGGGCTCAATGCCTCATTTTACTCCTAAAGAACCCTGGTGGTTTCAAACTGCCGAACTGCCGATTAGCAGCCCAAAGCTAATCACTATGCAACCAGGACTCCAGACTTAATAACTTTGAGAACTCACACAACCCCACTAACTGGACAATGGGCAAGAGGCGAGATGGGCATTTCACCAAGCGTGCGCTGGTGTGAGTGCTTCCTGGGTGATGTGGCCAGAAGTGCTCACTCTGAGAGAAAATGGCAGCCCTCACGCACACTCTGTGAGACAGGAGGGCGAGAAGACACTGTACGAGTGCCATGGTCAGGCCAGCTCCACCGCCCACTGGCCTTAAGGCTGACTGGGGTCAGGGCAGGGGCCTCCTTTTCCTGGACCTGCCCCTCTCCTTCAGTTCCCGTGAAACTTACCAATGCACTCAGGAAAATGGGTGAACCCAGGGAGACCCAGATGCCGCAGCATTTTGGTCACAAATACTTGTGCACAGAGCTCTAAAAATGCCCCACCCCACACACACACTCAGGAGCCTCTCCAAGTCAATTCCTGCCCAGAGAAGCTCTGCAGGGCCGAGCAGAACCGTTTCATGGTGCTCCCAGGCTGTGCCCCTTTGTGGCTGGTGGTTTTGAATGGCTGACCTTTTGGGGGACAACTAAATGCTTTAAGCCACCAGGCTTCTCCTAAAACAACTGTAACACTGTGAACAACCTGCCACGAGTCGTTGTCTGAGAAACAGCATCCCCACTGACCTAGCAGCCTGGATGCTGGCCCTGTGGCAGAAGGGGGCTTGACCACAGGGCCAGGTGGACTCAGCTGTACCAATTCAGGGGCACGTGCCGGCTCAGCCACTGTGCAAGCCATACCCCCAGCCCCAAGTTAGGGAAGCCCAGCTGGTCAGGGTGCCCACAGGGCTGGCCATGGCTGACAGCTGGGAGGCGGTTGCCAGGGCTGTCTTTCCAGCACCTTCAGAGTGGGCGTCTGGGCTGGCATCCCGGGCGCCAAGAGTCGGAGGACTGACTGGAGGACTCCTGCTAAAGTCCAGGAGGAAGGCACAGCTCAGGTTCTGGACACCAGGCCCTCGAAGTCCGTTCCTTGCCTGCCCCACCACGGAAAACCCTACGGCCCTGCAGGGGGCTGGGCTGCCACAACCACAAACACACTGCCTGTCCCCTCACCTAGCCCCGAGGCCTCAGGACACACCCACTCACCAGCCGCAGGCCCTTGGGGGGTGGGGGGAGTCATGTGTGCCTCAGGGTGTCTCTACGTGCTGCCTCCTTGCCCAAGCACCCCTGCCCCCAGCAAGAAGCTTGCTGCTGAGACTAGCCCGGCTCCCCTCCGGCTCGACAGGACTGGTACATGGGACGCAGGACGCAGGAATCCTCTAAGTGGCCAACAGTTGGCTTCACAAGGAGCTTCAGGTGAAAACCCTTGTTTCACCTGCAGGTCATCAAGGCAATCCCCCTCCCATGTGTAGACAGGGGTGGTGGTGGTGGTGTGTGTGTGTGTGTGTGTGTGTGTGTGTGTGTAGTGGGGGATGGGGGGGGCAGACCACACAGCCTTGCCCAGGACTCCCCAGGCAGGTCTTGAGGGATGGGGCCTCCAAGAAGTGATTTTGTCCACTTAAACCTGCATCTGGGCTTGTAATCCCACACCTAGCCCACAGCACTGGGCACTACAGTTGCTCCCCCAGGTCTAGCACACAGTGGTGAAGGGGAGGCTGGGAACAAGCAGGGCTGCAGCCAGGCCCAGATCTGAAGAAGAGCCGTGGCTGTGCCAGGACTGTTGTGAGCTGATGAGGTAGTTAGTTTATTGTGTCAACCTGTCCGATAAGCACATGTGGGGTTAATTGAAGGGCGGAGGGATAAATGGCTTGGTGAGCGTCGCCTTTCTAGTTCTCAGGTCTCTTGCTTTCTGATGGTCGGACCAGAGTGCAGCAGCCTTAGCCAGTTCCCTGCTCTAGCTGGCAAGGCTCACCTCCTGCAAGACAGCCCTGAGGAGAAGCCACATGGACCTACACCGATGCAGCCCTGGGTAGACCCCTACCAGCGCTGAGATGCTTACACATTGACTGACTCGGCTTTCCTCCTGCAGTTGGCATCATTGTCTGTTTTGTGAGATGGAGGAGGACTTTGTGGATTGGTGTTGGACATATGGGTTAATGTTGGACTTGTGGGCTTGGGCAGCACTAGGTTGGAATGTTTTCTTGATGCACACTTAACCTTTATATAAAACTCTCTCTTAATACATGAGTTTCTGTGGATTGATTTCTTTAAAGTACCCAGGCTAACACAGCTGAGGAGCTGGTCTTTGGGTCAACACTGTGGCAGGGTGCAGCATGGGCCCACGGGTGATGACCTTGGCGCTCTGGTGGCCCCACTGACACCTCCTTTGGGTAACAGCATGCATCTGCCTCTCTTGGATCCAGTGCCCCACACAGCCCCTGGCTGACCTGTGGAGGCAGCCTGCCTAGGAGAGGGGGTTGGGCTTGTAACAGGACAGACGGGCCCAGAATCCTGTAGTAAGTCTGGCTCAGGGCAGCTCCTGTCTCCAAGGAGGAGGGGGAGGGTCCCCGGCTCAGTGCTCAGTCGGCCTCTTGTGCTACAGACCAGGAAGACCTGCTTCCCAGAGGATGAACATATGCCAGAGATGTTGTGTGGGCCCCACTGCAGCTTCCCGGGCCTGAGAGTAGACACAGGCACCAGAGTCAAAAAAAAACCTGGCCCTGACCCATGTGCACGGAAGTCACCATGTTGCTCAAGTGTGCAGTCCCCCACCGACAGGTCTCCAAGTGCCAACTGTGAGTGCCCTCACAGCCAAGAACAGGGTAGCTGCCCACAGCCCCACCCCAGAGGGCTATGGATGGCTGGAAGGACTCTGGGGTCCTCCACACCCATAAAGGCCAGCTCGTGAAAGTGGCCAGCTGCTGCCCTGATCTATGGAGCAGTGTCCCCATTCTCTGGCGATGCTGGCACCTGCCACCTGCCGGCACTGTGGCTGACAAGGTGCCATGGTCACTACAGAAGCTTGGGGAGGGAGGCTCAGTGGCAGCCTGGGGGTGACAGCCTGGCCAAGGAGGTGAGGGTTCCCCGGGGCTGAGGGTCTGCATCCTGGCCCAAGTAAATACCAGCTCTACCCTAAGGTTCCACGGCGGGCAGATCCCAGCATGGGCCGAGCAGGCCCAGCTATGGACTCTTCTTATTGGTCCCTCGCACCTGGTCACACAGCAAACTGGGCCCCATCTCACACCCTTACCCTTGGGGTTTCCCAGGGGTGATTGTGGAGCCTGAGCCAGGGCAGGCTGTCTGGGGTAGCAGAAAGTGGCATAGTGGCAGCACTGCTCCCTGAACATTCTGGAAGCAGTTTTAACCGGACACACACCCACCAGTTGGTGCCTTTCTCTTTAATTATTCGTGTTTCTCTTTCCACTGTCTTTTTTAAAGATCATTTTATTGGGGGCTCTGACAGCTCTTCTAACAATCCATACATCAATTGTATGAAGCACATTTGTACATGTCGCCGTCATCGTTTTCTAAACATTTACTTCTATTTGCACCCTTGGTATCAGCCCCCTGCACCCTCTCTAAATGGCTTTCTTGGGACCAGTTGAGCTGACAAAGAAACTCCCAGCAGGGAAAACAGAGGTGGATTTGTAATGGGTGAGCCACCTGGGCTGAAACAGGAGCAGGTGGTACCTGCTCAGCGTCCCTCACTATGCACTTGTTCCCCTTGGGGGTGCGGATCTGCACCCACAGATCAGTGAGCATGGTGCCTCAGCCTTGGGGGTGCGGATCTGCACCCACAGATCAGTGAGCACGGTGACTCAGCCTTGGGGGTGCGGATCTGCACCCACAGATCAGTGAGCAC
>NW_022103901.1:553336-558942 GCF_000313985.2 Echinops telfairi
CTCCCAGTGCCCCGCCCCCGCGCATGTCCGCCCCCGTGTGTCCTTGCTGTGGTTGCGGGGGCGGGTGTCATGGGTCTGTGAGCGGTCATGAACCTGCGGGTGGGCAGGCCCCTCAGCATTGTGGGATGCCATCTATTTCGAGTCCTGTAGCCCTGACGACCTTCTCCGGAGTCCCCAGGCTATTTATAGCTTTCACTCCTTTTAGGATTACAAATATTTCTAGTATGTTCTTAAACTGTGCCTACAAGGAGCTGCTAGCCACACAGCCTGTGGCAGTGAGCGAGCAGAGCATGCTCCCCGCGGGCTTCTGGGCTGGCTGGGCGGGAAGCGATTCCTCTCTGCAGGGCAGTGGCTTTGATCCCCTATCTGTGCAGACACTTATCACAAAGATCAGACGCCTGCTCCTCACTGGTCTGGCATCTGCTGCTACAGGAAGGGGCGGGCCTTCAGCAGAGTGGCCACAGCCTGCTGGGCTGGCCTCCCCCCAAGGGCCGACACAGGCCTTGGATTCAGGCTCCAACCAGACCCCCAGGCTGTCCCTGAGGATTTGGGGTGCCCAGAAACCTTATCTCACTAACTGGAGTTCCTCTACGAGCTAGACAGGACCCTGGATAATCAGTGGGTCCCACAAACTGCAGCGCCCCTTCCTCATGCAGGCGCCCAAGGGCCTCAGTCTGGGTGCCTGCTTCCTGCCACCTCACAGCTGGGGCCCCCACCCAACTTATCCTGGTAGTGCCCCAAGGAAGCGTGCTGTTTAAGAGGGCAAACTGGCAACCCATGATCCCTGACAGGCCTCAGGGAGGGCAGGCACGGCTCCTGGATCTCCTGGATGATGGCGGCTCTGGCCCCGAGATATGCCTGCGGGATGTCTGTGCAGGATGGGGGAAGGGGCCTCTTCCTGGAGCGGCCCTGGTGGTGACGCAGGACCTGGAACAAAGGCTGGTGCCTGCACGCTGATGACCCGGGCGCCCAGGCAAACAGACCTCGGGAGGCAGGGGGGCTACCTCTAGGGGGAGCTGACTCCTGAGGGCCAGGCCTGCTGTGGGAAGTGGGCCCAAGGTTTAGACCAGAGGCCCACTTGCAAGCCTGCTTCCAGCCCTCCCCCACTCCACCAAGCCCCCCCTGACCACCAGCTCCCCAATCTCCTGCCGGGCTGGCTGGACAGTGAAAGGTGAGCTCCGCTCTGCTGACGTGGGAGCCAGAACGAGGCGCTGCTGGTAACTAGCCGCCTGCGCCCGGCCGCATGAGGACAACAGAGCCCTGGGTCACGCGCACCCCTCCCCATACTGCCCTAAGTTAGGGCCGCGAGGCCCGCCGTGGTGCACGGCCCCAACGTGGAGGTAAAACCCACGCGCTGGCTGCTCTCTAGGAAGGGGTGCCCCTTCAGTGGGGAGCATGCCTGGCGGGAGGGGAGCGAGGAGACCAGGGTCAGAAACAGAGGCTCAATCTGGTCTCAGTGTAGTGCCCACTCTTCTGGAAGCTTTTGTTTTCCTGGGTTTGGCCACAAACCCAGTTCGTTGGGGAACAAACAGGCCCAGGCAACGAGAAGCCGAGCCAGGCCAGCCGCATAGGGAGAGGGGACCCAAGTCCGCGTCCCCCCAGCACTGCAACCAGCTGCACAAAGCCGGGCCGCAGGCCTGGGAGCAGGAAACACGTACTACCCGTCTGATGTGCCCCGGGAATGCCAATGCCAGCGGCGGTGTGCTGGAGTGCTGCGCAGGCCTACAGTAGCACGCCAGGAAATGTCAGCGGCAGCGCCTTCAGAGAGCGTCCCTAGAAACGCCAGTATCAAATGTGCACGCACGCCCCTAGAAACGTCAGTGTCAGTGGCCTGACCCCGCCCCTGGAAACGTGCGCGCCAGTGCTGTGCCTTCTGGGCGCGTCCCTGGAAACGTCAGTACCATATGCGCGCACGCCCCTAAAATCGTCAAAGGTCTGACCACGCCCCTGGAAATGTCAACACCATCCGAGAGCGTCCTTGGAAACAATCGGTCCTATGAACGTGCCCCATCAGACCACGCTCGTGGTTGGGCCACGCCTCTGGAAACGTGAGCACTAGCGGTCTGATTACGACTATGGAAACAACTGTACCACTTGAGCGCACCCCTGAAAACACCAGTGTGTCCCTGGAAACGTTAGTACCACCTGAGTGTGTCCCTGTGAAATAGCGCCAGCGGCCTGACCACGACCCTGGAAACATTCGTGCCATCTGAGCGTGTCCCTGGAAACGTTAGAGCCAGCAGTCGGACCACGCTGACCACGCCCCTGGAAACGTCAGTACCGTCTGAGCGCGAAAGTTTGCTTAGCGCCAGCAGTCGGACCACGCTGACCACACCCCTAGAAACGTCAGTACCATCTGAGCGCGTCCCTGGAAACACGGGCGTCAGCAGTCTGGCCACGCCCCTGGAAACGCCAGCACCAGTGCCCATGCCGTCTGAGCACTTCCCGGAAAACATCAACTTCAGAAGTTCCGACCACGCCCCTGGATACGTTAGTACCATCTGCGTCCGTTCCTGGAAGCGTCAACATCAGCAAACTGAACACCCCTGAAACGTCAGCATCAGTGCCCATGCCATCTGAGCGCGTTCCAGGAAACGTCAACGTCAGTGGTCTGACCACGCCCCTGGAAAGTACCATCTGAGCGCCCCCTAGAAACGTCAGCGCCAGCAGCCTGACCACGCCCCTGGAAACGCCAGCACGATCTGAGTCCGTCTTTGGAAAGAAACATCAGTACCATCTGAGCGCACCTTTGGAAAACCTCAGTGTCAGTGGTCTGACCACGCTTCGGGAGATGTTAACAGTAACGATATGCCCACGCCCCTAGAAACATCAGAACCATGGGAGCAAACCCCTAGAAATATCGCGTCCCTGCAAACACCGTGCTATTCTGCGCATGTCCCTGGAAATGCTGGCCGACTAATCAAGACCCGGGAAACATGAGCACTACCAGCGCGTGCCTGTAGCAACACTGTGCCCTTCCTAGTGCACTCTGGAAACGCCAGCACCATCTGACCACGCCCCTGGAAACTTCGCGCCATTCGGGGCACAGCCCAGTCTGATCTTACCCCTGGAAACCTGAACTCCGCCAGAGCGCATCCGAGAACGCCCAGGAAACGTCCGCGGGCCCGTCTCTCCGCTGGCGACCCCGCCCCAACACCAACGTCCACCTGTACCAGCGCTGCCAATGTACCTTAGCAGCTGAAGCTCTGCTAAGTGCAGAGGAAGAGCACATTAATTTCAGCTCGGTTCATGGCTCCAGAACATTCCCCAGAGCCAAGTGTCTGTGCAACACGAAACAAGAGTACCCTTGGCTGGGAGGCCTCCCTACACCTCGCGATGTTTTGCTGGAACCTCGCGATGTTTTGCTGGAGCCTCGCGATTCTACACCACCCATCTTTGGGCCACAACTGCCACAGTGCCTCTGCAGCCCCTGCCCCCTTGGCAGGGGGATTCTGTCCCTCACCCGGGTTCTCATCCTGCGAGTCCACTCAGGCACTGGGCACAGCCAAGGGCAGAAAGGCGAGGTGGCTGGGGAGCTGTCCTCCAGTGCACAGAGTCCGGGGCTGGCGGTCAGGAAGCCAGAGCGCATGTGGGCGGAGTGTGGGAGGTATGGGGTGGAGGGCAGACACGGGTGAGTTCTGCTTTACAAAGGCATGAACATAGTTCAGCTACCTGGGAATCACCCACACATGCACTCGGTCACATGTGCCCACGTATGGCATTCCCTCTCCTTCCCATGCATGGGCACATAGCAGTCACACACATGTGGACCCCTGGGAGGTCCTCAGGGCAGCCCTGAACCTGCCACTGTCACCCATATCTGACCCCTCAGGAAACTCACTCCCCTGGACCGCCATGTCTGCCACGTTTCCTGGGCATCACTGGGCCCCCTGAGCACTTTCTCACCAGGCAAGGTGGCAGGGGCACTGTCCTGAGAGAACCCCAAAGCAGTCACACACAGGCCCAAAGACACTCAAAGCCAGGGGAGTGGGATGTCCTGGGAAGGCTCACCTACCCTGTCCGATCCCTAGCACGTGGGCCAGACTCAGTTCCTCCTGGAACACAGGCTTGTGAGGCCTCCCCAGTCCCACTGTCTGTTGGACTCGGAGTGGACGCCCACAAGTGTGGCCTGTGTGTGATGAGAGAAGGAGGATGGAGAGGGTGGGACACGTGCTGACCACACAGTAAGTGTCAGCAACCTCAGGAGGTTCCTCTGAATTGAGGACACAGAGGTCGGGGCCACCAGTGGCTTGGCTGCCTTTGAACTGCCCCGCAGGTGGACCAAGAGCCTTCCCGCACGGCCTCCATGAGAGAGCGGGAAGGTGCCTGGGGCCCACACCCACGCTTGCTTCTCTGTGTCTGTGCTAGTCACTTGACTAGCTGCCTGGCGCCCCTGCTGTGCCCGGGAGAGGTGGCCACCCTGTTCCCCATCCTGTCCCTGCCTGGGGAAGTGCCAGGCTGACAGGAGAGAGAGGAGGTGAAGCGGGCAGGTCTGTGTCCTCTGCTGAGACTGGGGCACTGAGTCCCAGCTGGACTTCTGGTGGAGGGTTCCTGGGACCTCACCTCCTGCCTCCTACCACCACTTTCTAGGAAGGAGCTCAGCCTGGGATGGAGGGTCAGGGGTCAGAGCTCACCAGCGCTTGCATGTCATACATGGTGCTCTGTCCAGGAAGAAGCTGGTAGCAGTCCAGAGCAGCCCCACAGGAGGGGTCTAAAGCCTCTGCCCCAAGCTCCTCCCATAGGACAGAGCCCCTGGCTGGTGCAAGGCCTATCTGGGCACAGGAGGCAGGACCAGCCCCTTCCCCCTTCTAAGGAGGAAGCTCCTCCCCAGATAACTGGGGACTGGGAGGGGTGGGGACACCTGATGTTACCCAGGCAGCTGCCACCAGCCAAGCCTCTCTGGGACCTGTTTCTGAATACTCCTAGAGCTCTTGAGGCCAGGGAGCAGAGGGTCGGGGGAAGCTACTGCCCTGTCCTTGGGGCACGACCCCCCAGGCCTATCAGTGGCCCATAGGGGAGAGACTCATGGTAAAGGAGCTGTTGTCTCCCTTCCCCCGCACCTGCTTACCTGGACCCCATCACACCCAGCTGCAGGGTTCCTTGGCCACGCACCTGCCGTCTCTGAAGGACAGTAGCGCCTGGTCAGCTTGAGGGCCACTTTGTGCTGCAGTGGACAGGTCTGTGAGGGCCTCAGGCACCCTGGGCCACCACACACAGTATGTTGCAGCCCAGCCCTGGGCTTAGTGTCCAAGCCCCCTCCCTCGGTGCATGAGCACCATGAATAAAGCGCCTCCCTCCTTCCAGGTGCAGCCAGGGCCAGCCCAGGGGTCACGTAGCACACCCCTCTGTCTCTCGCTCACTGGGGGCCTGCAGTGGGGTCCCTGCTGGTCTGCGTGCACACGCCTGAGCCCATTGTGTCCCTATCCTGCTGACTGGTGTCCTCAGGAGGAAAGACACTTGGCTCAACTTCTTGTCCCTATGGGGACAAGGTGGCGGCCCCTGTCCCTGTGTCCCCCAAGCACCTGCATGGCCACCTTCGGCCCACTCTCTGGGCAGCCCAGCTCTTTTAGAAACTGGCTGTGAACAGAGAGCGGGAGGGCCACAGC
>NW_022103901.1:559109-567945 GCF_000313985.2 Echinops telfairi
GCACAGGCGAGCAGCCGAGGATGCGGGAGGCAGGCAGAGCCACTAGGAGAGGAGCCCGGGCCCTGCTGCAGGGCCAGCGGAGACACGCAGGGGGACAGGCAGGCAGGGTTGCCCTGCAGTGTCTGAGAGCTAAGGAGAACCAGCTCCTCACCAGAGCAGGCAGGACCCCTGCAGGTGGCTGTGGGAGAGGCCCATGAAGGGGAGTGTGGACACGAGGCCAGCCCCCAGAAGGCCCAGGGTGATAGACACAACACTCAGGTCCTACACGACCGTCACCGCCACCACAGCACCTGCGGTGGGGACATGCGTGTGAGTGGGAGTGTGTCTGATTGTGTGTCTGTGTATGTTCAGTTATGTGAATGTGTTTTGTGTGATTGCGTGAATGTGTATGATTTTGTGTGTGTGTGTGCGTGTGCGCGCGCGCGAGCCAGTTTGAACCCTTCCTCACAATCGTTCCAGCAGGGCTGAGTGAGTGGGTATCCTCTCAGGATGTCCATTGTGGGGAGCGCATGGATGAGGGCAGACCCACCCTCAAGTCCTCACCAGGGCTCCCCACAGACAGACCCTGTCCCCGCGGCTGACAATGCCCATCACCTCCCACCCACACCCATTCCTTCCCGCCTCGTGAGGCCAAGCACCAGGGGTTCCTGGCCCCCAGTGAAGGCAGGGCTGCGTCATCCGGATGGGACCTGAGGTGGTGTTGCTGACCCGTGGCATGGGGGGTCCTCGTGCCACCCACCCGGGTGTGACTCTCGGCGCATCTGTGGCTGTCTGACCATCATGAGCATGCTGCCGAGTGACATTCATTAGGATTGTGAAACGTCCCCACAAACTCAGATTCTGTCAGTGTATCACACTCACACGTCTGTCCAACCACTGGTCTAGCCACTCCCCCACCCCCCACTCCCCATCAATCTATCCGAACCCGCCGGCACTGGCAGGTGATGTTCTGAGGTACAGACAGGTTAGGACCAGGTCCTGTGGTCAAGGCACACCAGGGCTGGCCCTGTTCTGTCCCCCTTGGCTTTCCTTTGTCACTCACTGCCTCCACCCGCTACACGCCTGTGAAGGCCAGTGTGTGGGAGCCCTCGGGGGCTGGGAGCCAGAAGCCCAGACGTGCTTGACCTGACGGGCACGACCCTCCATCAGCCGTGCCCACCTGACCTGGCTCTGACTGGAGGACTAGGCTCTGCTCCAGGTGGGTGGGTGGGGCAGCTTCCGCACTTTGTTCTCAGCTTCAGGGAAAAGAAAGGTCCCCACTGGGTGTCTGCTCCAAACGAGGCAGTGGGGCTTTCCCAGGAGATGGACCACCGGTGTACCAGGCCCCAGGGGTGTTGCAATAGAAGCCCCACCTCCAGTCACAGTGTTTCAGGGACCAGGCTCTGAGAGCTGGAGGGTGCCGGCCACTGAGACCCCACGCTGCCGTAAGTGCCCATGTCTCCTGAAGGCTGGGGCCCTGGGCGAGGGCCAAAGGGGCCGCCCCTGGCGAGTGACTCTGGTGGGTGGCCTGGTCGGACCCAGGGCTAGCAAAACACCAGACCTTGTCTGGGCAAGGGCAGGGTGCAGGTGGGCGGCCGAGGCCTGGTCTCCGTTCCTGGCAGGGGCTGGGGGTTGGCCTTCCTGAGGGAGGAACGGTGGCCAACAGGTGATATGCTGACTGGACACTGACAGTTCCCACGTGTGCTCTGGGACCCTTCGAAGCCAGGAGTAGGGCCGCCTGCAGTCGCACCTCCTCCCCACCCCCCACCGCCCCAAAGATGCAAGCTCATGGTAGCCCTTCCCTGGAGGAGCCCAGTGGGCTCCTGGGGTCCCACTCCCTGCACACACTGACTGTGTCCCGCTTTGCAGGTGCTGCTGCTGCTGCTGCTGCTGCTGGACCTGGCGCCATGTGGGGGTGTGACACATCCAATGGGACGGCTGGGGCCAACCTGCCGCTATGCCGGGAGCTGCCGCTGGCCCTGTGGGCCCTCTCTCTGCTCTACCTGCTGGTGGGCCTCCCACTGGGCCTGGGCTACAACACACTGCTGGTGCTGGCCAACCTGCACAGCCGGCGTGCCATGAGCATGCCCGACGTCTACTTCGTCAACATGGCCGTGGCCGGGCTGGTCCTTGGCGCTCTGGCGCCCGCCTACCTGCTGGGCCCGGCCCATGCACACTGGGCACTGTGGCGGCTGAGCAGCGAGGCCCAGGTCACGTTGCTGACCCTATTCCACGTGGCCGCCCTGGTGACCATGTACTCGGCCGCGCTGCTCAGCCTGGACTGCTACATTGAGCGGGCGCTGCCGCGCACCTACATGTCCAGCGTGTACAACACACGGCACGTGTGCGGCTTCGTCTGGGGCGGCGCGCTGCTCACCAGCTTCTCCGCGCTGCTCTTCCACATTTGCAGCCACGTGTCTGCGAGGCTGGCTGAGTGCGCGGAGATGCGCAGCACCGAGGCAGCCGACACCATCATGGTGCTTGTCGGCTACGTGGTGCCCGCCCTGGCTGCCCTCTATGCACTGGCGCTCATCACCCGGCTGCGCAAGGAGGACTCACCACTCGGCCGTGGCGACGTGGGCAGACTGGACCCCTCTGCGCACCGGCTCCTGGGCCTCACTGTGGGCACGCAGCTCGGGCTCTGGACGCCCTACTACCTAACCCTCCTGGGGCAGGCGCTGCTGGCCTCACGGGGCAGGCCCACGGAGGGGCACCTGGTGGGGGCCCTGCCGCTCGCCAAGGACCTGGCCCGGCTCCTGGCGCTGGCCAGTAGCTCTGTGACACCCCTGCTCTACCGCCACCTGGACAAGCGTTTTCCTGGTAAGCTCCGCCGGCTGGCCAAGCGGCTGCACTGCGGGTCGCAGCCCTGCACTGAGGACCAGGCCAGTGGGCAGCAAGTGGTGGCCTAGGCCCATGGAAACACCAAGGCTGTGACTGGTGCCCGGGGGTCGTGTTTCCCCAGAGGCCCGAAGAGCCAGGCCAGCTTGCTCCAGTGGCAGGCCCTTGGCCCCAGGCTCCAGGACACTCCTCCGCCCCGGCCTCCCGGGGCAGCTCTGGGAGTGAAGTGACGAGACCCAGTCAGTGTTTATACCTTGCTTGTCCAGATTGTTCAAATACTTGACTCCCCTCCTCTGCCCCTTGTGGTTTAAGGCGGAAAATCTCCGTGTATTAAAATGAAGGAACTGATACAACGTCCTCGCGGGGGCCGGCCAGGGTAGGTGGGTAGGTGGGTAGGTGGGTGGGTGGGTGGGTGGGTGGCCCAGGAGCCCGGGCCGCAGCTCCCTGGCACTCAGAGCACACAGGGGCCATCTACCAGGCTAGCTTTCGGCAGACCAGGCTCACCCCTCACACCAGTGGCCTCAACGTGCCCTCCTGCTCCCCCATGGATGCGTGGCTCCTTCCACCCCAAACACCAAATTCGCTGTTGGGTTGATCCTGGACCTGAAGGGCAGAGGGGCTTCCTGGGCTGCCTGCCACCTTTACGGAGCGGACGGTGCCCCTTTCTCCCACAGAGCAGCTGCTGAGCTCATGGGGTACATGCTGTGTTCTGACCCCAGCCCCGCCAGGGCTCTGGGGTCCCGTTCAGCCCTCAGGGGGTGCCCAAAGAGAGAAGGCTCGTCCACCTGCATGCTGGGTGGCCCCAGCTGGCTCCTTCCCGACAGGTATGCCCAACCTGGGCTGGCCACTAGACAAAATCAAGAGGCCATCTACACTCAGCTGAGCCCCAGACCACCTGACTCTAGGTCCTCTGACATTCCTGACACGTGGCTGAGAGGGTGCCCAGTTCCTGGCTAAGTTATAGCCATGTCCACAACCCAGAAGGCTCTGTGGCCGAGGTCACCTCAGTCTGAGCTGGATGTGGTGTGGGGCAGCTGGCGCAGAGGGGCGGGCGGTGACGGACGGCACAGGCACCTTTTACCTCCGAGAGTCTGAGTGACCAGGGCTCCAGCCCACGAGTAGGGGCACAGAATGCATCCCACTCAATCCAGCAAGGTTCGATCCAGCTCCCCTGGCGGTGGAAGGGAGCAGGAAGGGTCAGCGTGACACTCCCTCCCTGTGCCTCTTCCTCACAGAGCCTGATGCAGGACAGCGGGCAGCGGCCTCTGTCCGGAGATGTGCAGCACTAACACCCAGTGTCCCTTCCGGCCACAGAGCTACCCGTGATGGCCTTGAATTTTCCCGTCACCAAGGGGACCCAGCCCCTAGTGGCAGAGTAGAGGCCACGCTGCGCGGCCCTCAGGAAACAGGATGGGGGCTGGGCTTCCCGCTCTCCTGATACAAAGGTCCCAGCCCCGCCCACACTTCCTGCTGCTGTGCCCTGGATTCAGGGGTCTTCCAACTGCCTGCCTGCCCACCTGTCTGCAGGGGCTCACAGTAGATAGCAGGGAATGCACACGACCTTCCCACCCCGTCCTGGGCACCCAGACCACCCTGGCTGGCTGCAGCCCCTCCCCCACAGGGCTCCCCACCCCCATCACGAGCTTCAGGCAGACACTAGGATTACAGCTTTGCCAGCTGGTGTGGCCCACAGCGGCCTCTGGCATACTGAGGGGGGTCCTGGCAGGGAAGGGCCGTGAGCTGAATGGCTTACACACTGGCTGTCTGGACCCCCGAATGAATGACACGCCTTTTCAAGCACTGTGCCTGTTTCTGAGTGTGCCTGGGGGTTGTTCCAGATGGGCCCGAACCTCCTGGTCCAACTCTGCCCTGACTGTGACCTCCTTCGCAGCACTGCGGTGGGGGGGTTGTCCCGGAGACACGCAGGCCAGCAGGGGCTCTGCAGAGCTCCAAGACAAGATGCTCAGGGCCCCCCCCCCCTCTTGCACAAGTGGGCAGGGCCACCCCATAGAAACAGGTTTCATAGAGCTTCTCCTAAAGCAGTACAGGCGTCTGCACTCGTGCACACATATGTGCACGTGCTAGGTGTGAACTTACGTGGGTGCACAAGAGTGCATGCATAGACACACACACACACACACACACACACACACACACACACACGGCTTCTCCCTTCTGGGGAGCATTGTTCCTGGAAGTACTGGCACTTGCGTCAGCCTCAGGGCAGGGGCAGGGCCCTCCCAGAAAGCACCAGCGAGTCACAGGCAGCCTGGCTCAGTACCCGGCCAGCCCCACACGCGTGGGCCAACTGAGTGGGGCCCAGTGAGCGCGTCCGGCTGAGCCCTGAGTCTGACCGAGTAGCCAGGATGGGTGCCTGGCTCTGCCCGTGCGCCACCTGGCCTGGAGGACCGGGTGAGGGTCACGGGTGCCTGGCCCTGACAGAGGTCTGTGCTCGCTCTCTCACACCCTGCTGGCAGCGCGGAGAGGACGGAGATGCCCGCTGGGACACGGCAGGGTGCAGCACAGGGCATGGTCTGGGCTCCAAGGGCCCCAGGAGGGGACGGCCTTGTCTGCCTGGCCCTGCACATCTTCTCGGGACTGATGTGTGGGGCAGCTCGCCACGCTGTGCTTCCTCGTGTCCCCCCTGGAAGCTGAGAGGAGGCCTGTCAGCATCACAGCTGCAACAAGTGCCCCGGCCAGCGGTGGGGCCAGCATGCATTAGGGTTTAGCCTTATCCCTCGGAGGGGCCCACTGAGGGGCTCTACCCAGCCCCACCCACAGGCGGCAGAGGGACTGACCACTGGACTGCGGCCGGCAGGAAAGGGAGGTTGGTGACACAGGGGTGCAGACATGGTGAGCGACTTCCTGGGGGTCATGCATGCCTCAGGGACCCCGGTGAGAGCCCTGTGCACCCCACCTTCCTCTGGGTCCCTGGCCAGAGCTGATGGGTCCTCCCTGTGGTCCCCAGAACTAGCCTGTCCCCCTTCCCTCCACACAGGCCCAGCGAGAGCCTGCTCAGGTGCTCCACCTGCAGGTCATCAGTGGACATGCATACCACCAGGGGCTGGCAACATCAACGGTTCCAGGCCAGCCCCAGGGCACAGCTGGCAAGGGGACCCAGAAGGCCAGGTCACGGTAGCTGGCTGAGCCCCCCGCCCCGCCCAGGCCAGCTTCTAAGGCACCTGGAGAGTCAGTCAGTCAGTGAGGTGTCCTGACAATCAAGGAGCGGTGATCAGAGGCAGGGAGAGGTGGGGTGGGCCCCGAGGAAACCCAGAGGTCAGTGTGTCCTACTCACCTGGACACAAGACCTTTCAAACTGACACCCCTCCCCCCTGGAGTCATGGGGCCTGGAAGAAGCAGGCTGGCTGTGGGTCACCTGGAGCCAGGAGGCCCCCCAACCGTGACATCACACCCTGAGACCTCACCTGCCTTGTCCTGGCCCTCAGCCCCGAGTCTGACACCACACTGCCCACAGAGATCCTGCAGGCCACCCGCTCAGGCACTGTCACAGGCCACCTGGGCGAGGCCAGGGGTCCAGCACCTTCTGCCCTCGCCACCTGGTGGACAAGTAGTGCTGGGTGGGGTCACAACCACGGGACCCCAATGGGCAGGGGGTTCCAGGCAGGGACCATGGTGACTTCACAAACGGGGGCCCAAATGGGCAGGAGCCTCTTGATGGACCCCCCCGGAGAGCGAGGTCTGCACAGAAGAGACGCCCTGGTGGGCAGGCTATGTAAGCGAGACCCCTCAGTGGGCAAGGTCTGCACATAAAACCCAAGGCCAGGATCCCACAGGAGACCCCAGGGAGCGAGGGTCTGTGCACCAGACACCCCCACCCCGGGGTTCCACACAGGAGAGGCCTCAGTAGGCAAGATCTATACAGAAGACCCCTGTGGTGGGCTCTGAGCTGGGGCCCCACGGGGGCATTAGCGTTGGTAGCAGTTAACCCTCTCCAAGGAGCCGTGCCTCGGCCCCCGCCTCAGGAACGTGGGGCCTCCCTCTGCTCGAGGCTCAGGGCTCTCCACATCCTTCCTTGTGTGTTGCCTGCAGGGACCTCACCTGGGGGCCTCTGCCTGTCCCTTTGAGGCCAACACTGCTGAGGGGGCTTCTCTCCGGGTCCTGCATGACCAGGAGGGGCTTTGGGGCGGGCTGAGCCCAGCCGAGGCCTGCTCACTGCGGCCCCACTGCGGGGCGCAGCCCCCGACCTGGGGCAGAGCCAGATGGCTGCCTCGCTGGCTGGCTGCCTGACTCTTGCTTGGGAGGTGGGGGGCATTTTCTGCTGGCCGGGGGGCTGGGAATAGCCCCCTTGTTGCAGGGGTGTGGCCCAGACCCTATTTGAGGTTAGAGTGGTGGCCCACCCGCTGGGAGGGGCCCTGTGGGCTCCAGGCAGGAAAACCTCAGCCTCTGCCCTCGTGCGAGGCACCCGGCGGCCATCTGGGGCCCGGCCGGGGGCTGCTGAGAATGCCATATGTGTGGGCGGTGGCAGCGACAGCCTTCACGGAAGGGACCAGCCCGGCCTTCCACAGGTCTGGTGCTCTGTGCGTGCCTTGCCCACAGGTGCTGAGCCACCTCCCCCAGGGCAAGGAGCCAGGACTGAGGCTGCTGCTGGGCGAGTTGACCAGCTCATGTCCAGTTGGTCAGGAGGTGCTTGTGAGCCCCTTGCTTTCCACCTCACTCATGCCCAACCACGGTGGTGCCTGTGCCCGAGCCGCCACACCTAAGAAGGCCCAGCCACGGAGAGCGGAGTCTCCGCAGACAGCCCTGGACAGACACAAGTCCTGCATGGGGAGAGGGCGACTCTAGGTCAGTCTGACAGCCCCCGTGCACCCACTGCCATGGGTCGATTCCCACGCGTTGCCGCGCCACGAGCCAGAGTCCAAGGGCACGCAGGCCCCAGGGCTGCCACGGCCACGACGCAGGCCCCAGGCGCCCGCCCGCACTTGCATTCAGCAGCCCAGAGAGAAATGGACAAACCCAGACCCCACCTCCCACCAGGAGCGGCTGTTCCGTAACTGAAGAGCTGAAGCGAGGATGGTGATCCTCGCCCTGGCCAGGCGGTGCAGGAGGCACGGCCTGGCACAGAGGCCAGAAGCCACAGAGAGGCGGGGCTCCACACGGCATGCAGCTGGGGATGTTTTTTCTGGGACGGTCCAGGCAGCCCCACCTTAGGGAGACCAGTGGGAGACCCGCAGAGGGCGCAGCACCATGCAGCCCCAGAGACTGGCCAATGCTCACAAGGGCCGAGGGCAGGAAAGACAGAGGCGGACAGGGCACTGCGGGTGTGGGGACAGAGGAGACCTGAGCAGGAGTGGGAGTCCAGGGGCCGGGCCTGTGTCCTCCCTATTGAGCCCTGTCCAGGGAGAAGCTGGACCCCTCCCACATATTTGGCTACTTCCCTATATGTCGGGCATCACTTCAAAATCAGTAAGCCCCTGGCTGACGCACCAGGGTGTGCCCTGCGGCAGCGGGTCTACAGGAGGGTGACAAACGAACCCTAGGAAGGGTGAGCTCAGTGAGCATGCCGACCCTGCCATCAGCCACAGGTGCCACAGACACACCGCATGCCAACCTGCCTTAGCGCAGACCCCGAATGTCAAAAATGGCATGAATGTAAATTACCATATACCCTGTGCTCTCACACGATATATCAGACACCGGTGCACAACAGAATGCCATGCACCACACACACACAGACCATCACACACACAGACCTGCACACACCACAGACCTGCACACACACAGACCATCACACACACAGACCTGCACACACACAGACCATCACACACACAGACCTGTACATACACAGACCATCACACACACAGACCTGCACACACACAGACCTGCACACACACAGACCATCACACACACAGACCTGCACACACCACAGACCTGCACACACACAGACCGTCACACACACAGACCTGCACACACACAGATCATCACACACACAGACCTGCACACACACAGACCTGCACACACACAGACCACCACACACACAGACCATCACACACCACAGACC
>NW_022103901.1:568335-575371 GCF_000313985.2 Echinops telfairi
GCACACACACAGATCATCACACACACAGACCATCACACACCACAGACCATCACACACACAGACCTGCACACACCACAGGTGGCTTCATACACAGCCACGTACCAAACTACAGATCCAATGGGTTGTTCTCCAGTCTCTACTTGGGCACTGCCGGCCATGGCACATTGGTGACCCCCTCGGAGATTCCCATCCTCCACACTGGAGATGGGGCTGGATCCCCAGCCAAGATTTGTCATGGGTAACGGGTGTGTCTGTGGAGCCTGTGTGTTGCTATGAATCTGATCGGGATTATCAGGCCTTCTGGACTAAGACAGACTAGGAAGAAAGGCTGGCTGTTGAGTTCCAAAGATCAGCCATGAGAACCAAGTCGGAAAGTCCGTGTGGCCCCACCGCGAGTCAGGCAGCCACAGCACCCGCATGCCCAGCCCTGAAAGCCCTCAGCAGCACCTGTGCTCTCCACCCCATCCCCGGGGCCAGAATCACGTCACCAGCGCCACCCCCACCACCAGCCTACACCAGTCATTCAGTCCTAACTCCCAGGAGCCCACAGGTGTCCAAGAACCTGACTGTTCAGAACAGAGCAGACTGCTTAACACCACGTGCCACCAGGGACCACTCTATAGAGCCCAGACACCCTGGTCTGGGGTGCTCACGGAACACAAGGGGGCCACTCCGGTTCCTCTCAGGGCTGGGGAACTTATGAACACATGTGCACAGGCATGGATGCAGAGGTAAAGATGACACAGGTTTACGCGAATATTTCTGATTCACACTCAGGATAGCAGGGCCCCAATGGCCATTCCTTTCTCCCCCATGGAACTTCTGTTCTAAAGGACATCAGGAACTTTGGAAATCCTGGTTCCAGGAGCACCAGGTACACATAACTCGGTCACCTGTTTTATTTCCTTTTGTGTTCAGGGACCGGGCGTCCACTGGACCCACCTGGGTCCGAGGACAAACCTCGGAGCAGATCGGCATCAGAGGAGCTGCTGCCTCTCCAGCCCTCCCGTCTGTCCCCAAACAGGGACACTTCACAAAACAGGGCACCTAGCCCCTTGAGGGTTGCTTCACGCATGCGCGCGCGCGCGCGCACACACACACACACACACACACACACACACACACACACACGAGGGGCCGCAGCATCACATGTGGGCAGGGACAGGGCAGGGTCAGGGAGGTAGCCCTCCCCACAGCTGCTGGGAGTGAGGCTCTGCGGGGTCTGACGTCACTGAGCAAAGACTGGCGCACACACACACACACACACACCCCACTGCTGTTGGGCTGTGCCCGCGCGGCACCTTGCCCTCAGGTTTCTCAGGCCGTCTTCCCGGGGCAGGCTGCAGGGCTGACTTGCCAGATTTGGATGGGAGTCTGGACTAGGGCCCTTCCTTCCGCTCCCGAGCCGCCACGGTGCACCAGGCAGGGAAGAGGCAAGCAGCCTTGCAGGGGACTGAGCATGGAGCAGACCCACGGGGCTGAGCCCCAGGGCCCAGGCACACGCTCGTTCATCCACACGTGATGGACAGCCGTGTCCCAGCCACCCTGGCAGCGTGATGCTGCTGAGGCTCTATGGGAGGGTACGGCCCCTGGGCAGCTGATGCAGCGAGAGGGGTGACCCTGGTGTGGGCTGGATGCAGACAAGCCCCTGCCATCAGATGCAGGGATCCCTGCAGTGGGGGGCCCTTCCAGCTCACCAGTCCTGTGGTGGGGATGCAGGCACCCATTACCTGACGCCCAGTGCTAGGGAGGTGCCAGCACCCCTCCGGCGGCTGTCTGATGCTGAGCCTGCTCCCAGATCACATGACCATCCAGTGCCCTCAGGGGGTAGCGTATCCCCCTCCTGTCTTGTCTCCTCCAAGTGGCTTCTCAGGACCATGGACAGGAAGACCCCCTCAGGGCCCTCTAGAACCCATAAAGCGGGAGGGATCTAGGGCGGGGGTCCCTGGAAATCTCTGGGAGTGCGCCGTGCCCCAAATAGGAGTCCCACAGCACTGTGACGTGTTTCTGCAGCAGGTGTGGGCAGACAAGGCCACCAGGGGCAGGCCTGTGAAATGTGCAGACACCCAGGCACAGTGCCCGTGAAAGCCCAGGAGCTCTGCCTCTGCCCTGCCAGCCGGCTGGAAAGCAGCGTCACACTGACTACCAGCAGGTGGGGCATGTGGGCAGGCGGCTCGGCGGACACAGAGGTCCCTCGTGGGCACTGAGTCCTTCTCTATGACAATCCCTGGTCAAGTGTGCTCACATCCGGACTCCTGCCCCCAGACCCCAGCCATAGCTGGTTTCCACATGAATTTCAGCTGCAGGCGGCCACACTGTCCAGCCATGTCCAGTGCAGTCCCTTCCCGAGGAGACCAGCGCTGCGCCAGTGGCTGCAGAGAAGCTGCCAGGCTGGGGACGCCCCCCACATCGTGCTTGGCAGCCTGACTTTGCTGCTTCAGCCGGGAGAAAAGAGCCAGCAGGGAAATGGTTAATACTGGTGGGAGGAGGCGCCAGCAGGGCAGGCAAGCTGAGCCTGGGGAGGGGCCTGGAGCCTATAAAACCCAGGGAGGGGAGGGAGGCTGCAGACCCGCTGGACTCACCAAGAGCGGCCCAGGCCCATCGCACCCAGGAGACCTGCCAGTCCAGCCCCCTGCCGGGTAGCCACACACACCTGTTGCCTGGCTTGGGCACAGGTATAAGGGCCATGAGCCCAGGCTGCCAGGGACCAGCACCCTGTGGCCATGAGGCTCGAGCAGGTAAGAGGGGGCTTGGGGCTGAGTGGGGGTCCTGGGGAGATAGCGCAGGCAGGTGGAATGGAGGCAGGACCTCTTCCCTCCTCCTCCCCCCACCACCGCGAGGAGACACCTGCTCTGAGAGTCTTCAGCGACTGCTCATGAGGGCCAGTGCAGCCGAGACAGTGCCGGGCAGTCCCCAAGAGGTCTGCCCACAACCACATAGCCCAACAGAGGGGCGTGCCCCGTGTGGACAGCCCTTTACAGCAGATCAGACCACAGGGGCCAGGTGGTCTCCCCAGCCTGGACAGCCCTGGGAATGGACTCATGTCCGGCCCATCTGGAACTGGATCTTGCATCAGAAGTGAACTTCATCAGGGCCCCATCCTTTTGTTAGGCAGGGTGGTGCTGGTGCCCCAGAGCCCATTTGTGCCCCCCCCCCCCACTCATGCGGTGATCACAGGTGCAAGGGCAGACATGGCCCGAGGGCCTATTCCCAGCCAGCCTTGCAGTCCAGCCCTTTCCCACAAGGAGCTTTGGGGTGGTGGCTGGGTAGCCACAGGCCAGCAGCCGGAACCTGCTGGGCTCCGTGGGAGAGAGGAGGCTTTCTGCTCTGGGAATTGACACCCTGGGAGACCCACAGGGCCTTTCTATCTGCCCGTGAGGTCGCGCCGAGTCGGACTCCACTCGAGGATGGTGAGGAGTCCTTCCTAAAGTGCTGACCTGTCAGGGGCAGATAGCCTGTGCACAGCCCCACGGGAGTCTGAACACAGGGCTCAGAGCCTGGAGCTTATGCCAGGGGTCACCAGTGGGCATTGGTCAGTGATGCCAACCAGGGTTTGCTCCTTTCTCTCCGGCAAGTCCGGCAGTACTGGGCGAGAAGGGAGCACTGTCCTCGTCCTCTCTCCAGCCTGCTGGGTCTTGGGGTGTGCAGTGCTGTTTGGGGGCTCAGTCAGCAAGCACCCCAGTCTGGCCACCAAGAGTGTCCACAGACACCACCAGTGTCCCCTGGGGATAGAACATTCTGGGGGCACAGCAAAACCCATAGCCCGCTGGGGACACACAGCCTACTTCCTGTGCCCCCCCACCCCCTACCCAACACGTAAACATCTGGAAGTTTCCTCTGCCCGACTTCTTCTGCACCACGCAGGGCCAGGGCTCAGGGGTGGCTGCTGGGTCCTTGGGTGAGCCATTCCACCTGGCCGGGCGCTCGGTCCTGCCCCTGCCCTGATCCATCTGTCAGCATGCTGGGTAGCAGAGCAGGCCAGGGCTCCCAGCAGGAGGCTTCCCTGAGGCAGGACCTCTCCATACCCCACTTCCAGAAGCCAGGTTTTCCCCGCCCGCCTTGTCTCTCTTTCCCACAGCTGCCCGGTCGCAGTTTCCTCTCCAGACAGCCAGTACTTTTCCTCTGGCTCTCACACACCCCACAAGACACCACTCCTCTGCTAGGTGGTTTCCAGAAATGTTCGCTCAAGTGTGGGCAGGCCCTCCGAGGCCTGGGAGAGCAGGGTCTTCCCTGCACACGGGCTTCTCCTCCCATTTAGGAACCCGTCTCTGAGAGCCTCCCGCTCCCGAGGGGATGCTCACGAAGCAGTATGCACGGTGCTCAAGCCCCTGTGCTTGCTCTGCAGGCCCCGGACGGCGAGGCAGCCCCGGAGGGCAGCAAGAAGGGGCCAGTGGAGAGCCCTGAGGAGCCCCCAGCCGGCCATCAGCGGGAGCCCCTTGCTTACAGCCCACTGCTGCCTGAGACTAACAGTCACTGTAGCACCGCCTGCTGCTTACTGGGGCGCACTCTCGTCCCGCTGCCCGGAATGCCTGCTGCAAGCCCTCTCCTTGCCAAGATGGGTGAGAGCAGTGCGCCTTCCCACCAAGCCTGAGCGTGCCTGGCAGAGGTGTGGTCATGGAGGGCTACTCGGGCACAGCACCGTCCATCACCCCCAATGGCACGCTGGTGGGGGCGGGCCCAGCGGCCAACCACACGGACGGCCTCCAGGAGCACCAGCAGTACGTGGTGGGCCTCTTCCTGTCCTGCCTGTACACCGTCTTCCTCTTCCCCATTGGCTTTGTGGGCAACATCCTGATCCTGGTGGTCAACCTCAGCTACCGCGAGAAGATGACCATCCCCGACCTGTACTTCATCAACCTGGCGGCCGCCGACCTCATCCTGGTAGCCGACTCCCTCATCGAGGTCTTCAACCTGGACGAGCACTACTACGACATCAGCGTGCTCTGCACCTTCATGTCGCTCTTCCTGCAGATCAACATGTACAGCAGCATCTTCTTCCTCACCTGGATGAGCTTCGACCGCTACGTGGCGCTGGCGCGGGCCATGCGCGCCAGCCTCTTCCGCACCAAGCAGCACGCCCGCCTCAGCTGCGGCCTCATCTGGCTGGCCTCGGCCTCGGCCACGCTGGTGCCCTTCACGGCCGTGCACCTGCAGCACTCCAGGGACGCTTGCTTCTGCTTCGCCGACGTGCGCGAGGTCCAGTGGCTGGAGGTCATCCTAGGCTTCATCCTGCCTCTGGCCGTCATCGGCCTGTGCTACTCGCTCATCGCGCGTGTGCTGCTAGGCGAGCACCGGCACCGCGGCCTGCGGCCCCGGCGGCAGAAGGCGCTGCGCATGATCCTGGCTGTGGTGCTGGTCTTCTTTGTCTGCTGGCTGCCAGAGAACGTCTTCATCAGCGTGCACCTGCTGCAGCGCCCACGGCCCGGGGCGTCCTACTGCAAGCAGGCCTTCCGCCACGCCTACCCGCTCACCGGCCACATCGTCAACCTGGCGGCCTTCTCCAACAGCTGCCTGAACCCCCTCATCTACAGCTTTCTCGGGGAGACCTTCCGGGACAAGCTGCGGCTGTACGTCGAGCAGAAGACCCGCACGCTGGCGCTGCACCGCTTCTGCCACGCTGCGCTCAAGGCTGTGCTGCCCGACAGCGCCGAGCCATCCGACGCCAAGCTCAGCAGCGCCGTGTGAGGCCGGCTCTGCATGTCTGCCTGGTGAGAGGGCCCACCGAGGGCGTCCGCACAAGGGGCGCCCCTCAGTGGTGCATGCAGTGCTGGCTGGCCAGGGCACCAGGAGGGGCCTCTAAGGGGGACCCACCAGGACCTGCCACCCCAGGGGTGCCCCGGTTTGCGTGCACGCTGACGAGTTTAGAGACAATTAAAGTGTAGGGAGCAACCAGCTTGCACGCTCTGTTCTCTGTCCCTCCCACCGCCCCGCCTGAGTCCTATGCCTGGCTGTGTCAGTGACATGCGCATGGCCCATCCTCTCTCCTGCCCTGCCGAGGCTGAGCAAGGTCAGGGGGCAGCGGAGGGAGCGTGGTGTGGGGAGTGGGACCATGTCGGAAGGAACATGGAATGTGGGGAGCGGGTGCTGCAGGGTCAGAGCTGGCCCCCCCGGCAGCAGAGACCTTGGTGTAACCAGGCACAGCTCCTGCCGGAGTAAAACCCAGGGAGCGAGGCTGCTCCCTCCCCAGCCCTCGCTACCCCCCAGCAGTGGGCCTAGGTCACAGGCTGGCCCCTCCTCGGCCTGTGGCAACCCCAGCGGTGGCCCCAGCACCAGAGCCTGGCCTTCCCCAGGAGAGCCTGGTGTTCTGCCTCCCCAAGGGCGCTGGCTGGCCCCCGTCTACCAAGCTGCTCCACGTGCCACCCCCACCCCACCCCACTTTCCAGAAGTTTCCGGTGGGAGACCTGGCAGCGGTCTCTGATTGAGGAGGATGCTGGGATAGTCGTGCTTCTTTCTGGGGAAGACAGAGTTCCTGTCATCAAATCTGAAGGGAGAGGCGCCGTGGGCCCTGCACAGCCTGCAAACAAGCTGCGGGGGGTGGGGAGGGGTGGTAGAGGGGGGTGTGTGCGCTGTTCTGACACCCCCCATTTCTGAGGCTGATGGGACGAGGCTGGGACCCTGGAAGCCACAGGAGCTGCCCACCTGCCAGGGAGCTGCGAGCTTCCTCCTGGCAAACACATTCATGCCTGAACCTAGCCAAGACCCGCTTTCTAAGCAAACAGCCCAGTCCACCCTGAGTATGCGGACAGATTCCCACAAGCCCATTCCCATGGGGACTGACGTGTGACAGGGAGGTTACAGGTGGCCACAGTGGTCAGGGGTGTCCACAGGGTCGTCCAGGTGGCTCTGTCCAGAGGGCGTGGCACCCCCACTTACCCCACTAGGTTCATCGACACAGTGGCAGCTCTGGGCAGGGCCTCCTCGAATCCCCTCACCCCCCAGCAGGTGCCTAAACCACACATGCCGGTGCAAGGGCCCCCCATCAGTCAGGATAGACCCCACTTGCGTACGTGTACACACACACACACACACACACACG
>NW_022103901.1:575491-588822 GCF_000313985.2 Echinops telfairi
CACACACACACACACACACACACACGGGCCCCCCATCAGTCAGGATAGACCCACTTGCGTACGTACACACACACACACACACACACACACACAGCTCTGTGAGAGGCCCTGGGTCCAACGGGGCCCCAACCACAGCCCCTAGAGGGCAAGCCTCTCCCACCTCTAGGCAGCCTCCACCCGGGACCTAGCCCCCATTGAGTCACCGAGCACCCGCCCCGTAGGGGAGCAGCTCTGGGTTCGTGAGAGACGGTGCTCACGTACAGGGCTGGTGGGAGATGGGGGACTCAGCTCACACAGGGCCGTAAGGGCACCAGGCGTCTCCAGTCTCCTTTGATGCTGATGTCCGTGGGCTCACGGGCATGAGGCAGCGAAGGCAGAGCTGGGGCAGCCTGCTCCAGCGGGCAGCGCTCCTCCAGCGTGGAGAGTAGGGACTCCTGGCACTCCTCTGGGCAGGCGCACCAAGATAAGATCAAGGCGTCCTAATGACCTTGTTGTTTCCGTTAGCCCAGCTCTCCCCACCCTATAGGTCACTGCGTGAGCCAGGCTGTGGGGCAGTCAGGGGCCACCAGGAGCCCAAGGCTTGGAGACAAGAGTGGAACACGGCTAAGAGCGCCCCACGGGGCTCCCATGGCCCAGGAAGCGGGCGAGCCGGGCGGCTGTGAGGGGCTGAGTTAAACCAGCAGGAGAGGCTGAGGATAAGAAACAGCTAGTTCCACGCTGCTCCCTGGGAGCCAGCACAGGCGTCAGCAGATGTGCGAGAGCTTCCCCACGTCGTCTGTGAGTGGGACACAGGGCTCTCTGCTCCTGTCATTCACAGCGGGGCCGTGGAAGGTTGTGACAAGTTGGACCGGCTCGGTGCCACTGGGTCTGGGCGTGGCCAGAGGCTGTGACCATCACAGGTGTGTCACAGGGCAATGTACACAGTTCAGAGGCCACCGGATCTCAGCAGTCCTGGTCAACCGGCCAGGCCAGGCCTCCTGGTCTGACTTGGGCCCAGAGTGACCCACAAGCAGAAGGCATGGAAGGGTCACTTCACTGAGCACCAGGCCACCTGCTTCCGGGCAGCCCCACATCTGCACATTCCCAGAGGGTGGCCGGATGCCCATCTCCCTCACTGAGGACACCATGTTGGGGTGGGGGACATGGACCTTCCAGATGGGGGTCTGGCACGGGGGAGCCGAATGGTTAGCTGAGTACCAGAGCCAGGCATGCCCGAGGGCACCTGCCCACTGGGTTCTAGCTGCCAGGCAGGTGGTCCAAGCTTCGCCCTCAACCCTCCAAACAAGCAGCACAACCCTGCCTATTCATACACATGCCACAGACACACACGTGTACATGCATGCCAGGATCATACATACACATACACACATGCCCACTCAGGTGACGCACATGCATCACTCACACACAGCCACATGCATATGCCCACATCATATATGTATACATGCACACACATGCCCACTCACTCACACACACCATATCCACATACATGGGCACATACTCACACCAAACATGCACACACACGTACACATGTCCCCTCACACACGAACACACCATGTCCATTTACACAGGCACATGTACATGCTCACACCCACACTCATACGCCCTGTTTCCAGAAGCACTGACATCAAGCGCCAGGTGGGTGGGTTCCCAGGCAGCGGCGGCAGCACATGGACACAAGGGGCAAACAAGGGTCGGCGCGTGCAGGGGACAGAAACCTTCCAAGGTGGACTAGGTGATGGGCTAGCGAAGCCTCCTGCCCCACGGCGCGGGTCCCTTCAGAGAGCATGGCTCTGCGCAGCGGTGCCTCACACCATGGACCGACCTTCTGTGCTTGGCCAGCGTCACCGCGTTCTTTGCATGGACTTCCGAAGCTCCACAAGGAGCCACTCCAGGACAGCGGTGCTGCCCGCGCCTGTGCCAGGGAGGCCCGCTGAGAACAGCCGCCTCACGGGCAGTGTGTGCCCAACACGAGAGGTCCACCTGCCCTCACACAGCTGTTCCCACTGCCCCCAGGACCCCGCTCACGGTGAGCATGCCTTGTGACAGGTCCTGGACTCAGACACGGGTCCCCCGCCTCCCCGGCTACTGTCATGTGTATATTTGGGCAAAAGAGAGGTCCTCCCCAGTTAGTAGGCGTGTCCTCCTGAGAGGAGACAAGCAGGCCGCTGGTGTGTCTGTCGCTACAGGGACCAGCTGAGTAGCCAGTCCAAACTGGACACTGTTTGTGCACTCCCAGTGGGGGGTGGCCGGTGCCTGGGAAAGGCGCCTTCAAAGCAGCTCTGTTTTTCCAGCTGGGGCCGCTCTGCCTGGGAAACTGCAGGCCGCAGCCAGACCACACTGACCAGACGCCACAGCACGCCACGGGGGCTGCCCACCGGGCGGGGTCTGGGCTCCATACTGGACAAGCCTTGGGTGGGGGTGGCGCGAGCAGCCAGGGGACGGACGATGTGCCCGATGGACAGATGTCGGCAGATGTTGTCATTGCTCTAACGAAATAAACGCGGCCAGCCACTGCACCCTGCACTCACTGGCACCGTCCTCAGGGCCAACGGCAGGTGGAGACCAGCATGGTCCAGCCGCGGATGCTGGGAGCCGCCTCGCCTTGCTGGTCAGGACCACAATCACCAGGCCAAACAAGGGATCATATACCCAGCCCTGTCACCAGGCCACAGGGGACGAGCCACGAGGAGGAGGTGAAAGCAGGAGCTGGCCCGGCACCCCCCTCGACTCGCCCCACTCCCCCCAAGCCAATGTCAGCTGAGCTTAAATATCCAATCTCTGTCACAACTGATCATTTCAAGACGGGCTGCAGGGCACCCTCCTAGACTGCTGAGAGAGAGGTGGGCCAGGGTCCTGGTCTGCCTTCCTTGGTGCCCAGCTCCAGGGCCTGTGTGTTGGCAGAACTCACTGGGACCTCAGAGCGTGGCTGCCAGGCCTTGTTCACGCGGCACCGGTGGGCGGACGAGACCCTCCAGCCTGTCCTCAGCAGCCAAGCGAGGCCACCGTTTTTTGCCACCATGGGACTCCCCGCCACGCAGCCACGGCCTGTGACGACATCCTGCCGCTGGACTGGCTGCAGGGCAGCGCTGGGCCCGAGGAAGGGCATTGGAGCTCAGAGACGCCCGGACAGCCGGGGACTCAGGGGGACTTGGGCAACAGGGTCAGCGTGTTGGCATCACTCCGTAAATCACCGTGGGAGAGCTGTCTGGGAAACCGGCAGGTGTGCTTAAAGTGTACCAACAGCTGGCCCTCCCCCGAGCTCCCACCATGGGTCTGGTTTACTCTGAGAAAGAGACAAAACCAGAATTGCTTTGAAAATCGAAACCAAGAATGGTATCCACAGCGGCCCTCTCCGCTCAGATCCAGGCTGAAAGGTGGAGGGAGCACCGAGGAGGAGAGAAGTGGCCACGGAAAGGCAGGGGGCCGGAGGGGGTTTCCTTTTTACTACTCAGAGCTGTTTCTCAGGCACGAGTCTGAACCAGAGCTTTCCAGGCGCACTGAGGGTGCCAGCCATTGGGGACCGCCTCGCCAACTGCAGGGCTCCATCTTCCCCACCTTCCGGAGGTCAGGTCCAGCCCCCCATAGCCCCTCAGGGCCAGATGCACAGGCCAGCCTGGATGTGGCCCCCGGCCTGTTCAGGATGAACTGGGAGAACTTGCCGCTCTCTCCCCTAGATCGAGCGCATGGGACCCTAAAGTGGTGGTGCCCCTGAATCTAATTCTTCCATTTCTCCCTTCAGCCACATCGATCCTGCTGGTCAACGTGTGTGCTTAGCTGTGCATTCCCATGGCTGTACTTTTACCTGTCGTACTTCAGCGTGAGGACTTTGCTTGGAGGGGCGAGTCTCTCCTTGAACGCTCCCAGAACCTAGGCTTTGAGATGAGCTATCACTCTGCCCCCGCGCCCTTTGTGATCGCCCTGCTGCAGAGAGCTGCCCGCTGCTGGGCAGCACAGTGCTTGGGACCCTGTTCTGCAGGAGTCCGTGAGCCTCCTGCTCCCAACACGTGTGTGTGCAGTGCCCCAATGAAAGGGGCCGCCTGTGTGGTGCCCGTCTGCACCTGGCACGCAGTCTGTGGGTCAGGAGTTCCAGTTTTGTGAAAGGCTGGTGTCCCGCCAACCCCAGCTTCCCAGCAATGTCACTGCGCCAGTCCCCACTCTTAGGACGGTGGCTCTTGGCTTTAGGCCAGAGCTCAGCCACACAAAGGCAGGTGTCTATGGTCATCTCTCATGGTCATGCGGCTGTCAGGACACCAGCCCCTGGGCTGTGTCCACCTACTGTGCGTGGCCTTCTCGCGTATTCCACACTTGTTGCTTTGAGCCTTCCAGGCACTCCCACGTGTGCAGCAGGAGGAAGAGCCACTCTAGAAAGAAGGTCCGCACATACATGCACTCAGCTTCCCGATGCGCACGTGTCTGCCACTTCAAAATGCCTTAAAGGCTCAGGGCTGGGGGCACCTGAAAGCCCAGGCTGCACCTGAGCCCTCCACCGACGGCGGGTTCCTGTCTGAGGGGCACGAGACTGGCCGTCCTTAGAGTCCCACTTAACACCCTGGGAGACCCTGGAGATCCCCAGTGTCCATCTCACATCATGTCCCCACACCTGCCTATACTGACCGGAGGGGCACAGAGCAGGGCCGGGCTTCTGTGCAGAGCCTGGAGCTGCTGGGGGGAGCCACCTGAGGGCGAGGCTTGGGCGGGGCATGGGTGTGGCAAAGTACAGGGCACCACCCAAGTGGACAAACATGGGAAGATGAGGGCCTTTCGTGTGCGGAGCACACCTTCAAACTGGCAAGGGCGTGACCATGGTTCTGATGCTGGGAGGAGCCAGGGTGTCAGCTCAGACAGCAATGTGCCTCCAGCTGACCGCTGGTCTGCCGGGGTCCCTTCTCACACGGGCTCGTGTGCCGCCTCGACACCAGACAAGCCCTGCTGGAACCGCGAGGTCCCCACAGGCCGACCCTCAGGAGTCGCCTCCAGGCCTTTCTTCCTCCCCTACGCCTGGAAGCTTCGCTGAAACCTGCCCACCTGGGTGGCCCTGCTGACACCTGAAGTGGCACTGGCAAGGGGCCAGGTCTGCCGGGGCAGAGACCCATGTTGTGCCGCCAGCCCTGCAGCACCCGTGAGAAGGTGCCTGCGCAGGGGAGAGCACTCTCACGCCAGTGCTCGGCAGCTCAAGGGCTTGCCAAACCCAACCCAGCTCTCCTGCGGTGAGCACCTTCCAGAAGATGACTCCGGTGTTCCTTCCCAGAGGACGCTGGGAAGAGTAGCAGAAAGCTGGGGGGATTGGAGGGCAGTGATTTGGAGAACCCTGAATAGGAAGATGGACAAATGACAGTGAAGGCCCTGTCAGGGCAGATGGGAGACCCTCTGGAAGCGGCCTCAGACACCCCGACATCTCCAGGCCCGAGAGGATGGCGTGGACCTTCCCTGGGCAGGAGGAGCGAGATTCACCAGCACTGAGCCACGGGCCATCCACGGGCAGCGAGCTCTGCAGCCCTCACTTCAGGGGGAAGCACCTGCCCCTCAACACACCAGGCCCACTGTGGCTGTGCATGAGTCCACGCGGACTTTACCCCAAGTCCCTATGACCACGACCATCTGAAACTGCAGAGAGGTGACATCCTTCAGATCACGGAGAAACCGCCTGTGGCACGTGGCGGGGCCTGCGCGGCGGCTGCCCGGCTCCTTTGTGTTCCTCTATGTGGGCGAGCAGCCGCAAGAGCAAGGGCAGGCGGCCAGCCCGAGCCCCCCACACGCTGCCGGCGGAGTACACTGCCCGCAGGGGCCGGCTCACGGAAAGGAGGTCTGGGGGAGGCAGCTCTGCTGGGGGTGGGGCCTGCAGGGGGCAAGTATAAGAGGCCCCAAGGCAGCCTGTCCCCTGGCAACAGGAGCACACGTCCACCTCACTGCTGAATGGTGACCCTGGGGACCTCAAGGGGCTGCGGGAGGCGCACCTCAACCAGCTGAACATCATGGCTTCGTGGCCAAAGGGCTCATGTGGCTGCGAGGAGGCAGCAGGCAGAGGGGGCACCAGTGGCACACAGTCCACACCTGAGCTGGACATCCCTCGGGCATCGGGCTGCTGAGGGGTGAGCGTTGGGGCAGGGCCACACTGAGGGCCTTGACAGCACCATGCGGTGATGTCACAGTGGGCTCTCCTGTGGCCAGCAGCCCAGGAACCAGTGGGGTGGACTGAGGGGTGCAGGACCCTCTGGCCACCAAATACAATTACCCCCCCTCCTTCCCCCACTCCCACCGTGAAACCAGCTCAGCCCTGGGACGGTGCCTGCCTACCTTCCCTTCCCAGTGCTGGGCCCCTCAGGCCAGACCCCCTCTGCCCACCCCCAGGCTGAAGGCAGGTGTTCAGTGGACCGGCCCCTTGGGGCCGACTTTGGACACTCGTGTGGGACTTTACAAGCACAGAGAGCATGACACTTGCCTCAGGGGGTCCGAAGGTTTTGATGTGCCCGGAGGAGGGCGAGGATCTTGCTGGGGGCCCCTGGACTCCAGGACCAAGTCTTGCCTTGATTCCCCCAGAGTATCCCTGCCCCACAGTGCTCCTTGCATCTAGGACTGCCTGCTTCCAGGGACCTTGACTGAAGCTAGCTTTGGGAAAAGGCTGGCGTATAAATGCAAGGCAAGTGGCGGGGCTGGAGGGAGACCGCTTAGTAGCAGTAAAGTAGATCCCAACCCACTGCAATCCAGGGGCCTCTCTGAGTGACCTACAGGACAGAGTAGAACAGCCCCCATGGGGCTTCTCAGGCGATAAATCTCGGCAGGAGCAACCCTCCTCAGCTTTCTCCCAAGGAGTGGCTGGTGGGTTCAAACAGCTGACTTTGGGGTTTGCAGTCGAAGGCGTTCAGGCAGAACTAAAACAAAAGAAACAGAATTGGCCTAGCTTCAAGCACCACAACCCATACAGGCAGCCAGACTGGCTTCTTACAACACATGATCCCTGGAGGGGAGCGCTGACAGGTCCACATGGGGGAGACAGCCACCCCAAGCACTGGCGCCACCGATTTCTCTCCTCATGCTGCGAGACCCCGTACAGCACAGGCCCCACCTGGGGAAATGCCAAGGAGCCAGTCCAGTCGGAGGTGCAAAGCCACCAGGTGTTCTGCAGGAGAAAGCTGTGGCTAAGGCCCTCTGTGACGACTCCCGGCCTCGGGGCCTCCACACGCCCCATAGGGCTCCCGGGGATCCATCTGGTCTGGGAGTGGGCTCACAGCAGAGGGAGGGGAACAGCTCTGAGAGTTCCCGCCCACCCGGGGGGCAGGGCCGGCGTGGCTGGTTTTGCTCCTGTACTTTTCTGCGATGGCTAATGTTTTTTGCATTGATCATGCGTTACTCAGGATAGATTATCACGCCGGTTTTAAAATCACATTTGCTGAGTGATTTTCTGTCTGCCCCCCGGAGGCAGGCCCGGATGCCTTCCTGGCTGACCAGAGCCGCAGGCCTTGACCCAGCTAGGGGGTACATAGTGGGGGGGTGGGGGGGGTAGCAGATCCTGTTTCACTGGGCCCTGACCCCGGAGTGTCAGATCTGCACAGGCCCAGGGAAGCTAGGCGCCCGGCTCCCGCTGGGTCTGGACAGCAGGCTCTCCCAGAGCTGTGCTCTGAGCTGAGTGTGCTCACGATGGGGGTGGGGACAGCTGCTGAGTCCAGCACACAAACAGGACACCCTAGCCACAGCCGCAGCACCCAGCCCAGCCAGGAAATCCTCCGGGGCCTGGAGGCCTAGCTGCTCAAGTAGGAAGGCTAGGGGTCTACATGCCCGTTTCTCAGGGTGCCAGCCCATGGCGGCCAGAGGTACAGAGATCATCCCACAGCAGCCGGAGGACGAGGATGGCCACTCGGGACGGCATCTGGCAGATTCTTATTACAGGGACAGCACTGACCACGCAAGCAGAACAGCAAGCCCACGCAGGGCGTTCACTCCTTCACAGACAACTCACCACAGGGCCCTGCGCAGAGGGGCACTGAGGTCCTTCAGTGGACCCCATGGACAGACAGTGCTGCATCTAATTGTAGTGGTGGCTCCACAAGGTTCCACGTTTGATAAAACCACAGGGGTGTACACACAGACACACTCATGCCCACCCACCAAGTACACACAACATACCATACATGAACACACACGCACACTACATATAATGCGTTCTCACTCACATTCGCCTGCCATGTGAACACATGCACACATATCATGCATGAACACACACATACACACTACACACCACGTGTACACACTTACACCTGCCTGCCATGTGAACACATGCACACATCATACATGAACACACATGCACACTACACACCACTGACACACACATGTACTTTCACACACTCATACCCACCTACCATGTACACATGTGCAGGTACACACGATACATATACACACATTCCGTACACATTCACACCTACCCACCATGCATTCAGGCACACACACATACATGTACACACCTGCACACTATACACCATTCACACATGCGTGCACATACATGTACACACATTTCATGCACTCATACCCTTCCTACACACATACTTGCACACACGCTATACAGGCCAACATGCATACACAATACATACCCCACAACTACACATGCTACATGAACTCACACCACACACCCCAATGCACACACATACATGCACACATTACACCCCCCGGCACACACACACGCACACACACACGAATATGAGTAAACTAGTGAACTCGAAAACGTTCTGTGGGTTGTATAGGTGCAACTCACTGGTTTTGATTAGACAAGATATTATCCCTGGGAAAATGGGGTGGTGGGCATGCAGGACCTCCCTAAACACTTTACAAAGTCCTGCCAACCTCCTGTTAAGTACAAATAAACGCTGTAGCAAGAGCCCACTAAGGATACCAGCTGCCCTCTCTGCCCCGACAGGCTGGCAGCTGTGCCTGAGGCTCCAGTGTGCCCCGCCGGGGAGGGGAGGAGGAAGAGGGAGGCGCCCAGGACCCATCCAGCCATCCGCCCCGCGGGGAGAGAGGTCCTCTCTCCCAAGCAGGCAGAGCCCCAAAGCGCTGGCCAAACATTCCCGGATCCGACTGCTGAGCACTGATAGCATCGGTTCAGGATGGCGACGGGTGGGGTGCAAACGCCAACGGCAATGGACCATGGGATTTGAAACGAAGAAGAAAATTTACATCTGTGCCCCAAGAGCAAATATTCAGACAAACACCTTACACAACACACGGTATTTGCATGACGACGAGGGGCAGAAACCAAACAGAGAGGGTCCCCACACTCCCTCCTGGGCAAGAAGTCAGCGGCGGGTCTGCTGTGTAGATGAATCCAGCTCCGCCTGAGGGCCCCAGTTGAGGGCACTGCGGAGCGGACACAGGAAGTTGAGGCCGCGCTGCTGCGGAGGAAGGATGCAGACGGCTGGCCTGCCACCACATGGTGCTGGGGCTTCCCTGGGCACAGGGCAGCGGGAGTGCATCACGTGGCAGCCGGTGGGGGGGCGGGGAGCGTAGGAGCATGTGGACAGGCCCACCGGGCTATGATGCTGAGACAAGTGAGCACGTGTGCCCATGCATGTCTGCCATCAGCAGAGGCTGCAGACAAGTTCTCAGAGTCCTGGGCCAATCTCCGTCTTTATGCTCAGATAAAGGTCCAATCTAAACAGTGGTTTCTGAGGGGCTGACCGGGCTAGCCAGGGTCAGCCCAGGAAGTGCCAGTGACTGTGTGCTGGGACCCCAGGGCCAAGGGCCGTCCTCGCTGCTGTCTCGCAGGGCACAGGTTACTGGCACTCGCAGGGGCCTTGCTATGAGGCCATGGTCAGCGAGTGGAAACGTGCGCCAGTGAGAAAGAGGTCAGGGAGCTTTCCCCAAGCAACTGGCCCATCAGGACGGCACACTGCCCACTAGCTGGGCAGCCAGGGCCTCTCCTGGAGGTCTCCTTGGGAGACCAGGCCCCACAGACATGGACAAGCAGCACTGTCTGAGTGCCCTGAAGATGCCCAGCCTGCTGCCTGGACACGGGCCGGCACATTGAGGGATGGGTGCAGCATGGGCATTTTGTTCAGTATGTTCTCCCCGGTTTTGTGGCAATGCTTTCTGACTTACTCTCAGATGCAAAAGCGGGGGCTTCAACACGTGTGTGGGCACCTCCCCCATCTCTTCATTCCATTTCCCACAGTCTTTTAAAAAAGAACTACTTGTCATTGCAGCTAGGTGGGGGTTTGCATTTCAGATCATCAGTGACGCATTCACCCCACCCCCACCCCGCAGTTTACCCTTCTCCTCATCTAAGGCTCCCAGGCCGCATACAGAGAAAGAGCCAGGGCGGCGGCAATTTCACAAAAACACGCTCACAATGGACTCAGAGCCTAAACTCCCACGGCTGCGGACGGACGGACGCTGCTGGAGGCAGCCTGCCCTGGGTGGCCTGGGGCCTGGCTTTGGACACACCCGAAGTGCAGTCTGCGGAGGGAAAAATGGGAGGCCGTCTGGAGACTGTCAGGAGAGTGAGATGGCAGCCCAGGTGGAGGGAAATCTTTGCAAAGAAGGTTAAGGACATTCATGAAGATAAACTAACAATGTAGCCGCCTGGCCCAGGGCCACAGATGCCCAAACAGGAGGGAGGGTGTGATGCGCTAGTCGATTGATTTCCTGCTTAACTGCTCCGTGGTCCTAAAACTGCCCCAGAGAGCAGTCATGACCAAAGAGAATGAAGGGCGAGTGCCATCAGCCCAGCCGGCCACGGGTCCTCCTTGGCTGCAGTCCAACCTGCGGGCCTAGCACCTGTCCCACTGGGGGCCCCCACACCACGCCCAGGTTCAGGGGGATATCTATGGGAGGAGGACTATGACCATCTGGGGTCTCCCAGGGGTCACCCTCCCTCCTCGTGCACCTATAAGGAGTCAAATTCAGAAGCCCCAGGGAGCAGTTCCACTCTGTCCACTGTCTCTCCAGCACCCCACTAAGCTGCCAGGGGGCCACCTCCAACAAAGGGGGACGGATGCCCGAAAGCCTCCAGACAGGGGGCCTTGGAACCTGGACAGTCTTTCAGAAAAACGTGGAGCAAAACTCAAAATTACAAAAAAGACCAGACTTACTGGTCAGATAGACACTGCTGTAGCCAAGACACCCTTCTTAGACACCCTTCGAGCCTGGACCCCAATCTCAGCCAACAGCAAACAGGCCTATCCAGTGACCTGGTCTGGGGGTGCACTGGGTTACATCTCGAGCTGCTGACTACAAGATCAGCAGGTCAAGCCCACCAGCGGCTCTGAGGTCCAAGATGAGGGTGTCTGCTCCTGTAAAGTCACAGCTTCTGCAACCCCAGGGAGGAGCCCCGGCCCCACAGGGCCCCTGCAAGTTGGAATGGGCTCAAAGGCCGGTGGGGCGGGCGTGGAGGCAGAAATGCCAGGCAGCACCCACTCATCAGGACCACAGGTCATGTGGATTTGAAGGGCAGCCCATGCCTGAGGACCAGGCTCAGCAAGAAGGCAGGGGTGGGGGGTGGGGGTGGGGCAACGCCAGGGGGATGGGAGGAGGGTCTTGACAGCACAGGGTGCTGCAATCAGGGTCAGGGACCCTTCTTCTCTATAAACTCACCCACAAGAAAGAGTTCTTAAAAGAACACACCAGCAAGAAAGGCCGAATCACAGAACAAGCCCCACAGCACCAGCTGCTGCCGTGACCCAGCCCGAAGGATTCACGGGAGAACTGCAAGATGCCACAGCGCTCGCAAAACTCAAAGCCCGATCCCAAGCCAACAACTAGGAAAATGCGTGACCAAGACAAATGAAAACACGTTTAAAACCTAAAGTCTTAGCCAGTATTGACAAAGAAAAGGCTCAGACTACTATGGGAAAGAGTAAAGGTTCCTGAAGAGCTTAACCAGGCCCGGAGCAGGTCCACTCCTGGGCTCGTAATGTCTTCACCCACAGTCACTAAGAGGAGCACACAGCCCAGTGCCCATCACAGACGGGAGCATCCGGTCCCTGCGCACTGAGGAGCTCTGGTCGGGCACAGAGGGATGCGGCCCTGGTACTCAGATAGACTGTGCGGCAGGGTGAGCCAAGAGAGGGCACGTTGACATCCAGTGTCCAGGGAGCCCAGTTCTGGGTGGTGACCGAGGCTGCGAGGAGGAGGAGGAGAAGGAGGAGGGGGTGGGAGTTACTGCTGTGGGGCCCTGAGGCGCTTTGGAAAGAGAATGGTGGAGCGGCACAATGTGGTAAGGGAATGGGGTCTCAGAACGCCACACTTCAGACAGGTGGAACACTCACCTTCTTGGCATATTACCACCGGGAATGTGACATTCAGGAACTCAGCGCGGGAGAAGTCTCCCGCCACAGGACACCCAAGCCTGCAGGAGCCAGGCATGGTGATGTTAGTGAACAATCCCTCGAAGGGCAGTTAAACCTGCCAATCAAGTTGCAGCCTGATGACACCTCGGTGATGTCACAAGCCTTTTGCATAGCAGCAAGGTGAAAAGAGATGATCTCTCTTTGCCCCTTCACCTTTCTCCTCTCCAGGACTCTGTCTACCTCCAGGATGGCCCCATGTGGGGTGCCGACCCCTGGAGCTTCCGTAGCCTGCGGTGTTGACACTGACCTTGAAGGGCAGGGTGCTCCCACTGACCGGCCTGTGATCTCCCTGCATCCTGCACCACCACATGTGGCTCCGTGAGTCTGAAGAGGGACTTGGGGGCTACTCTCAGACCGATGAACTTGATTGGACTGTGCTGGCTTTGCTTCTCTGGTCAGCGCAGTCTAACACAGACCCTTACCTCACACCACACACAGTCAACTCAAAATAGACCTAGATTTAAGAACAGGAAGTAGAACGTGTTTGACATAAAACAAAGCATAAATCTTTGTGTGACCTTCAACTAGGAAATGGTGTCTGAGATAGGACAAAACGACAAGAGAAGAAAGCTTATCCGTTTGTTATAAACACAGACACGCACTGATCACACGCCCCACCCACCCCCAACCCAAGTTCTACGCCTGGAGTCCACCCAGGGAAAGGCAAACACAGGACGGCTGGCACACAGAGACCCCCGGGTATACGTGACCACCCACATCTAGAAACCAGCCCAGTACCCACGTTGGCAACAGAGCCACACAGCGGAGCACCGGTCGGCTGGCCAGCCTCCACTCTCCCATCAGCTCGCTGTGGCTTCCGAGAAACTGTGTGCTTCTGGGGCCTCGCAGGCTCATAAGGGGCTGGAGTCTGCCACTCAAGTACTCCCTCAATGCAAGAATACTTTCTTCTGTTAAATTGGCATTCTATGATGCTCACCTTCCCGACACAACCGCTGAAGACAAAGCGGGTGAATAAGCAAATGTGGTGAAGAAAGC
>NW_022103901.1:589906-591060 GCF_000313985.2 Echinops telfairi
AGGTTTGAAACCCAGAGGGCCGAAAAGCAAGGCCTGGGCAGCTCCCAACTCTGGGAGCACAAACACAATGGAGCATTCTGGTCAGAACAACAATCCCAGCTCCCCAGGGAGTTGTCATCCGGACCAGCAGCCCCTCACCCAACATTCCAGCTACATGAAGCAGTCTGGCCTGAGTGGCTGGGAAGGCCCGCTCAATGGCTGGGCGAGGCTGGTCATGTGCAGGAAATGCCGGTTTAATGCCCAGGTAAGCCCTGACTGTCAGCCAGAGGAAGGAGGGCAAACCACCACCCTGCACTGTGTTTATGTGTGTGTGGTGAGGGGAGGGGGGACTACACAGCACCCCGCCCATGGCCCCCAGGGCCTAGTGAAGTTGAGCTGGCCTGCGCCAGCACTTCCTGCAGGGACAGCAAGAGCACACAGGAAGTTCAGGGCTGCCTCTGGGAACTTGGGAACAAAGCAGTAACGCCCACCTCACTGAGAAGAAGGGGGAGGGGGGGTGTCTCAGGCACACCCTACTTCCCCACCTCCCCGTCCTGCTCTGTCTCAGGGGCATGGCACACCTGTCACTCTGGCCTGGGACACTAGAAGGACCTCCCAAACACCCCACTCTGTCTCGCGGACATGGCACCCCCACTCCTCATGGCGTTAGGACAAGGCCCCAGCACAGTGCTTTGGCCCGCCCCACCCGGCCAGCTGAGGGGACTGAGGACACATTCCTGAGGTAGAGTGGCCCCAGGGGAGGGTGAGCTTCTACTGCCCGGGCTGTGGGAAGGGACCGCCCGAGGGCAGCTGATGGTGCAGCTTCCTCACTCCCTAGTCTCGTCTTCCCGAGAGAGAGCCCGGGCACCAGTGGAAGGAGGCAGACCAGTGCTTCCCACCAACTCCCCAGCCCCGGCAGGAAACCCCAGGCGGAGACAAGGAGCCCTGCACAGCACCTGAGAGCAGGCTACCTTCCACTCGGAAGCACGCAGCACCTCTTTCCAAGAATGTCCTCGCTCCGCCCTAGCCCAACTTTAAACTGGCCCGACCTCTCCCAAGGGACACAGGTGGAGCTTTGTGGGCAGTGGCTGGCAGCCCCACCCACGGCGGGCTCCTCTAGGAACTGTCCACACCGATCAAAGGACGCTCGGAGTGGCACGGCAGGTTAAACGTTG
>NW_022103901.1:593531-595396 GCF_000313985.2 Echinops telfairi
GATAAATGGATGGAGTGGATGGATGGGGGACGAGAGGAAGTGGGGAGAGAAGGTGGAGGGAGCCAGGTGAGCAGGGAGGTGGGGAGGAGGACGTAAAGTAGGGGGCCAAGCGCGAGGGAAGCCAGGCTCCAGCGTCAGCCTGGAACCGCGCTGCTTCCAGCTCCGGGCGCAGGGCTGGAGGCCGCGGCCACCGCTCCGCGGCTCCGCGGCGACTTCTTCCCCGGGCCAGGCGAGGGCCGGAGGAAGGCAGGTGCGGGCGAGGCAGGTGTCTGCGGGCTGCGCGGAGCCCAGGGCCACCCCGGCCCCAGGCCGCCCGCCCTCGCGCGCATCCACGTGGGCCGGCGGGGCCGGAGGGCGGCCCGCCCGGACTCGGACACGTCGCGGCCATCCCGCTCGCACCTTTTCGCCGCCGCCCCCCGCGACCCCGACCCCGGACCCCGCCCCCACTACCTGTCGAGAACCTGGTGGCTGCCGATGCCCGGTTTCCGCCAGCGCCAAGCGGCTCAGAGCGAGGAGTCCCGCCCTCGGGAGCTCGGCGCCGCCCATTGGACAGCGCCCACGTCCGTCTAACATGCTGGCCAATGGCAAGTGGTATCTGAGAAAAGGCGGCGCGAGGCCCCGGCGCGGACTGGAGACGCCATCTCTAAGCGCCTATGGTTGCTAAGAGAGCCTCCGGTTGCCAAGGTAACGCCACCGCGCCCCGGACACAGTCGAGGTTGTCGGGGTTCCTCCCGCCACACCCGCAGTTTGCAAGGAAAGAAAGCGGTGCGCGCCGGGCATGGAGAGCCGCGGGGCCGGGAGCCGGCTCGGCTGGACGAGGCGGGCTGATGACGCGGATGGCGGTGCCTCCTGGGGCAGTGACGCGCCAGGGGCGGTGCCCGGGCCACTTCGGGGTGCAGCTTCCGTGGATGCTGAGAAATAGGGCTTTAATGCGCCTCAAATCCGGGTTTCTAGGGTCTGTGAAGGTTCTAGGAGCCCGGATGGCGCAGTGCGTTGATCGTTGGGCTACTAACCAAAAGTCAGAGGTTCGCTTCTCGGGAGACAAGCGAGGCAGTCTGCTTCCATAAGAATTACGCCCGTGGAGCACTGTGAGGCGGTTCTACGCTGCCCCACAAGGTCGCTGTGGACCGGAATTGACTTGTTGGCAGTGGGTCTGGGTTTTGTTCGTCGTTAACCCACCCATGCTATCAACTTGCGATGATCTTTGAACCTAGAGGCCAAAGTCCCCCTTGACTAGGCGGCCTTGCTCCAGACCCCGCTGCCTCGTGGCACTGAGCTCTTGAGAAGCGTGATCTAGGTGCCACCTGTTTGGGCCGGGTCTGGACTAAGCAGGCCCCAGCGCCTCTCCAGCTCCTCGGGAAGATAGAACTTCAAGGCCCCATTTCTCGGGAGGATAAATGACTATTGAAGATTTCCAGCCTCTCTCGGGAGGATAAATGACGAAGTCTGCATCTCGTGCCCCAGCATTCCAAGGAGCTTCTCTCTCCAGACCAATGCTGTGCAGCTCCTTCCCCAGTACCCCAGGAAGCAACTTATCTTACCAGGCCCCTTTGTACAGTCCCTGTCCCAGCACTCCAGGGAGTAGGCTGGCAAACAACAAATGCACTTCCCATGGATCGCATCCTGACTCAGACCTTGCAAGTGCAGCACCAGAAGCCTCTCTTTCCCCTGATCAGTACATACATCCTTGGCTCAAGCCCTATATATGTCCCACTGCCTCATTGCCAGGAGCAATTTTCCTGACCTAACTCCTTGGGTCTCAGAACTGCCCAGGGGTTCAAGATGCCCCTGTCACCTTCCCGACACAACCGCTGAAGACAAAGCAGGTGAATAAGCAAATGTGGTGAAGAAAGCTGATGGTGCCC
>NW_022103901.1:597384-598470 GCF_000313985.2 Echinops telfairi
GTGACATGGCACCTTAGTCCTTCTCTAAAGATGGGCCTGGAGACCTGCCATTGAAGGACCTCAGGGTGGACCGAGCTCTAGGTACCTGGCTGTGGTTTGGTTTTCGGTGTCTGTTAGCAGAGCATGAGGGCCCACACTCACCAAGTGAGTTGACCAGTGAACCAGTGTGGGGTGGAGGTGGTTGTGTCCAATAAGCCAGGGTGCTGCGCAGCTGTCCAGGGGGAGGAGGGTCCCCACCAGTGAGGGCGAGGTGCAGGGGCATTTGACTTTAACCAAAGGCCGGAGGCAAATGGCCCAGAAGTCCTTGGGTGGGGGGTGGGGGGACGAGGGCATCACTTCCTGACCTCTTACCCCCTGAGGAGCTAGTGACTTCTCAGGATGAATATAGCACGAGCTTTAAAAGAGCTCTTAAATATCACACTGATCAAGACTGAAAAGAGCCAACAGATCAGCAACTTGCCAGTTCTTGGTGAAGTGCTAGGAGTGGCCCAGTGTGCAGGCATCGCCCCCACTGCTGCTGCCCCAGACGGGGCCTATCCGGAGTGCCATCACACCACCGTGGGCATGTCTGAGAACAAGGTGTCTCTACTGCTTTAGGACAGCTGAGATCTAGACCTTGTACCTAGAGAGCTGCAGCTTGTTGTCACCAATAGCCAATGCTGCTGTGACCTGACACGCACGTGGCATCAGGTCTTCTGACCCAGTGTGTTGTGGCCCCATCTGGGTCTGTGTTTTGATTGTAGAAAATTCACAGTTGGGAAAAAATAATACTCAAGTTCTAAATATATTCAGCTCTCTAGTAATGGAATCGTGTTGCTTTGAAAAATGCCGGCTCCTAACCTCAATCCTCACTGCCGCCAAGTTGATTCTACACGGCAGGCCTACAGCAGAGACCACCCTGTGGGTTTCCGAAGCTGCAGCTCTCAAATGCTGACCTTGCAGTGGGCAGCCCACGGAGTAACCTGCCACACTAGCGATCATCAATAAAGCTCACTTCCCTCAGCTCCACTGTGTGTCAGCAATGCCCGGCCCCCACCAGCTGGGCAAGTCTTCAGACCCCACCTAGACCTGCAGACCAAAGTGGGG
>NW_022103901.1:599923-609249 GCF_000313985.2 Echinops telfairi
ATGAGGGAAGAGCGTGGGGGCTACCCCGGCATGGCTAGAAACCCCAGCCCTCCACCCACAATGTCCTGGTGATGAAACGAGAGGCCACTCTGCTGCCCTCCTGTGCCCGGCAGTAGGCAGTACCTGAGCTGCTGCGCCAGCTGCTGGGGAAGAGCGTGCCCGGCACTCTCATGGGCTTGGGTGGGTACTGGAGTAGAGACCCTGTGGAAAATCCAGGTCAGTGCCACCCACCAACCTGCTCACCAGCCGCTGCTTCCACGTGGTGCCCGGCTTGAGGCAATCACACAGGGCTTCCGTGTTTGGTGCCAGACAAGTGTGAAGTTGACATCCTCTCCATCTGACGGGGCACTTGGACCAAGCAACCCTGCCCCCGATGCTGCCCCCACCTGCTGCTAGCCCTGGGCAGTGGGCATCCCCTCTCACCCAGCTCTGCTGGAAGGGTGGCCTCCCGGCTGGCAGTCATGGTCCAGGGGGTGTCTATGCCGGAGGCAGAAGTTGCTCCGACACCTGTCACAGACCACCGGCAGCATTTCTCGTCTCTGGCAGCCGTCCTGCGAGCAGCGGTGCTTGAAGATCTAGGGGAGGAGACGGCATTACAGGGCCGTACTTCAGCCCCAGAGCAGACCTGGGCCCACACGAGCCTCCATGCCAGCGAGGGCCCAGGGCCAGCAACGAGACCTAACCAGAGGCCAACAGGAAGGCTGTGTCTTCCAGTGGGTCCTAGGGGCCAACTCTGGCAAGGGGACACACATAAGGACAGGGGCAGCAGGGAAACCCGCTGGCACCCCGCACTCGAGCAGCAGGGCCACCCCCGGGAAGGAGGTCCTGAGAGTGTCCCTGAGAGTGCGCAGCACCCTGCTGGGTGAGCCGGGGCGGGTGTGTGGGGGCTAAAAAGGCCAGACAACTGCCTGAGCTCCAAAATGGGCATCTACCAGCCTCCCACGGGCTGCAGGAACCCAAAAACCAGGGTCCCTGCTAGGAAGGCCCAGATGCCCCCTTGCCTTCTAAAGAGCAGGGGAGCAGTGGGCACCAGGCAGACGTGTGAGTCAGTGTTGGCAGCCCCCAACCCCAGCCCCAAACTAAAGATGGATGCAAACCCACAGAGCAGAAGGAACCCTGTGCGCTGAGGCGGAGCCATGCCTGACAGGAGCACTTCAGCCACCGTGCCGTCAAGGTACCGGGTGATCCCTTGGTGCAGAACACGCAGAACACACGGGGCAGGGGCAGAGGGCAGGGTACAGGCTTAGCAGCGGCAGCGTGAAGAGGAGCAGTGAGCCGGGCTGCAGGGAGGATGGAAAAGCCGGCCAGCGGGCAGAGCAGAGGGTGGCAGGGAGGCCTCTGGAGGGTCACGCACACGCAAGTGGCCACGGCGCTGGCCCAGGGGCCCAGCAGCATGTCATCTTCAGGGTGCGCAGGCCAGACTCGGGGCAGAGACAGCAGATGCCAATCAGGCAGAGGCATGCTCCCGCTGCGAGACCCCAGGACCCTGGGAGGTGCTCCAGAAGCAAGTGTCTAGAAACAGGGTCACGCTCCCCGGTTGGTGGCCAGGGTCGAGCTGAGGGCCAGGCACTCACTTTCTTGCGACTCCCGGGGTAAGACCTGCAGCCTCGGTCCATGTGCTCCCAGACCACGTCGTCAGGCAGCTCGCCCTTCCTCACCGGGATGGGCCTGTGACAGAGGGGGCACTCCGGGACCTGGACATCCTACAGGGGCGCAATGAGGGAACAGATGGCACCCTTTAGAGGTGGCCGTGAAGCAACTGTAGAAGCCACCTTGGTCGGGAAAAGCCCCTGTGGCAGGTCACCGACCAGAGCGCCAGGGGAGGCTGCCGTGAAGGCCGCACAGCCCTGCAACCAGCTGCGGCCTTTCTGGGCCTGGAGTCAGTCCCACATGACCAACACCGAGAGCTCACGGGGCCTGAGGGAGGTCACTGCACCCACCACACCCGGGCTGAGTAAAGGCCCAGGCCCGCGGGGCTCCCAGGGCTGCCTTGGGGGACGGCCCCAGCAGGGGCTGGAAAGGTCAGCGAGGAAGAGTAGCATCTATGGAAGGTGACCCCGTGTTCAGCCTTGGCGCTCTAGCAGCTGATACGCCACCGTGAGTGTGCTGCCCTTGGAGAGGGCCTGTGGAACTCCATGTGTCTGCCCCAAAAGGCTCCATTCCGACGCAGTACCAGAGACCTCCTGGGACACAGCTATCTCACTAGTCTACCTTGCTCCACATCACCTAACACACACTTTTCTTCTCTGTTTTACTCCAAGTGCCTTCCACAATGGAAAACACGTAACCTCAACGAGAAAACTCAAGGCACCTGGCCATGAAAAGCTTAAAACTAGTCAGCCTCTGTCCTGAATCCGCTTCCAGTGAACTCTATGCTTCCACACCGAAGCTATCACCAGAGACCCAAGGGCCGCCCACGAGGGGCCAGCCACGCACATGGAGTCAGAAGTGCAGTGCCCCCCCGCTGTGCCACCCCCCCACCCCTGTCCAGAGCATCCCACCCAAGGCGGGGCTGTGGGCCCCCACAGTGAGCCCCTTCAGGGTGAAGGAAAACCCTGCAGCCTCAGATAAACAGACGGATGGATGTGGTGGAGCACTGAGAGCAACCCAAGTCCGGACACACAGCACCTGGCTCGGCGGGGAGTCACACAGCAGAGCATGCCGCCCCAGTCCGTCCACCACGCTGGCCAACAGACCTCCTATGGGGACGGAATGCTGGAGGCCTGGCTGTCCGTCCGTCCGTCGGCGAGTCCCTGTGCGTGTGGGGCCACCCCCACCTGGAAGGTGACCGAATGCTTGCTTTCAAGTATGATGGCTCGCTCAGCGGCTGCCACACACACATGGCTGGCAGGGGGGCTCTCAGAAGGACAGAACCCCGCTCAGCGTGATGCCTGGCTTACCTTTATGGACGCCAGGGGACATCTGTGTGCCGCAAATATAAAATGGTCCTTACAGAAATCCTGGTTGCAGGCACCACACCTCAAAGGAAGAAAATCTAAACAACAGAAAAAGCAAAAACGACGTGTTTCAGGGTCGAGGAGAGAAGGTTGCAGGGCGCACTGGATGGCTGTGACGTTCTCTTTCTGTCCTCACACGCAGTCGGAGAGGTGGAGGACTACGAGCTCAACACCAGCACGGATCTCTGACGACCCCTCCAAAGAGACAGCTGACCCCTCCCCCTCCCTTGGGCCCTGGCAGCTGGCCTACTCTACTGCATTGGGAAGCTGCCATGCCCAGCGCTGGAGGGAGCCTGGACTTTGTGCCAGGTACCCACTGCTAAAATCCAGGCCGGACCCCCCACGGAATAAAAAGCTGCTCAGTGAGCTGTCCTGTGCCACCCACAGACAGCCCAGCTTGAATGAGGCTCTCCGGAAGGGGCTCACCGAGCTGCTTGCAGGTTTCTTCTGAGCAGTGTTTCCCCAGGTCAGGGAACTCCATTGAGAGAGGCGTTTGGAAAAGGGCTGGAGGGTTGGGGGTCACCTACAAGAGAGAGCTTGGTTAGAAGGGAGCAGCCATACCTGCACCTCAGCCTCAGGGGTTTACACCTCAGCAGATGTCAGAAACAGGATAGGCTGCAGCGCCCCCACCTCTGCTACCTCCCTCCCAGCAGCCAGCAGACACAGCCCCATCCCAGACAGGGCTTCCCCACCAGGCCTTCCTTCAGCCTGCGTCCATGGGGATCACCCCGGGTGGAGCTTCTCCAGCCTTGGTGTCAGCTCCCACACTGTTCACACAGCTTCCGGGGACATGACAGCCCAGGGGACATTCAGGCACAATTCTGTCTATTAATTACACTTGTTGACACACACACAGTGCCTGTTAATAGGCGCTCGACTGCACGAACTGCCTACAGCACACAGGAGACTTGCCCCTGCTCTGCTGTCTCAAGCACCGGGTCCTCGTTAACGACATCAACCTTGAGTTCTTCAGGGAGTGCAGCCTGAGCTTGAAGCCGACTGGCGGATTCCAGCTCATGTAAACCCCGCAGGGCAGAGCAAGACTGCCCCACAGGGCTCCCAAGGCTGAAAGGAGCCTGGTTGGCGCTGGTAGATAAGCGTCAGCAGTTCAAACCCAGCAGCCTTTCAGTGGGAAGATGAGGCTGTCTGCTCCCCCCAAAATTTCCAGCATTGGAAGCCCTACATAAAGTCACAGATGGCAGTGACCCCTACTACAGTGGCTTCACCTTTACAGGGACACATGGCCACATCTTTCTCCTGCGGCTGTAGCCGCTGTGCCACCAAGGCTTCCTGAGACCAGCAAGCTGAAGCTCTTCAGTCACCATGGAAGCCCTGCAGATGAAGAGGTTACTCAAGAGGCTCGCAAAGTGCACCTGGTTACCTGCTGTCCACCAACCTCTCAGAAACGCTTCTCCCTCCCAGACCCAAGTCTAAGGGCCTTGCCCAAATCTTCCCAGTAGCTCCCTACCCTGGGCTGGAACCCCTCCGCAGGGCACGCTCTTCCCTCAGCTAACACCTCCTCTTCCTCCTCGGGGGGCCCCTTCCGTCACCCGCCTCCCCTCACCCCCCCCTGCCACCCCCAAGTGGGAAGCGCGGCCTCTGCTAGAGGCGGCCCAGGCCTCCGACCTCAGATGACCCCACTGTCAGCTCCCGGCCTGCGGGCGCGGCGCTCGGGTGGCGCGGTTCGAACTCTCCAGCAGCTCCCGGGGAGCAAGCTGCGGTAGTCAGCTCCCGTTGAGGGTCACAGCACCGCAAACCCACAGGGGCAGCTCTACCCTGTCCTGCAGGGTCTCCGGCAGTCGGATTTGGGCGTTTGGAGTGTGGTGCGGGCAGGGTGGGTCTTCCGTCTCTGCTCAAGGGACTGGCTGGAATAAGACGTTCCCCCCGAATTCGCTTTCTCCTCGACCTGACAGCTGCAGAGGCGTCTGCCGACACCGACGCCTTCCCGCCCTCGCAGCGCCCGGGGCCGCACCTGGCTGTCGTCGGGGACGCGGCCCCAGGTACACGGCTCTCCGTCGTCGGCCGCGGCTCCAGGGCGCCAGGCCAGTGGGACGAAGGGGACGAAGACGCCGCCCGGCAGAACAGGCAAGAAGGACCCGCATCTCGAAAGGCCCCGAGCGCGGTCATTTATCCCCGAGTGGCCGCCCCTGCGCTCCGCCTCGGCCTGGTTCTTCCCGGCGCGTCCTGATGACGCGCCAGACAGCCGGCCAATCCCGCCCCTCAGAGTCAACACGGCCACGCCCACCCTCGCGACCCCGCCCCGCTCCTGGAACACTCTAGCGTCTTCGGAGCCCGCGCTGGTGTGACGTCAGGCGCGGCACTGGGTCACGGTGACGCGGCACTGCGCAGGCGCACTTCGGATCCGAGAGTTGGGCTGCCAGGGGCCCTTTCGACATCCAGACTAGTTTTCACCACGGATTCTTCAACGTAAAGGAAACGGCATTTCTCACTCTTGCGCCAATAAACATAATAAATGAAGAAACAGAGGTCGTCAGTGATTTTATTTTACTTGGATCAACAATCGGTAACCGTAGCGGGAGCTGTCAGAAACTAGAATTTGCAGCGAAACCGCTTCAGAGATCTTTTCAATCGCCTCGTGTGCTTGGGGAAGACTCCCTGCCAGGAATCGATGCGGACTCACCGTGACTGCGGGACCGGGAAAACCGCCCAAAGGTTGCAGAAGTGTAACTCTTCGTGGCGCGGGACGCCCGGCTCCCCCGCAGGCTTGCAGCGCTGCCTGAGAAGATAAAGACAAAGAGGAGGCATGTGTTCAAACTACTGTGTGGACAGAGTATCAAATATGTCGGTCGTGGAAGCTCCGAAGGACAAATTGATCTGGCTTGGAAGAAATACAATCAGAATGCTTCTTTCTTTAAAAACCCAAGCAGTTCATTGGCGCTTCATCCACATGTCATACCATTCAATGGTTCAGTCATATCGAGAGGAGTTGTATAATCATCACCACAATCGATTTAGAACATTTTCTTCTTCCGTGTACTCACTGTTATTAGTGTAACTATTTTTTAATTTGTGGCAAAAATATACACAACAAAGTGTTCTCCAACTTCTCCTTGTCTAATTCAGTATCATGATTATACTCTCCTCTGTGCTGCACAACCATTATCTCAATAGCATACACTTCCAGTTAAATCACTTTAAAAAAACGTTGTATATATATCCTCAGTTCTCCCTACCCCCCCACATTCATTGTTTGCTTTCCAATTCCCCTCATGCTCCCCACCTCCCCGCACCCCCACCCATTAGGGGGCCAGTTCACTGTCCCTCAGACCTGTTGGAGGGCCGGACTATAGTTTAAAAACAAACTATGAACAAATTCCTATGCACACTGCACATATCTTATTTTGAAGTGAAAAAACCAAACGGGGCAAAAGCACCCGGCGGGCCAGATAAATGTCCAAGGCGGGCCACGTGGACCTCGGGGCTGTAGTTTGAGGACGCCTGCCATAAACCATTGCATCAGTTACTGACTATGCTTCTGTGCTTCATAAATGGAAACCTAACAGAAACAATAAAAAACAAAACAAAATGAAACAGCAATGATAACATAAAGATAAAAATTAAGAAAGAAAAGACCACCAACTATTTAAAAAGCCACAGAAGACATTTCTATCATGGAACAAGTGAGAAATATTTGAGCCTAGAACAATTTGGAGCGGCTCAAGAAGGAGGTCATATTATGCCATGGTTCGGTCCACCGCCATCAAGTTTACAGCAATCTCTGTCTGATAGTAAAGCTGAGGCCCTCACCTGTGGCCAGGGGCTAAAATCAGAAGCTTTCTTAGAAGTGAGACTTCTGCCCACTTACTGTGAACAAGCCAGCAGGAAGAACGATCGCTAGAGAAAGCCGCCAGGTTTCTCAGAACAAGGCCGGCCTAGAGGAGGTGGGTGCAGACAGACCAACAGTTGTAAAGATGGTTAGGACCGGGCAGCACCTCATTCAGTGACACTGACTCAACAGCAAACAACAAGGAAGTGTGTGTACACACGTGCACGGTGGGCGGGGGTGGGGGGGGTGTTGCGGTGCGTTACCTGCCAGTCAGTTCTGACTCATCTCTAAGGGACAGATGAGCACTGGCCCTGTATCCCCAAGGCTGGAAATCTTTATGGGAGCACCAAGCCATCATTTTCTCTCTCAGAGAGGCTGGTGGCTTTGACCTTGTGATTAGCAGCTCATCCTGTAACCGGGGTGCCACCAGGACTTCGTGACTCACTATATATTTGTGTATGTTCACAGAAAACAGATTCATAGCCATACCTTCGATTCTAATCCAACACCTCTGGACTCTTGTTCACCTTCCACCTTTCCGTGATTGTGAGTAGGAATCTCCCTGGTGAACGTCCGGGTTACCTCATGCTGCCACAACAGAAAGATGAGTGAACGCCTTCCATGCATGGAAAGGGTGCTCTCACAGAGCCCAAATGCAGGCCACCCGCGGAAGGGGATGCTTGCTCCCTCTGTCCGCCTCGGGGGCCACTCCTCCTCTCCTTTCAGCAACCGTGAGCCCAGCAGTTCTTGGAGTGCTCCACGTGTCCCGGCATCCATCCTCCCTGGCTGTTGACCTTCTCGATGCGGGGTCTCTGGGTCCAAATAACCTTTTCTGCTCCTGGATCTCCTTTTATGGTGCTAAGAGGTATTCCTCTCCTTTGTATCCCGTGAGTAGAAGGGGGTGCAGGCCACATCCCAAGAAGCTCTCCTTGCAACCAGAGTAAGGGTGTTGCATCCCCCTCAGCTGCTCCCCCACAGGGAATGACCGCACTGCTCGATAACTGTCACACTGCGGAGACGCATGGCCGAGTCAAGCTGAGGCATATCTGGGGGGACATGAGCAATTTGAGCCATGACAGTGAGACACCGACTGGATGAACCTCAATGTCTTTACTGATCTTCTCACTCTTTGTTTATTTGCTTCTCGTAACCAGTCTCTCAGCCACGCTAGCCCTGCCTCCCCGCTGCCTTGGTGTGTCCTGTCCCTGCCCTGCTCTTAGGTCATGGGAGACATCACCTCTAGGTGGCTCCTCGCCCTTTCCCATCTTCTCATTGCTATCATGTTTTTCCCGCACCCTCTCTTTACTTTTCTTCCAGGAAGACTCTAAAGAGGCGCACTGACTAAGGATGGGTCCATACAAGTACTAACTAGCCTTTAGCTGTGTGTTAGTCCGGGTTGACTCGAGAAACAAATTCATAGACACTCAAACATGTGTAAGAGAGCCCTTTATATAAAAGGGTAATTGTATATTAAGAAAACATCCCAGTCCAATCCAGATCAAGCCCATAAGTCCGATTAGCCTATATGTCTGATACCAGTCTGGAAATTCCTCTTTAGACTCACGCAACACATGCAATGATGGAGTGCAGGAAGATCACAGGCCAGTGGGTGGGAAGTCTTGTGGATCCAGTGGCGGTGGAAGCATCTCAGCACTGGTGTGGGTCTCCATGTGGCTCCTCCAGCTCCAGGGCTCTGGCTGCCATCAGCGTAGCTCCATGTGTCTTGTCAACAGGAGTATCTCGCAGGGAGACGAAGCAGAGAGGGTCTATGTGTCCTGCCTTCAGTGAGCTATTTACCTCTGCGGCATTTCCAAATGAGGTCATCAAGCTGTGAACCGATTGACAGGCTAGACTCCACCCCTTCGCAAGTTGGCACCAGATTATGTAACTGCCACAGGGTGTATTTGGGAGTCCACAGTCTCTTTCGGGGCAGGGGTGTGTGGGGAGGGCAGAGCTTCCGTTTGGGATGATGTGTTTTGGAGCCAGGCGGTGGTGCTGGCTGTAGGCTGTGCTGTGGAAGTGATCAAAGCCGCCGGGTAGAGGCTCAGCCAGGCGGACAGCAGGGTGTCTCGCCTTTCACCGCCTGTGTGTCTGCCCGAGTTCCCATCTGCCACCCCAGTGGAGAGCTTCTGTCCCTCACAAGCCACTTGTTACGTTCACTAAAGACCCACTACCTTCATGTTACAGGAATTCGAATTCCCGAAAATCAATCTGGCGTCAGATGACAGGACATGGGAAGACAAGAGGAGGCCTGTCAGCCACTCTAGGCCCAGGACAGGTGGCCCGTCATTGTGTACTGGGCAGAGGGGACCAGGCTGGACACACAGGGTGGGCAGAGAAAGCATGTCTGTATCGCCCATGTTTTGGTTGTTGCTTCTGAGGGTCTAGAGGGTCGCTGTGGTGTGGGAAGCTGCCTCACCAGGGTCTCAAATACTAGCAGGGCCACCGTGGCTGAGGGCCAATTGGCCGTGTGGTGTGGGTCTGTTTCTGGGCTCTTCACATGGCCTCACAGACCAGGGGGCCTGCCCCCCTCTGCCCAGTGCCCTGGGTCAGCCTCCCAGCCCATCTGTACCACCACCCCC
>NW_022103901.1:609395-615218 GCF_000313985.2 Echinops telfairi
GACAGCCTCCTCTTTCTCCCATAGAGCGGCTGGTGGGTTCAAACCACCAACCTTTCAATCTGCAGCCAGGCGCTTTAAGCACTGTGCCCCAACGCTGCTTGGCATCAAAGTCAAGACCCTGGGGAATTGCCACCTCCAGTGAGGGTCCTGAGTGCTGTCCAGCTGTCATGAGACCCAGCCCAGATGCTCCATTTCAGAGCTCCCTTCCTGGGGCGCCCCTGGCTGCTGGTGGTCTGAGGCTGAGCCCTGGGAAGCAGACCCCGAGATGACAGTTTTATGCAACACCAAGACAGATCCGCTGAGGCCGGGGTGGGTGTGTAAGTGGGGGGAGGCTGGGCAGGGACATCACATCACTGTACCAACCAGGTGCCCAGGGCAGACTCCTGAGCAAGGGCTTCTGCTTTGTCGCCAAGAACTGTCCCCTGGGAGAGGGGTCCACTGGAGAAATGAGTGCCGCGTCTCTAAGAGGTTCTGAATGGCACCTGCAACGTCCACTACACGGCCCTTGGTCCCCTCTGCAGTGCCCTCGCTAGGAGCCTTCTCCCCTGGTCAAGTAGAGGGTCGCGAGCAAGAGGAACAGCGGCGATTGACACAGTGGCTGTAACTGCGGGCGGGCTCAGCCACCATCATTCTGAGGATGGCGAGGGCCCGGAGCGCTTCCTTCTGCTGTGCGCAGAACCAGCCCAGAGGCACCGGCCACCACCAAGGGCTCTGTCTCGCTTTTTGATCCACACCAGTGCTCATGGAAGCAGCAGTCCAGGGACCTCTTTAGAGAGCTGGAAAGCACTTGGAGGACTGAGAGGGGCCTGACCCAGGCCAGGGTGTGTCCGACCCCCTCCGGTGCGGGTGAGAGCGGGGGCTGGGTAATGAGGACCAGAGGGCATCCAGGGGTCTGGAAGGTGGTGCTGGGGAGGGACACTGGATGCATGGTGGACCGCCAGGAGAACAGACCAATCTGGCTCAGCAGGATGGCCAGAGGGCTCCTTAGCGGCAAGGATGGCAAAGCTTCATCTCATACACTCTGGACATGCCAGGAGAGACCAGTCTCTGGGGAAGTGGAGGGCAGTGAAGGAGAGGAGGCCTCTGCTGGGATGGATGGACAGTGTCTGCAACCACGGCTTAAACACACAGCCATGGTGATGATGGCACAGGCTGGGCGGGTTCTCGCTCTGCGGTGCACAGGGTCGGCATGGCTGGAACAGACTCCGTGGGCCTCATAGCAGCAGGAGCCTTCTCCATCTTAAAGACAGCCCAGAGTTCAGTGGCTCGCCCAGGGTGCAAAGCTGCCAGAAGTCCGTTTTAGTCAGGGCTCCCCGAGAAGCAGGGTGAGCGAGGCATGTGCACACACACAGACTGACTTCAAGGGACTAGCTCATACTGTGGGGGCAGCCAACAGGCCGGGCACTCTTGTAGCCTGGCATCCCCAAATCATAGTGGGTGATGGGGAGGGTACAGAGTCAACCTGACAAAATGTCTAACCAATGGATTCCATTAGATTGCGTGATAGAAGGGGATTACGCCACACAGGGTGACATCATGGAAGGGCGCTGCATCACATCACGTCAGACGACATTATGGAAAGTTACTACACTGCATCGCATCAGAGTTTTAATGGAAGGCGGTTCCTTGATATCACCTTAGATTTCACATGATGAGTGATTGCATAAGTAAACGTAGTAACTCTATCTCACAGTATATGAGTTCATGAGGAAAGTAGTAACTCTATCACACTGTACATGAGTTCACGAGGAAAGACGGTTATTTTGCACCAGATTAAACTTCATCACGGAAGGTGATTACATCATATTGCATTCCATTTGATTATGAAACCACAAGCCACCTAGTGTTTGGCCAGACTACTGGGAACCGTAGCCTAGCCTGGCAGACACGCACAATAACTCCTCACAAAGGGCTTTTAAGCGGATAACAAATTCTGGGAGCCCTGCCTGGCATGCCCAGCAGGGTGCCAGCAACTGAGCAGCTAAAAATTAATTTCTACTTGGAAATACTACCTTTTTTTAACTTCATTCTATTAACATTAGAAATAGAGCCAACTCAGAGACCAGGAAGGGTGGTTTCTTGTCCCCAGGGAGGATGAGGGTGGGAGAGGAAGCAGAGTTACCAATGGGTCTCAGAAATCCCCTCTCATCTGCTGTCCCAGGGAGGCTCGGCCACTTGTCAACAAGTGCATTGTCCTGAGGAGATTAGAGGTGCTTCGTCAGACAAGGACAAAGGCTCCCAGGCTGTCAATATGAACAGGAGGGGGATTAGAAATTAGCCACAGCTTAAGTGATATTTTTAGAATCCCACTCAAAAGGGATCAGGGCTCTGAAAACTAGGAAGCGGCAGGTACCTCACAACGCAGCTGGGACCTCAGAGCGCGGCAGCACCTTGGTCCAGAAAATGTCGGAGGACTTAGCTGCAGAGTTGCTGGAAGAGCAGGGTTTAATGAAGGAAGGGCGGAAAAGGCGCCCCAGGTGGGGTCGATCCCAGCAGGTAGCCTGCGCCTGGCCCAGGAGCAGCTCTGTGGCGCCCTCCAGGGTGAAGGGTTTGGTACTGCTCCCCTGTCCTTGGAGAGGACTCTGACAGCAAGGAGGGCGGGAAAGGCCGGTGTCTTCCCCCAGGCCCCATGCGTGCATGCGTGCGTCGCTGGCCCTAGCCCACCAGCTGCTCCATGGCAGAGAGGCGATTTCCAGCCTGGAGAACCTCAGGGGCAGCCTGACCCAGTCCTGCAGAGCCACCGTGAGCTGGGATGGTCTGGCTGGCAGTGGGGACTTTTTGCGTTGTTTTGTTTCCTACTGCTGATGTGTGTTGTGGCGGAATCTTGGGGACTCAGCCTCCCCATTCTCTCACGAAAGACTGGGCATGCTCATCTTGGTTTGTTCTCTGGAGACTCTGGGCAAAGGGCTCGCTGCTCTTCCAGCTAATTACAGCCCCCCTCCCCCTCAAACCCATTCAGCTCCTGCCACCTAGTGGCCACAGGCAAGCATGGCACCAGTTAGGACCTGGACGGTCGCAGCCAGGACTCAGTCCCATGCAGGGTGGGCAGGGAGGGCTTTGCGGTGCCCTTACCATCTGGAGGGTCTGCTTGACCTGGGATGGCCCAAACCCACTGCCACCGAGGCAATCCCAACTCCTGTGGACAGAATAGGTCTGCCTCATAGGGTTTCCAAGGCTGTACATTTCTACAGTTAGGCAGCCTCATCTCTCTCGCAAAGAGGGGCTGGTGAGTTTGAACCGCTGACCTTGTGGTTAGCAGCCTGACTCTTAACCCACGACACTGCCAGAGCTCTTTCTGAAACCCACCAAACCAGAAAACCAAACACACTGTCATTGGGTGGATGCCGACTCACTGCAATCCTATAGGACAAGGTAGAACTGCCCCTGTGGGTTTCAGAGGCTGTAACTCTTTAAGGGGAGTACAAAGCCTCTAACTCTTTAAGGGGAGTACAAAGCCTCATCTTTCTCCTGAGGAGCACCTAGTGGCCTTGAACTGCTGGCCTTGGGGTTAGCAGGTCAGTGCATACACATTGTGGTACCAGGGCTCCCCACACTGGCTGCTCCTCAGAATTCCTGTGGGGACACTGAATGTGCCATTGCCAAGGTCCCGTTTCCACCCACCACGGGCCCAAACCCAGACACGTTTGAACTTGGGTGGGCTGTCAGAGTCCCCGGGCAGCGCTTGGCCACTAAAGGTTAGAGGTTCAAGTCTGCCCACACGTGCCTCGGAAGAAAGGGCCGCCGACCTGCTTCTGAGAGGCCAGAGCTGTTCTGCTCTGACGCAGTGCTCTGGGGTGCCCCCAGGGCCACCTCTTTTCCGTGTCAACACCTTCTTTTCTTTCCTTCAACCTCCCCAAATTAAGTCACCCCAATTCCAGAGTCGGTTGAAAAGACATTTCTTTCTCCCTCGAAAGTCTTATGTGAGCATAATTTACGTAAGCATAATTTACATAAGGCACGAAGGAATGAACTGAGGCCGTACATGCCACATACGGCAGCTGTTGCCGTTAGCGCATCGAGTTGGTTCGACGCATAGCCAGCCCACGCACAACGAAGGAACCCTGCCAGGGCCTGCGCCATCCTCACAACTGTTCCCATGCCCGAGCCCTCCACAGCAGTAGCACAATAAAAAGCAAGCCAATAGAAGCGACAAAGGAGCCGCATTTTAACGGAGGGAGGAGGGATAGAGAGAGAAGACGTGGGTTACTTTCTACACAGAAATAACTTCACAGAGGAACACCACAGACGGCTCCTCTAACCTCGGGGCCTCTGGGGCACTCTTCAAGGGCCGCCGGGGAGTCAGGGAGTCAGGGATACCTGTTTGATGCTGCGCAGGGTTGGCATCAAAGATACAATGAGCAGGTGACTTTGTAAGGTGTTCAGGAACAACCGGGTCACTTTGATGGCCACGGTGCACCTGGCCCACGCCGTGGTCTTCTCAATCACCTCATATGATGGACAGTGAGCAGGGAGACAGAAGGACTGAGGTTCAGGACCGTGGACGACAGGAGACAGGACGGGCCACCCTGTAAGAGATAAGGGTTGGGGTGGGGGTGGATGTGTCTGAGAAGCAGGGATGGCCAGAGGGGGCCTGGCTTACCTCGTCAGGAGAAACTCACCTGCAGAGAAGGACATACAGGAGCAGCTCTGCGAAGAACAGGCACCGCTTCCAGGAGGCTGGTCCACACTAGGGCCGCAGCAGTGGGCTCCGCTCTAACGGGTCCAACCGGACTATTGGGAGCGCGCAGGGCCAGGCAACAGGTGGGTGGCAACTAGGCCCCAACCACTAGCTGGAAGAAGGCAGCGTGAACACCCTCTGAGTACCCTCTTCTGCCTGGAAGTACCCCTCTTGTGCCCAGAAGTGCCCTGCTGCTTCCCACAAGTACCCCTTTGCTGCCCGGAAGCCTAGCTGCTTAGTCCAAGTGTGACCTTTGGCTCTGAGGTTCCTGTTGTCCAACACAAGTATGTCCCCATGCCGGGGTTAAAAGGTGGCTTCTGGTGTCCTGGTGACTCAGGCCACCAGAACAGAGGTGGAGAAAAGCCGCCCTCCTGGGGAGAGCTGATGTCTTAGCGCAGGGCGCTTTGGGGGTTTTATGATGGAAATCGATGCACTCACGCCAAACGTCTCCTTCTCTGCGAGAAGGGTGACTTCTGTCTGGACTCTGTCCTGAGCTTTCCAAAGTGACATCTTGACAATTTCTTAACACATTTTATTTAGTTTTCCCTTTTTTTTTTTGTTGACCGTGCAGAGCTGTGTGGATCTTTAACAGAATGGCTAGCTTTGTGAAGGACACTTCCTTGTGCTCTAAGACCAAGAGGCAGTCAGCCGAACAACACACGAGGGGCTGTTGAGTAGTTATCCCTTTTAACCATATTTCAAAGTCTAGCATCGGCATCTAACAAACAAATGTGCCATTTTAATTCTTTGTAAAAATGGTACGTAAGGTGCAGGCCATGCCGGCTTTGGGGTCGGGTTTAGGGTTTCCCAACTTTCTATCAGCTTCCTTCTTGGATGAAAAGAGACTTCCTGGGAAACCCGCGGGCAGCCCCATTCTGCCCTGGAGGGCCGCTGTGGGTCCAAATGGCAGACACCCAGCTGCCAGCCCTTAGTCCGGAGGCTTGAATCCACCCGGTGGGTGCCTTAGAAGAAAGGCCTGGGAAACCTACTTGCACAGAACCCGCCGCAGAAAATCCCTCCTCCGACAGTCCCGCCCTCCTCTGACAGTCCCGCCCTCCTCCTCCGACAGCCCTGCCCACCACCTCTGACAGCCCCTCCCCTCCCCCGACAGCCCCGCCCTCTTCTGACAGTCCCGCCTTCCTCCG
>NW_022103901.1:615934-621953 GCF_000313985.2 Echinops telfairi
CGACAGCCCCGCCCTCCTCCTCTGACAGCCCTGACTTCCTCCAACGGCCCCGCCCACCTCCTCAGACAGCCCCGCCCTCCTCAATGCCTCTCCTAGGATGCACGCAACCTGCCAGGAAACATGAGGTTTGCAATAATCAACACGTCTGTGTTGTTGTTGTTGTGAGAACCACCAAGTCTGTTCTGACTCATAGCAACCCCATGTACAGCACAATGAAACACTGCCCATCCTACCGGCTGCCCTCACAGCTGTTCTTACCGAGGACCCGTGTCCATCGTCTGCTTGAGGGCCTGCCCCTGGCTCTCTGCTTTACCAAGCACGACGACGTCCTTCTCCAGGGACTGCTCTCTGCTGCAGCACGTCTCACCATCCTCGCCTCTAAGAAGCACTCGGGCCGTACTTCTTCCAAGACAGACTTTCTCAGTCCATTTTCAATATTCTTTATTCAATATTCTTTGCCAGCACCACAGTTTAAACGCGTGGATGCATTTTCAGTCCTCCTTAGTTGATGTCTAACTCCCGCATGCGTATTAGGCCATTGAAAATACCACGGCTGTGTCGGGCGCACCTTAGTCCTTACAGTAACATCCTTGCAATCCCCAAACAGACTTCGGGATCACATGGCACTTCACCAGATCTGACCGGAAAACATTCAGAAGGTCAACAGGCAGACCTTGAACTATTTATAGGCACCCCCCCCTTTTTTTTCCCTAATGTCTATCCATACAAGATAGGCAGGATAACCAATCTGAGGATAAAATAAGGGGGCCGAGGGTTCCAGGGGGACATAGGAAAGGAGGAGGTGAGGAAAAGGAGGGAGGAACCAGCAAAGCCAGGGACAAGGGAACAGTAAAAGATCTGAAATTGCTGGCGAGGAGGGTGTAGAATCCCTGGTGAGGTGTGATCAAGTGCAATGCAGCTGAGAGAAAGAGAGCTGAATAAAGGTTGAACATGATAGTGGGACAGGAGGAAAGTACTGTAAAAGGAAACAGAGGAAAGAACTAGGGGGCAAAAGACATTTATAGAGGTATAAACATAAGTGTGTACATAGGTAAATATATTGATATATAACAATAGGGATAAAGGTACATATATGTTATCATGGTAGCAGATGGGCATTGGGTCTCTACTCAAGTACTCCCTCAACGCAAGAACACTTTGTTCTTATTAGAACCTAGCATTCTGTGATGCTCACCTTCCCTACATGACCACTGAAGTCAAAATGGATGCATAAACAAATGTGGTGAGGAAAGCTGATGATTCCTGGCTATTAAAAGATTTTAAAAAAAGATATAGCAAAAATAAATAAATAAAGAGCATCTGGGGTCTTAAAGATTTGAAGTTAAACAAGTGACCATCTAGCAGGGAAACAACAAAGCCCACATGGAAGAAGCACACCAGCCTGTGTGATCACAAGGTGTCGGCGGGATCAGGGATTAGGCATCAGAAGACCCCAAACAAACAAATGTGTCTATGAAAATGATGGGAGTCAGAGTGGAGACCCAAAGTCCATCTGTAGACAACTGGACATTCCCTCACAGAAGGGTCACAAGGAAGGAGGTATGGGGGGAAGTCAGATACTTGCTGCCAGACTGCTGTCTCATCCCACCATAGGGGTGGGCCTGCTCCCTGCTGCTGGAGACAATGGGCTACTTCTCTCTGAAGCTTGGGACCATTAGCTTGGTTCCTCTAGGTGGGGTTTGCACCCTACTGATAATGGTTCCTATGGAGACCCACAGACCACCCCCTAGACCACCCTCTCATTGCTGTGTAGCCTATAGTACAACCCTTCCCTGTGACGTATGTCTCTACCTGTAATTAGTGGGCTGGCTTGCCCCCAAAAGGTATATAGGCAAGGGTCAGCAATATAGGGTGTTGAACTTCTCTCTCTGACTCTGAGCTCCTTGCTGCTCACTCCCTGGTTACTCCCCTCTCCCTTGTTTCCTTACCCTCTTTCCATTCCCCCTCTCTCCACGTGGACCACCAAGCTGGGCTGAGGTGAGCAATGTTGCTATGTATCATGCCTGACTGTATTATTGTATTATCTCTCATGCTCTTGATGACTTTAATATAATGCTTATATATCTCAACCGTACAATTGTGCATTACTGAACCCAGAAGTAGTATTACTGAACCCGTTGAGTAATAGTAGTATTAGCGGTGGGGGCTGGCACCCCACCTCCCTCAGCGTCATTATTTTTTTATTTAATACTACAAGGAGGGAGTCAGCCAGGGTGCAGCACAGCACCAACGGAACACACAACATTCCTCTAGTCCTTTAATGCTTCCCCCACCCCACTATCATGACCCTAGTTCTACCCTACAAATCCGGCTGGACTGGAGCATGTACACTAGTAGACAAGAGCTCTTGACACACCGAATCCAGGACAAACAAAACCCTCAGGAGCAGTAATGGGAGTAGCAATACCATGAGGGTGGGGGGAAGGTGGTGGGGGGAGAAGGGGGAGAAACAGGATGGACTACAGTGATCCACGTACAAAACCCCCCTCCAGGGGTAGGAACAATAGATATGTGGGTGAAGGGATACAACAGATGGTGTAAGATATGAAAATAATAATAATAATTTATAATTTATCAGGGATCCATGAGGGTGGGAGGGAAAAAAGAGGAGCTGATACCAAGGGCTCAAGCAGAAAGAAAATGTTTTGGAAATGATGGTCGCAACATATGTACAAATGTGTTTGATACAATTGATGTATGGATTGTTATAAGAGCTGTAAGAGCTCCAAATAAAATGATTTATTAATAACAAAAAATAACAACCTTGAGTTTTTAACACTCTAAAGATGTCTTGTGCAGCAGATTTACCTAATACAACTCATCTTTTGATCTCTTGACTGCTGCTTCCACGAGCATTGATTGTGGGACCAAGCAAGACGAAATCCTTGCAAACTTCAACCTTTGCTGCATTGATCATGATGTCCCCTGTGGGTCCAGATGTGAGGATTTGCGTCTTCCTGACACTGAGCCGTCGTCCAGACTGAAGGCTGCTGCTTCAGTTGATTCCCGAACCTTGACTGTTGAGTGCTGGTACGTGTGTGTCTGTGTGTGCGCGTGTGTCTGTACATGTGTGTCTGTGCGTGTTTGTGTGTGTGCATGTGCAGTGACACGCATAAGTCTGTTTGTATGTGTGTATCTGTGGGTGTTTCTGCATGCATGCACATGCGTGTTAATATGTGTTTATATAACCAATGGCTGCCTTTGCTGCCATGTTAGGAGCACCCTTTAGTGGCATGAACTGTAGCCACTGCTGTGCACCCTCCTCTACTCCCCATCTCCCTTGCTCCCAAACAGAAACTCACCCCCTTCTGCAGTGACGCCCTGAGCCCTGGGAACCACTAGTGAACGTCTTTCCCTCTGTGTCTGCCTCGTCTAGCCAGTCACAGATGGGAAGCTGAGCAGCTGGTGATTGGCATCTGCCTTCTTTCTTCCTGCATGATGTCGTCAGGGTCCATCTGTGTGGGGCATGCAGATGTGTATGTGAGTATGCATGTGTAGGCATGTAGATGTATGTGAATGTGTATAGGTGTGCATGTATGTGCATGTGCGTATGCATACGGGCATGTGAGTATGTACTTATGTGTATGTGTGTGTGTATATGGGCATGTGAGAGTGTATGTATGTGTGTGCATATGTGTATGTGAATGTGTAGGTGTATGTGTGTGGCACACCCCTTGTGGCGTCAGGCATCAGGACTCGGTCCCTCTGTGGCGGAGTGGCCTCCACTGTGGAGATGTGGGGATGAACCGAGCTGTGTCTGTCCATTGCCTCTGGGCACCCACCTTGGGCCCATTGTGCACTGGCCGTGGGAACCGCTGCTCTGAGATACAGATTCATCGCGGCTGGAGTAGAAGTTTATGGAGTGAACCATGCACCTGGTCTTGTGTGGAAGTCGCTGCCCCCTCGTGTCACTGCTCCTCCGACATCCCCTTGGGTCCCCGCTTCCATCCACCCTCCTCTCCTGCATGTCCCCTCCACGCTGCCCCCCCACTCCACCCAGCTTCCTCCAGCACAGGCTGCCCCATGGGTCTGGTCTGCTGGACTGTCCCGAGCAGGGCGGCCCGCATGGCCAGCCTGCTTTTGACTGAAAGGGGAGCTGTGCGGCGACGACGCCCTCCCTTCCAGCCGGAAGAGGGACTCGGGGTACCGGCCTGGCTGGTTTCGAGGCGTCTTTAAGAAGCCTGCTGCCCCTTTTCAGGGAGCGCATGCCAGTTCACAAGATATCAGTGAAAACACCCCTGGAGAGCCCCCCTCTCCAGAGCCAGTGTGACTTTGCCCCAGCCCCTCTGGCAGGGACACAGGGGCATGTGTGGGCGGGATTGTGTACCGGGCTGAGGCAATCGCAGGTAACTCACGTGCTGCAGCCACCCTCGGAATCCCTGGTGGCCTCTGCTTGGGACTGGAGGGAGGAAGCAGCAGGGGTGGAGAGAGACCTCCAAGCTCCCACAGCCCCTCCCACTTTCCAGCTGCCGTCCCGGGAGTCCCTCCAGCCGTGGGGCCTGTAGGTTTCTGTCGCTGGTTCTGGAAACCGAGGGCCAGGCCTTTCTTCTGAGCCTGTCTTCATCAGGACCCTGCGGAGACCTGTCTACATCACCGCAGCCTGCGGTCCAGAGCAGGCCAGGAGCTGAACCTGGGTCTTGTGCGCAGAGATCGAACAGTTCTCGCCCCGCTTCCTCCCTCGCTTCCCGAATCCATGGGTCCCTCTCTTCTCCCCTGCCCCCCTGCCGGCTGAACATTGCCCCCCTGCACCGCCCACCCTCCCCACCCCCCAAGGCCATCCAGCCTTTGGTCTCCCGTAGCTGACTGTTCTACGGCCAGGGTGCCCACCTGCCTGGTGGGACCGCTCACCTGCAGGCCTCTCTGTGGAAGGCGCGAGGGCGGGGGAAAGGCCAGGCTGTCTGCTTCTGGGAAGAGTCACAGGGTTAGGAACCCACAGGGCAGGTCCACCCTGCCCTGGAGGGTCGCTGTGAGTGGGCATCCGGCTACAGAGCAGTGAGAGAGAGCTGAGCCTTGGGTGTGGGTTCTCTTCAGGCCTGAAAGGTGTCCAGGGGCCTCGTTCTCAGGGGAGCGTGGGAGAAGTCGAAATTGGGGCATCAGCCGTAAGGGACGGTCCATCCTTGTGGGAGTTCCTTGATACTTGGTGTGTGTGTGTACACACGTGTGTGTGCGTGCACGTGTATTCTGATCTTTTTCAAAGAGTTCACTCAGGAGGGATTAGGACTGAGGCCGGTCCTCAGTGACAGACAAAAGAAAGTCCCTATTCAGCAGTGGGGTCGTGCTCCCAGGGACAGGAGTGAGGGCTTCACATTTTCTTTGCAGGGGGCGCAGGGGCACGCTACCGTGGCCTGCCTGGCAGGGTCCCCCTGCGTGATGCCGTCTGAGCACTGTGACACCCTCTGCCTTCTCTGACCCTAAAAGCCAGGCCCCCCACCCCTGAGGTGCTCCTCTGACTCACGGTGCCCAGGCAGGTTCCCCAGGGCTGGCCGTCCGCACAGGGCAGCCTGTGTCAGCATCTTCCTGCCGGGGTCAGGACCGCAGTCCTCCAGATGAGCTCCCAGTCCTCCCACCCCCGGAGCCACCCCCTGCTCTGAGCTGAGCTGCTGAGCTGCAGGGCGGGTGCCAGGGGGCAGCTCTGTTCCCTAGCAGGTGGCCTCCCAGGGGGTTTGGATTTAAACCCTGACCAGGACACACAGGGGCCTTTTGGCTTTCCAAGCTCCCGGTGGACAAGAGATTGTACTGAGGGAGAGACCCAGAATGCCAAGGGCTTTCTGCCAGACTGTGTGTCCCCCTCACTGCCCACCCCCTCACTGCCTGCCCCCTCCCGATCCTGCCCCCTCCCGATCCTGCCCCCTCCCGATCCTGCACCCTCCCAATCCTGCGCCCTCCCTATCCTGCACCCTCACTGCCCGCCACCTCACTACCTGCACCCTCCCTATCCTGCACCCTCACTGTCTGTCCCCCTGCACTACCTGCATCCTACACTACCTGCACCCTACAC
>NW_022103901.1:622085-626080 GCF_000313985.2 Echinops telfairi
CTACCTGCACCCTCCCTATCCTGCACCCTCACTGTCTGTCCCCCTGCACTACCTGCATCCTACACTACCTGCACCCTACACTATCTGCACCCTACACAACCTGCATCCTACACTACCTGCACCCTCACTACCTGCACCCTACACTACCTGCATCCTACACCACCTGCACCCTACACTACTTGCATCCTATACTACCTGCACCCTACACTACCTGCACCCTACACTACCTGCACCCTCATTGCCTGCACCCTCATTACCTGCATCCTAGACTACCTGCACCCTCACTACCTGCACCCTACACTACCTGCACCCTCACTGCCTGTACCCTCATTACCTGCATCCTACACTACCTGCACCCTACACTACCTGCAACCTCATTACCTGCACCCTCACTACCTGCACCCTACACTACCTGCATCCTACACTACTTGCACCCTACACTACCTGCATCCTACACTACCTGCACCCTACACTACCTGCATCTTACACTACTTGCACCCTACACTACCTGAACCCTCACTGCCTGCACCATCATTACCTGCATCCTAGACTACCTGCACCCTCACTGCCTGCACCCTCCCTGCCTGACCCCTCCCTGCCTGACCCCTCCCCATATCTGGCCTCACATTGGGTCCCTTCAAAAGAGAGGAGAGCGAGCTAGGGTCATTTGCTTATTTTCTGCACCAAACTGGTATTCAGCCCAGGCGACTCCTGGGAGGGACGTCAGCTCTGAATTTAGAGGGTGTCTCCAGAACCTCCATCCGCTTCCCATCAGGAAGTCTGGCCTTGACTACTCTCTCTTCCTATCCTTTCTGGGACCTTCAGGAGTCTCCCAGTGTTGTCGGCCACCGCCCAGTGTTCCGTTGGCACGGCCCCTCGTCCCGTAGGCGAGCTGCCTCTTTGGGTCCTTAGTTTCCTGCTTCCTCTCTTCCTGGAGCAGTGGAGACAACAGTCAGTCTTAGACGGTCGCTTCTCAAGCTGAGAAGTCCCAAGCGGTCACGGGAGGCCGTCCATAAACGTTGTAAACAGCAGGGAGCCAACGGACCGAGTTGTCACTGGAGACCCTGGTCCTAAGTGTTCAAACCTCACAAACCCATTGTGAGGTGTTGGTGAGTCTGTGAGGTGTCCAGTTGGCATGGTGGCGGCAGGTGGGGCTGCGATCCGAAAGGTCTTAAGTGATGACTTTGTTTCTGCCTGCACCCCTAACACATCAGTCCCCCGGGAGGAGCAGAGATGATTTGCCCGACCCCTGGTTGTGCTAGCAGTTCGCACACTCAGCTGCCTGTCGGAAGAAAGGCCTGGTGATTGACTGCAGAGGCAGCTGCTGGGCCCGGTGCAGCCGCTGTGCTTGGCACGCTGTGCTTCACATTTGTACCGGCCCCGCCCCACAACTGCGGCCACTCCCAGCCTGGCGTCCTCCATTCTAAGACCTTCCCTCATCTGTCTGAGGGACACTGAGACCAGCCTCTGCACCACACAAGGCCGCTCACCGCGGCCGGCATGCTCAGGACGACGCTTTGCCAAATGACTTGGGCGTCCTCTGAGGCTGGCTCTGGTCCCCAGGTCCCCAGCCCAGTAACTCAGTCCCAGGAGGGCATGGCTGTGGCTCAGAAGTTTGCCTAGCCCCATGTCTGCGCACTCTGACTTACTCTGGGCTGTGCTTGCCGCAGTCACGGAGAGGCGGGTTGTTCAAAAGCCTCTCCACAGACCCTAGAAACCTTCATTAAGCAAAAATAGCCACACGCAAAGCTCCGGTGTCTCGGCACCAAGCTGTAAACTCTGTTGAAGGCAGTGTTTCCATCTCTCTAGGCCCCCTCCTCCAAAAGAGTTACACGCTAGCAGGCAGATAACCCACAGGGTGGGCCGTTCAAACCCTCTGCGGGAGGCGCACCAGGCTGTCCGCTCCTGTGAAGATTCACAGCCGTGGAAACCCTCAGGGGCAGTTCTACCCAGTCTGCAGGATCCATACCAAGTGGGTGGCTCGGTGGCAAGGCGGTGCTGTTGTTGGTAAAATCCCTCCCTCACAGGGCTCTGGACTCACCATGTCAAAACAGCAGGTCGGGCCTCCCCAGGGGCCCAAGCAAGCTCTCTGAGTTTGGGGAACGGAAACAAGTCTGAGGGCTGAGGGCGTATCACTGGAGCTGTAGGGCGGATGGGACAAGGCTCCCCAGCACAGTTCTCACAAGCCCTCACTGAAAGCGACTCCCGGGCTCGGCTCTGCCGGCTCTTTTCTCACCAATGCTTCAGCTTCCTGAAAACATGGTGACGGCAACGCCCATGAGCACCCTGTGTCCTTGGAGAGAAAGTCAATCACTGGAAAAACGCAGGCAAGGGCTGTGAGCTGACCTTCTGGCCTGGACCTGGGAAGAAAGGCCTGGCGGTCTGCACCCAAGCCCAGGGAGGCCAGCTGCCTCCATGGCGACAGGTCTGGGATTTCTTCTTCCTCATCTGTTCCCCAACGTCTTTCATCACCCCAGCATCACCCCAAACAGTCTGCGTCTACTCCGTTACAGCCCCCTCCCCCCACCTCAAGTCCCCTGGTCAAGAACACCACCTCACCAGCTCCTCCTACTTGCCCCCACTGTTTGTAAGCCTGCCTCCTTTGGAACCACCGGTCCTCGCTCGAGAGCACGGCACACGGTTGTCGTGAGGTGCCGTCAAGTCGCTTCAAACTCCCGGAGACCGACCCCCACCGCACGCAACAGAGAACAACACGGACACTCATGTACGTGTAAGAGAGTTTTATATCAAGAAGTAGTTATGCATCAATAAAACACCCCAGCCCACATCAAGTCCTTAAGTCCAATAATAGCTCATATGTTCTATACCAGTCTGTAAATTCCTCTTCACGCTCACGCAGCACACGCAATGATGCCGAGTGCCCCAAGATCACAGGCTTGCGCTGGTGGAAGCATCTCTGTGCCCGCTGAGAGTGTGTGTCCTGCCTCCAGGGAGGAAGAGAGGAAGTCCCCACAATCCTCGCGAGAAGGTCAGGCCCCCAAGGAGGGAGCACCAGGCTGAGACCTGGTGGACAGGCTGGACTCCACCCTCGTTCTTTCATCAAGTTGACCTGAAGTGGTGACCACCCACCACCCTGCACCGTCCTCACGATGGCCCTCTGCTGGAGCCTGTGGGTGCAGCCTGTGTCCGTCCATCTTCTTGAAGGTCTCCTCTTCAGTGACCCTCTGGTTTGCCAAGCCCGACCTTCTTCCCCGTGGAACACGAGTAAGGCAGGCCGGGAGAATGGTTGCCTCTGGGTTCCGGTGTGCGTGAAATCGAGGAAACAAGCCGTGGACTGCGGAAGAAGGAAGACGGCTGTGTTGGGAGGAGACAGCCAAACAGCCGGCTTGGTCTCCTGTACTTCGGACCTCGAACGAGACACAGACACCCCACTGTTTTCAGTGAGATGCCTGTCACCTGCGGTCGTGGGGTTGGCGTCTTACCTGGGATTTCTTTTTTTTTGCTCTTGGAATTAAAAAAAAAATCATTTTATTGGGGGCTTGTACAACTCTTATCACAATCCATCCATCCATCCATTGTTCAAGCATTCGTTGCCTCATCATTCTCAAAACATTTGCTCTACACTTAAGCCCTTGGTATCAGCTCCTCATTTTTCCCCCTTCCTCCGCGCTCCCCTCCCTCATGAGCCCTTGATAATTTATAAATTATTATTTTGACATCTCCCGCCCTTCACCCACTTTTCTGTTGTCCATCCCCCAGGGAGGAGGTTATATGTAGATTCTTATAATCGGCTCCCCCTTTTTACCCCACCTTCCCTCCACCCTCTGGTATCACCCCTCTCACCACTGGTCCTGAAGGGATCACCTGTCCTGGATTCCCTGTGTTTCTGGTTCCTATCTGTACCAGTGTGCATCCTCTGGTCTAGCCAGATTTGTAGGTAGAATTGGGATCATGATAGTGGGGAGGAGGAAGCACTTAAGAACTAGAGGAAAGTTGTATGTTTCATCATTGCTACCCTGCAATCCTGACTGGCT
>NW_022103901.1:626249-647462 GCF_000313985.2 Echinops telfairi
CTCCCCCCTCCCTCATGAGCCCTTGAAGTTGTATGTTTCATTGTTGCTACACTGCACCCTGACTGGCTTGTCTCGTGCCAGCGACCCTTCTGTAAGGGGATGTCCAGTTATCTACAGATAGGCTTTGGGTACCCAATCTGCATTTCCCCTCATTTACAGATATGAGTTTTTGTTCTTTGATGCCTGATACTTGATCCCTTCGACACCTCATGGTCACACAGGCTGGTGTGCTTCTTCCACGTGGACTTTGTTGCTTCTGAGCTAGATGGCCACTTGTTTACCTTCAAGCCTTTAAGACGCCAGACACTATATCTTTTGATAGCCGGGCATCATCAGCTTTCTTCACATTTGCTTATGCACCCATTTGTCTTCAGCGATCATGTTGAGAAGGTGTGCATCATGGAATGCCAATTTGATAGAACAAAGTGTTCTTACACTGAGGGAGTAGTTGAGTGGAGGCCTACTGTCCATCTGCTGCCTGAATACTAAACCTATAAATATATGCACATAGATCTATTTTCCCATCATCATTATAAATATATTTACATATGTACATGCCTGTATTTAGACCTCTATAAATGCCCTTTGCCTTAGTTCTTTCCTCTAGTATTTCCTTTTACTTTCCTCTTGTCCCACTATCATGCTCAGCCTTCATCTGGGTTTCAGTAATTTCTCTGTTACATTGCCCTTGAACAATCTCTACCAGGCCTCTCACACCCTCCTTGCCACTAATTTTGGATCACTTGTGGTTCCCTTGTCCCTGGGTTGGTCAAGGCCACCTCTTTTCCCCCACCTCCCCCTTTTCCATGTCCCCCCAGAACCATCGGTCCCATTGTTTTCTCCTCCAGATTGTTCGTCCAGCCTTCCTTATCTAGATGGACCTGCAGAGATAATAATATGCACACACACAAAAAGAACAAGACAAAGCGACAAAAGAAAACACAATGACCACAACAACCAAAAAAACCAATCACCCCAAATAAATTAATTTAAAAAGTAAGGAAAACCTGTAAGTAGTTCAAGGTCTGTTTGTTGCACTCTAGGAGTGTTACCTGGGATTTCGAATGCAGCTTATGTTTAGACCTCGAAAGGCAATGCGCTCATACACCTTTAGCACAGCGTGCAGCCCACCTCTTCCTTTAGGGGCCTGCACGGTCCTCAAGAAAGCTCGTCAGCATTTTTGCTTTCAGCAAGGCTCTATTTGGTGATGTCTGTGTGTTGTTCTTTCGCCTTGAGAGAGTCTAGCTAGCTGTGAACTCTTTTACCTGGATACTGTCTGCATTCTGAAGGCGCTGTTCCGTCGTGTCTCTGCTTCTGCTGCTGTAATGGAGAAACCCGCTGTCCTGCGTGCCATCCTCCCTGTGTCGTCTGCCTGCTTCATTCGCTAAACTCTGTTGTGATTAGAGTCCCCAAGACAGCCCAGCTCGTCCAGAGCCGGTGTTCCCACTACTTCAGACTCTGATGCCGCTTTCGATCTCCCATCTTGGGTGACCTGTGGTCTTCATCACCGTGTGTCTAGATATTAACTTCTCTGCATGTATCCTGCTCTGGACTGGTGCTTCCTGATCCCCACATGTCTATCTTTCGACAAGATTCTCAGTCTCTCTTCTGGAATTCCTACGAGATACATGTTTATTCTTCTCATGAGCCTCCCAGTCTCCTAACTTTTTCATGCTGTCGGATTATCAGCCCATCAGTTCATTTTATAAACAATGAAAAACACATTTTATTGGTTTTGGTGAAAGTTTACACATGAATTAGGCTCCTGTTTGGGGTAGATGTGGACTGTTGGGGTTCATTGGGGTAGATGTTGACTATTGGGGTTCATTGGGGGGGTAGATGTTGACTGTTGGGGTTCATCAGGAGTAGATGTTGACTATTGGGGTTCATATAGTCAATTGCCTAAGGGAGCACACTCTTCACGCGTGATTTTGCTCATTGCATTTGGCTCAAAGGTGACCTCCAAGAATAACTTCAGCTCCAACTTCAAAGGGTAACTCACCCGACTGGCCCACCGCACAACCAAGCTCTCAGCAATCGTCCCAGGGGCTCCTCAAATCTCTCAGTCTAGTAAGTCTGGCTTTTCTTTCTCTTAGGACTTAGAATTCTGTTCTACGATTTCTCTCTCATTCAATCTGGGACCTTCAATGTGCCCCTGCTCAGAGGCTGTAGCTGCTGGGCACCGTCTCCTTCTGGTCTCTGGGTAGAAGAAACCGGAAACATTTTTTTCCCAATTGGCCACCAAACTATCCTTTTCTTCTCTCCCTCTTCTCTCCTCTCATCTCCCCCTGCCTCTACATGTGGTAATCACTGCAACATACCCCCCCACCCCCCCACCCCGGCCTGTACATCATGTCTTATTGGCTCCATTCTTTCCCTGCTCCCAAGGGATAGCCCCCCAAACAACACTTTACTCATTACAGGAGAACAACACTGTTTATTTTGAGGAATATCTTGAACAAGTACCCAGAATTCCCAATGCTCCCCCCCACCCCCGCCCCCCATGTACCAGAGCCCATTTATAGCCTTCTCTCTCGGGCCTCCTCCATGTGTGGTTGGCAGCCAGCCTGGCACCTTCCGGGCCTGCCCCCGGTTATTTCTGGCATGTGCATAGTAGCCAGGGCTTATTTTGAAAATGGCACTCATGCTCTGAAGGTTTGACAGACAAATGATCTCACGGCGGCCACAAGCGTGAACTCACCACGTGCCAAAATGGGAGAGTCCCTCGCCCTTCCGGCAGGCTCCAGCAGATCTGTGTCCACGCTTATCCAGCCCCTGAGCCTCGCGGGACCCCACTGCTCCTGCAAGAGAGAAGGGAGGCTTCCTCAGACCTCTGCAGGGCTGACCCAGGGGCCCAGGTGAGGTTGGGGGTGGGGGGGGAGGGGCTGCAGAGAGGCACTGTGGGAGTTTTCCTTTGCTGGCTGGCCCCTCCAGCTGGGTGCCCTGGGCCAGGGGCTCCTGGATGGAGGCTGATACCTGGGGCTCAGAAGCTCACCAAAGGCAGAAGAAGTCCCTCCACCATCCCCCTCACCCCCTTTCCTTGAGAACACCTTCATTTCCCACTGGCTTCCGAGCCTGTGCAGCCCGCCCAGGGCCTAAGTGGATGGCAGGCTCCTCCTGCAGGTCCAGACAGACAGACCTGTTTGTCCTCCAACTCAGGCAGTGGAGCGACTGGCCGGATGGGAAGCAGGGAGTTGGGTGGGTGGGGAGAAGCCAGGGGACAGGAGAGAGGGAACCCTGGGCTGTTGACTGGCTGCCAGACAGAAGCCCCAACACCTGGGCGCCAGATGTGGCCTCCTTGGTGCTGCCCTCCACATGCCTGAGATGCTGTGCCTGGCACAGTACCATGCCGATCCTCCACTGGTTTCCTTCCTGAGCCCCCCCCCAGCCCTGCCTGGGGCACCTGGGTGCCCTTTCCTGCCCAACAGAGATTCGCGCTCCCTCAGTTTGCTCCCTTGTTCAGCAGAGGACACATGCCTGCTTGCAGAAGGCTGGGAGGACTTGGGACGGTTACTGGTGCAGCTGGGAGACCCATCAGACACATCTCAGTGCATAGACGACAACACTCTCACACCGGTCCCCCTACACACACCCCCACAAACAGGAAAGATTGGTGCCTTAACGGTGAAGGCCACGGAAGCAGCGGGCAGGAAATGGACGAGCTATGTGTCCAACTCCAGCAACCTATGTGCCCATGTGGCAGGGCAGGAAGCCCGCCCCCCCCCCCCCCCCTATTGTTCTCATGTCTGAGCCCAGGGCTGCAGCCACTGTGTTCAGCTGGGTTCTGGAGGGCCTTCCCCTTTCTCGCTGCCCCTCCGCTTGACCAAGCATGATGTCCTTCTCCAGGGACCAGTCCCGCCCGAACACACATCCCAGGAAGGTGAGGTGATGTCTTACCACCTTCACTGCCAAGGAGCATTCTGGCTGTATTTCTTCTAAGACCAATCTGTGTGTCCTTTGGCAGTCCGCGGTACTCTCAGGATTCTTCACCGGCAACACACTTCAGATGCATCGGTTCCATCAGTCTTCCTTCTTCAGCGTCTGGTCGTCACACCTGCATAAGAGGCCATTGGAAATCCTATGGCTGAGTCAGGCCCACCTTAGTCCTCAGTGGCATCCTTGTTCTTCAGCACTTTGAAGAGGGTCTTAGGCAGCCAGCGGCTAGGCTGAGTTGCATGCTGTTGTACATGGGGCCGCTATGGGCTGGGGCTCCGATGGGTCCGGGCTGCTATAGGCTGGGGATGCTATGGACTGGGGCCGCTATGGGCCATGGCCACTATGGGCTGGTGCTGCTGTGGGTTGGGGATGATTTGCTGGCACTCAATGACAGTTCAGTCCTTTGCACAGCGGCCTCGGGGCTCACTGAGACCACTCATGCTGTGATACCGTTGGGACTGGAGAGTCGGAACCCTCTCTTAATCCACCAACAAGGAGTCTACTTCTCTTAAAAAGGGTGTCACTTGGTACAACAGCACTCTGTGGTGTCAGGGTCACTAGGAGTCGGCATTCACCCGAGGGCAAGTGGCATCACAACACAGACACCCTGGCCCCGTGCCTGCCGCACACCGGGTCTCGTGGAGGATGGTGGTCCCTCTCCAGACCTGTTTCTTCTGCCGACCGCTGGCCTCATTCCCTGCCAGCTTTGTGGTTGAGTTGGGAGATTTTCAACATATTCCAGGCTGACGTGAAATGTGTTTACAAGCCGAAAACAAACCAAAACCGACCACCTCGCTCGCTGCTTCTGCTGCTCTTTCTCACCCAGGAAGCATCCTCAGGGACCTGCTGTGTGTCCTGGGGACCTCTGTCCGCAGGGGACCCAGCATGTGTGTCCTGGGAACCCCGTCTTCTGGGGACCCCAGCCAGAGCTGCAGAAGAAATTGCGGCCAGCCTCGGAAGCTGCTCTGTGGAACAAGCCATTCTGCTGAGATAGTAATTATCTTTCCCAGCCCCGATCTGCTCCCACCATCAGCAACCCCGCTGAGCTGGGATTGGGAGCCCAGTGTCTCGGTGAGTCCATCTGCAAGTGTTTGCTTAAGGAGACTCCGCCACTGGGATCGAAGCCTCCTTCAGGCAGACATGCACTGAGCTGTCCCTAAATAACAGGCCTCCGTCCTCGCTCCGGCAATCCTCCCACCGTGCCGCCTCAATCGAAAACATCTCTCGGTAATCTCAAGGTGCTCTGGGAGCTGGCTGCTGGCTGCGTCTTCTCTGGCTGGCTTGTTGCACATTTGAAATAATTTGGGACCACTCTAATATTTTTTGCTCCAGAAAAGTAGCAAAAATTAATTAATCTACAACCACTGATAGCAAAAGTTAATAGAAATTTTAATAAAAAATACAACCTCAATAAGTTTCTCTATTGTTCTAATAAATGCAATGGTAATTTAGAATTGTAGATAAAAAAATTAATTAAAAAAAGAGACTGGGGACCATGAAGTTCAAAGAAGGGGCGCCACCTCTCTCAGCTCATTCAGCCGTTGGGGTTTCACCCTGTGGGCTGGGGATAAGGCTCCATGAGCATCGCACCAGAGCGCCTTGTTAGGTGGCATGCATCCCTTCATGTCACAGACACATCCACACAGATACACACGCACACCTCACAGACATACACACTTAGTGTACATACACACATATACTTACTGTACATGTACATGTGCACTTGATATACACATGTGTACCCTTAATAGCTATACACACATACACGTAGATACACACACTTAATATACATGCACACATATGCATAGCTATGCATACACTTTGTATACATATGCACATACACATAATATACATACATATGTACACTTGATATACACACATGTACCCTTAATAAATATACACACATACGCATGGATAGACATACACACATACACTTATTATACATACACACACATACACTTCATATACCTATATACAATCACACACGCACATATATGTGACATATGTATACATTTAATATACATACACAAACATAAAGACTGCACACATCTATATTATATACACACATACATATCTACATATACATGCACACATACAGATGTATGCACATTTACATACACACATACATACTTATATACACAATACACATGCACACATATACAAAGACACTCATACATGCATACATACACACACGCACACAGGCATGCATGTGTACCCATGTACATGCATATACACATGCATGCATAAACACATACATGTCATTTCTGTGAGGTGCCATTGTGTTGGCTTCAACTCACAGTGACCCCACAGGCAACAGACCTCGTCCAGGATCTTCCTCTTTGGGGCGACTCTACTTTCCCAAGTATGGCATCCTTCTCCCGGGACCGGTCTCTCCTGATGTCAGGTCCCAGGTCTGTGAGACAAGGTCCCACCTCCTCACTTCCAAGGATCTGGGGCCGTCCTTCTCCGGCAGCCCGTGGCATTCCAAGGCTCTCAGCCAGCACCGTCGCCAAAGGCCTCTGCTCTCCTGCGCGCCTCATGCCCTGTCCAGCCTCCGCACGCACGCGTAGGCAGCAGACAAGAGTACTGTGATTGACCCTCTTTGCTCTTGAACACTTTAAAGAGGTCTGTGGGGAGACCTCACAAAGTTTACGTGAAAATGGAATTAAAAGATCATTGGAATTTTCCAAGAACTTTTTGAAGTCTTCCTGTGTGGGCTTCAAACACAAACACATACATCTATATATGCACATACACACAAAGGTTTGTGGGAAAATTGAATGAAAAGATAATGAACTTTTCCCACAGACATTTTGAACCCCCCCTTCATGGTATGTGCGCGCGCGTGGGCGCACACACACGTTTAATACTCACACTATTCAGGTGACCCTACAGGACTGGATAGACCTGCCCCTTTGGTTTCCGAGACTGTAAATAATTATGGGAATAAACAGTCTAAACTTTCTCTCACAGAGTGACTGAAGGGGTCGAACCTTGTGGATAGAGCCCTCGGGGCTCCCCCTACATAGAGTTTCCCAGAAGCACAGCCTCATCTTTCTCCCATGGAGTGGCTGCTGGGTTTGAATTTCCAAGCTTGCAGTTAGCAGCCCAACGAGAAACCCTCTGGGCCGCCAGAGTCCCATCTGTCCATGTGTGATGACGGGCAGGGTGGAGGCTGCTAGCAGACTGAGGGCAGAGGGTTTCAGGCTGAAACGGAGCAGAGCAGGTCGCCTACATCTGGGACTCCGGGTGGCACCCCCAGAGCCAAAGGCTGCTTGTCTGGTCAGAGGATGGAGGAGCCCACCAGCCTCAAGGAGAGGACACCGTCTCCCCGAGACTCTCCTTGGGGCCCCAGTAGTCCGCATCCAAGTTCTACGGAAAGCCCCAGCTGTCCCGTCCAGTCACAAACACTGCTGTGTCCTGGAGAAGGGGCTCCAACACAGCCCCTCGGCCTCAAAGTCCTCTTCTGGCCAGTGCAAATGCCAGCAGACAGGGCTGGGTCAGATGGCGGTAGTCAGGCTAGTTAGGCAGGGCTTTTAGGGGATGGGAGAGGCACGGGACCCCCAGCAGCAGAGAAGAGAGCATGCCAGCCAGTTCCACTCCTCTCTGTGCACTCGTGGCTTATGCACTGAGCTACTAACCACAAGGTCAGTGGTTTGAACCCCCCAGCCTCTCTGCAGAAGAAAAATGAGGCTGTCTACTCCCATGGACTGACAGCCTCAGAAATCTACGGGGGCAGTTAGACTCTGCCCTTGCTGTGAGTCAGAGCCCACTCTTTGCTTGTTTTGGGTAAGCACTCAGCTGCTAGCCACAAGGTCAGAGGTTCGAACCTCTCAGCGACTCCTCCAGAGGCCATCTGTGCTGACGAAGGCTTTCAGCGTGGGACCTGCATGGGCGTGTCTACGTCACCAGCAGGCAATGTCTGTCACCATTGGATGTGACGTGGCACTGGTGGCTTTGGCACAGCCTGAGTTACTACCTCCCTTGTCACGCTGACAAGGAGCCCTGGTGGCGTGATGGCTAAGCACTGGGTCGGGAACCCAAAGGCTGACAGCTCAGCCCACTGGCCGCTCCTTAAGAGGAGGAGGCCGCGGCCCCCACAAAGCCTCACGGCCCCTGTGGGGCAGGCCCACTCTGTCCTGCATGGTCACTGCACTTCAGAGCTGATGCAAAGGCTCACGGCAACACGGTGGTGCTGAGGTTAGGGCAACCGGCTGTGAACTAAAGGTCAGTGGTTCAAGGCCACCGGCCAGCGAGTGAGACAGCGGAGGCCCCCGGTTTCTGTAAAGACAATGATAGCCTTTGGAATTCTGTGGGGTCTGTTCTGTGCAACCCCAAGGGGCACTGGGGCTCAGAATCCACCGGGCCTGGCCAGAACTGGGCTCTGGAACTAGAGCTGGAAAGGACTTGGGCTTGGCCCGGGGTCAGTGCTGGGGGCAGGTGGAGGGGCGGCTGGGAGACAGAGCAACCTGGTGACCTGTGAGGCTCAACGTGCAGCCAAGTGCAATCAAGCAGATGCCTCCAGAGGGAGCCCCCGAGTGCTAATAACAGCACTCATCACCCGCACCCCCTTTCTCAGAGCTGGTGGGGGGTGGGGGGTGGGCAGGGCAGACAGGGGAGGGTGAGGCAGAAACTTCGGTCAGAGCTGCAGCTTTCAAAACGCCTCTCTCTGTCGGAGCCTTTATGCTGACTGAAAAATGCCCAGCCAGTAGAGTCCCTATAGCCTCTCCTGATGCTCATGCTGCAGCCTGTGTGGACACATTGCATTGCTCCGGGCACATGGGTACACTACTTGTACAGAGACATTGTATGGATACATCCTTTGTGTGGCTACTTTTTATATACACGTTGGTCACATTGTATAGATACATTGTAAGCATACATTGGTTGGATGGCTACACTGGTTAGGTGGACAGGTGGATACATTGTCATCAGTTTAGGAAAATACAAGAGCCAGTCCCCCTGCGGAGTAACCAGGGTATGACGTGTTGTTGTTTATTATGGTCCCCAGTTGACCTGGGGCTCACTCTATGTGTTATACTGTCAGGTGTCCAAGCAGCCATGCAGTGCAGCTCACTGCCCTAAAGATGCCCCTGCTTGCCTGGCCCTCCCTCCCTCCTCTCACGGACCCCCCAACCCCCAGGCCACTGATCTTTTCACTGTCCCTGTGAAAACTGAGCCTGTTGCCATCCAATCCATTCTGACTCAGGGCCACCCACAGAACTGCCCATCAGGCTGCCAGTCTTTTTTAAAAAAAATTATTATTAAAAGATCATTTTATTGGGGGCTCTTACAGCTATTATAAAAATCCATGCCAATATTATCAAGCATATTTGTACGTATGTTGCCATCATTATTTTCTATTTGAGCCCTTGGTATCAGCTCCTCCTTTCCCCCTCCCTTCCCACCTCCCACCCTCGTGACCCCTCGATGGTAAATTATAAATCATTCCTATCTTCATATCTTACGCGGACAGGTTGCCAGCTTTACAGGAGCCGACAGCCTCATCTTTCTCCCTCGGGGCAGCTGGCAACCTCAAACTACTGACCTTTCAGGTAGCAGCTCGGTGGGCACCTCGAAGGGAAGGGAACCGGTCTGAGAAGACTTCCCACCGCAGGGACGATCTGGGAAAAGGTCAAACAACAGTCTGGGAACCCTGAGGTGGGGTGGCCGGAGTCGGAGCCCCTCGATGGCGGTGGGCTGGGGCCGGGCTCTCTTGCTCAGCTCTGTGCAGTGCAGGTCCGCGCCCATCTTCGGAGCTCATCACGGCCTGCCGCTAGATGTAGGGACCTCTGAGTCCGTGGGTCTCACCCACCTGTCCCACCTTTCTGTCTTGCCTCTCCTCGTCTGTCTGTGTAAACGAGGTGATGCTCTCTGTCTGATCTTGGGTGTCTGCTTGACTTGTGCCCCTCTGCAGTGTCCTCCAGCTCCACCCACACTGCAGCTCCACCCACCGCAGCTCCACCCATGCCACAGCCCCACCCACGCCGAAGCTCCACCCACCGCAGCTCCACCCACACTGCAGCAAGGGCGGGGCCCAGCTCTCCTGCTGGCTGAGGAGCAGTCCAGTGTCCACCGGCTGCATTTTGTTTATTGGTCCTCTGCTGAGGGGCGTCTGAGGGGCCCTGGCGGCGTGGTGGTTACCCATGGGGCTGCTGTTCAAAGCCCCCAGCCACTCCGCGGGAGGAAGACGAGGCTCTCTACTCCTGTAAAGAGTCCAGTGTGGGAACTCTCAGGCACGCGGTTCTGCCCTGTCTTATGGGGCCGCTGTGATTGGCATTGGTTCCAGGGCAGGGAGTTCAGTTTGAGTTGATGGATGTATGCGCTGTTTCCACTTTTTCTGCCGTCGAGAATGATCCCTCGTCCTGGGACCTGCTGGGGTCCCTGTCCCCAGAAGTCCAGCGAGGCATGGGTGTCCGGGAAGGATGGCCCCACTTGAGCCTCCTCCCAAACCCCTCCTGCCATGCAGGCTCTGCCAGCTCAGTAAACGACCCCCTGTCCCAGGCTGAGAGGCCTGCAAAGGACCCTCCTGCCCCTGTGCTCCTGCACCGTCCAATCACATGGGTGCACTTGGGTGATACCCCGAAGTCCTGTGGACTCTGGTCCTATGTCCTTCCTGGGCTTCTGTCAGCACTCGGGCCGAGAGTGGGCAAGAGGAGGGGAGAGGTTAGTTCAGAGCAAGCCAGGAAAAGATGCCGGAGGGGCCCGTGGACCGGCCGCCAAGAGCCACTTCACCCGGCCCCTGCCCTCTCTCCGGTGGTGGGTGTCTCATGGGCTTTGAGGCCCGTCCCCGTGGGCACAGGGTCCTAGTACAGGGCACTGGAGCAACATCGTCTTTGTGAGTGTGCGTGCGCTTCCATTGGGGAGCATTAGAGGAGCAGCAGGCACATCCGAGAGGGTCTCTCAGCTTCCTTTTAGGTTGGGGCTGAGCGGAAGTCATTGGACTTACAGGGCCCTTAGAGAGACTGCGGCACGTTGGGCCAGTCCCTGGGCATCCACCTCCCTCACAGCAGGTAAGAGGGCATGTCTGCCCTGGCCTCACCTGTGGCTGGCCTCCAGGGGCCCTGGACATTGCTGGGGGCTAGGGGCTGGAGTGGCCCATGCTGCAGGACACGGGTTTCCTTGGAGCACTGGATGCTGAGATGCCTGGGAGCTGTGCTGTGTCCTTGGCTTGACCCTCCTTCCCAGCCCAACCCCTCCACTGACCTTCTCCTTTGGACCCCCTGGAGGTGTGTGGTGGGGGGATGCGGGGCTGGACCAGCAAGTGTCTGAGTTCCCACAACTCCGAGTGGCTGGGGGACCCTTGTCCTGGGTGCTTCAGGGCCGGTGCCCCAGCCTCTGTGTTTGGCTGGAGTCCGAGGGCGCTGCATGTTGGCCGTTCCCGCTGCCTTGACGTGGGTGGGGTTTTCACTCTCCCGTGGAGTCCATCAGGGGCCACCCCTCTCTCTGCGCCGTCCGGAGGGCCTGGGCACGCGGCAGCCTTTGGTGTCACAAAAGGAAGCTTGCTGGGCTGAACCCTGAGTCGGCCTCAGGGGGGCTGGCGTGCCTCAGTCCATGGGTCTGCCGATGGCCTCCCGCCTACAGGGGCTCCTCGTTTCAGGCAACACACTACTGTGAGCCGTGCGGTGCTCACTGGCTACTTTGGGAGGTAGGTGGCCAGGCCTCTCTTCCTGGTCTCTTAGCCTGGAAGCTCCATAGGGCCCTGCCATACCAGAACAGCTTCCAGCACTGACGCACCACTCCTGCCTCCACACACAGATGGGTGATGGGTGGAGGCTGCGTGGCAGCAGCCCTGGCTGGGAGTGGAACCCGCTGCCTCGGCCAGGAAGACAGGCACAGAGCAGAGTCCTTGTGTCCCTGGTGGCCGGAGAGGAGGAGCAGGCTGTGCAGCGGTGGGATCCAAGCTCAGGGGTCCCAGCTCATGCCCATTACTGCGTTTGCACGTAAATAGCCCACAGGCCAGCCCTGCAGTTCCCGCCCTTCTCTTGCCAGCACCCTGCGCGGCTTGCATGGGCCATGTGTGCCGGCATCAGTGCTCCCTGCGGGAGTGTTACACCTGAGCGTGGGGCAGACGCAGCTCCATGCCTGGGGCAAGGCACTCACTAGCCGTGTGCCTAGCTGCCCTTCCTGTCACCCCACCCAGAGCATCATCCTCTGCAAATCAGTTCGTGAATCCCGAGAACCACAAGTTCTCCCAGCTCCCTCCCGACGGACAGTGGAGCAGAGCGGATGTCTGGTCTGTGGAAGACAGGCGGCACCTGGAAAGGGACAACTCCACCCACACCTTTCTTTGTGAGCAGGGGGGGGGGGGGGGGCGGTCTCCAGCATCTGAGTCACAGGGCAGTAGAGGAGACTGAGAGTCCCCAGTCCCTGTGCATGGTCACAAGACCATCGTCAGCCCTGCCTCAGTTTCCCTGTTTGTACACAGTTGGCCGGGCTCTGCTGAGCGTTCCTGGATGCCCGTCCTTTATGGGTTCTCAGGGCCGAGGGACCCCGGGGTTGTCACTCATCACCCCCCCACCCCAGGCTGAAACCACATCATTTTCTTAAGAACACAGTGACGGGCATGCGCTGTGAATCCTCACTCTCTGTGGGGAGCTGAGACCCGGCCTTTCATGAAATGATGGGGGCGGGTTGAACCCACCTCCCGGCCCTCAGGGGAAGGACCATGCCAAGTGCCCCCATGAAGAGCGGCAGCCTCAGAAGCCCGCACATGTGGGTGTGAGGCTGTGTGTGCATGGTTCTAATCTCTCCTACAGGGTCACTGTCAGCCACAATGTTTTCAGGGGGGCCCAAGAACAGGCTGCACGCCCCCAGGTTTGGGAGTGTCTTGGGCCACCCCACAGCAGGCAGCTCCAGGGAACAGACATCTGCTTTCTTGGGTGGTGGACACCCCAGGAGAGCTCAGGGTGCTGGCTGCGGGGGCAGGGCCCGTCTTGGTCGGTTCTCTGCCTCCCTGTCGACAGTGTCCTGTGGCCTCACCCTAGTTTCAATCACTGTGACCTGGATTGTGTGCCGAGCAGACTCTTCAGGCCTGTCTTCCAAGGCTGCTCTGCATGTGGGGCTCAGGCCTCATGCTGTCGGAGGTGTGGAACTGCCCCAGGGGTCCAAGACTGTCCAACTCTGCGGAAGCTGACTGCCCCAATTTCTCCTTTAGAGCGGCTGGTGAGTTCAAACTGCTGATCTTCCAGCTAGCAGCCAACCGCTTAGCTTAGTCCACTGTGCTGCCAGGGCTCCTCTGTCTGCATCTCTCCTACCTCTTGTGTCACTCCTCATGGACAGGCCAGGACACACCTGCACTATCACAGAGGAAGGCCTGCTTCGAAAGAGGCCACACCCGCAGGCGGGGGCCACGCCCCCAGGTGGTGGGGCCACGCCCCCCAGGTGCAGGGAGCCCTTATCCAGAGTGGTGCTGGGTAAGACCTCCGGTGAGCTGGGATAGGTGGCCTGTCCTGTCTTCCACAGCTAGGCCCCTGGGGGTCTCTGCGACCCCCTCACCATCTTGTGGCCTCACGGGGATGGAGGAGGATGGTCTCCAGGCCCAGCGCCCCAGCCCTCATTTGTCCACTTTCTGCCTGACTGGTAGGATTTATTTTTGCAGAGTTATCCTCCCCTAATCCATAGAGACAGAAAGTAGATTAGTGGTTGCCAGGGGCAGGGGGAGGGGTACGATACAGGGTGACTGCTAATGGGACAGGATTGAACAGTGGTGGCCGAACAGGATGCCTCCATGACCGTCCTGGCACCACGGATGCACACACGCCATCCCACAAAGCCCTCAGCCCCCATCAAGTCAGCGCCACCAACATCGCCCCTTCGGATGCCTGCCACAGCCCAGGTCACACCAGGGTGCAGTGGCAGCAAGACACCATGGGTGGGTGCCCTGAATATCCTGCACTAAACCAGGCCCACTGCTGTCTGGCTGATTCTGACCCAGGAAAGGGGGGGTCGGGGGCACTGCACTTCAAAGATCACCTGTCTTTGCAGAAGCAGACAGTCTGGGCTCCCTCCCTGGGAGTGGCTGGCAGGTTAGAACCTCCAACTTTGCAGTCAGCAGTTCCACACCGTGTTTGTACAAGCAGCCGGGTGTGGATGGTCGGAGCTGGGCGGGTCTGAAGCAGATGTTAGTTGTTAGTGCCCTGGAGTGGGCTGTGACCCACTGTGACCTCAAGCACAACACTGCCCCATCCTGCGCCATCTTCACAGCTGTTGTTGTGTTGTGGCCACTGTGCCCACCCATCTTGTCCAGGACCTTCCCCTTCGCTTTCCCAAGCATGACATCCTTCTCCAGGGTCTCGTCTCTCCTGACAACACGCCCATGTTTGTAAGACCAAGTCTTGCCTTCTTTGCCTCTCAGGAGCAGTCAGGCCGCACTTCTTCCAAGACCGAAACAACAAGCTCTCTGGCACCCAGTCAGTGCGCACCCAGAGCAGCACCCTCTGTGGTTTTCTGAGATTGCAGCTGTGTATGGAAGCAGAATGCCTGGTCTTTCTCCGGAGGAGCTGCTGGTGGTTTCGAACTGCCGACCACGTGGATGGCAGCCCGATGTGTCACAGACATACCGCCAGGGCTCCCTCTTCCGGGACAGATGTGTTTGTCCTTTTGGCCATCCATGGTACTCTCAATACTTTTGCCAGTCTCCCTTCTTCAATGCCAACTTTCGCAGGCAGAGGAGGTGCACGAGCACACCATGGCCTGGTCAGGCGCACCTTCCGCCTCAGAGTGACCTCTTGCTTCTCAACACGTCCAGCGGGTCCTATGCAGCAGGTTTGCCCAATGCAACGTGCCATTTGCTCTCCGGACTGCAGCTTCCATGAGCATTAATTGTGGAGCCAAGTAAGACAAACGCCCCGACGACTTCTACCTCCTCTTTCTGAAGCAGACCGTGCGTGAACTTCCAGTGAGCTTGAATGCTCCTTAAAGCCCTGCAAAAGCAAGACCGGCATGTGTCTCAGCCTCCAGACCAGGAAAAGAAGGGGTGAGCAGGGCGCCACTGTCTTGTTCACAGGAGTGACCTCCGCCAATGACACACGAGGTGGAGTCCCCAAAGGCATCAGGCCTCACCACTTAAAGGCCTTTGAGGTCCTAGTATGTCAGGGTCTTCATCTTGTCCTTCCTGACATCTCTCTCTCTGATGCACGCAGCACAACCACTCCAAGGAGGGCCCTCCCTAGGTGTCTGTCCGTCTACCAATGACAGGCAGACATGGCACAGGCCTGTCAGAAGACGGCGCCGTGACGCTCAGCCACTGAGAGGGATGACGTCCTGGCTCGCAGCCAGACAAGGGCCTGATACCAAGTGGCACAAACCAGACAGAGAAGGCCACGGGGCATAGGGTCCCACTCACGGGCAGACCACCTGTCTGGGTACTTCTCAGACACTGTTCTGTTTACCAACTGAACGTTTTTTGGCAACCCATGCCCAAGCAAGCTCATGGGTGCTGATTTGCCAACATCTCCATGTCTGAGTAAGATACGGGGTGGGGGAGGGGAGGAGGTGGAAGGGTGGAGAGTTAGAGGGATGGGTGGATGGATGGATAAATGGATGGAGGGTGGATTGTTGGATGGATGGTGGATGGATAGATGGATGGATGGGTGGATGGATGGATAAATGGATAGGTGGATAGATGGATGATGAGTGGATGCAAGGGTGGATGGATATATAAGTAGGTGGATGGATAGTGGATAGCTGGGTGGATGATGGGTGGTTGGATGGATGGATGATAGGTGGGTAGATGGATGATGGATGGATTGGTGGATGGATACAGAAGTGGATGAATGGGTGATGGATGCATGGATGAATGGGTGAATGGATGGATGGGTGGGCGGATGAATGAATTCTCCCAAGATTTCAAACTTTTAAATAATATTATTGAACACTTAACAGACTGACCCCAAAGCAAACCAAAGCCACTGTCACGGAGCCAATTCCAACCTATATTACATGTCCAGAGCTGGGGAAGTTTTAAGCAATTTCTTAACATTGTAAATTAGTTGTGGGGTACGGGGAAAGGTGCACATCTTTATGAGAGTAGACAGCATCATCTTTCTCCCGTGCGACAGCTAGTGGGCTGAACCACTGACCTTGTGATTCATAGACCGATGCCTAACTCACAGTGCTGCTAGGGCTCCCATCATTCACTGCCACAGGGCCAACGCCGACTCACAGTGACCCGAAGGATGGGGTGGAACGACCCTGTGGGTTCCCTGGGCTGTAACTCTTTACAGGAGTAGAAAGCTCTCCTTTCTCCCATGGTGTGACTGGTGGTTTCGAACTGCTGACTTGTGGTTAGCAGCCCAGTGTGTAACCACCAGGTCTCTGTGTAAGCATCACTTCTCTGTGGAGTCCCTGCTGTTCTCCCTGTCAGGTGCTGTAGAGAAGGTCCCGACCCGCAGCAACCCAATGGACAATGGAATGAAGGGCCGTCCAGTCCCGTGCTGTCCTCACGTTGATGCAGCCACTGTGTCCGTCCATCTTGCTGAGGGCCTTGCTCTTTACTGCTCTTGGCTGCACCTGACATGACGTCTTCATCCAGGACAACATGCCAAAGTCCGTGAGACGAAGTCTCTCCATCCTTGCCTCTCAGGAGCATTCTGACTGCACTGCTTCTAAGACAGAGATGTTTGTCCTTTTGTGGAACAAACTTGGGTGCCCATTGATTTGCTTCACTGCAGCCAATCCCGGGGCAGCCAGATGCTAAGGACGGAGGTTCACTGGTGATGGGGAGGGGAGGGGAGAACAGGGGCACTGCTGTGTCAGCTGGGAAGCAGGCAGCAGTGGCACCCACACGTGGGGAGGGTGACCGAGGGCTGGACACTGTGGCCTTGCCTTTGCCCCATTGCGCGTCTTCCACTCTTTTCACTCCACGGGTTCTAAGAACAAAAGCGGATCTCAGCGGAGTTAGGAAGTGTGTCCCTGCGGGCAGGCAGGATGGGGGCTGAAGACAATGCCCCACCCCCCCTCCCCAGTTAGCTTCAAAATACCTTTGCTGGGTCCTGAGAGAAAGAGAAAGTGGTGGGTCCAGGTTCAAAAGGAGGCAGGCAGAATGCTCTAGAAGCTTGGCCCAAGCCTCTGTCAGTCCCTGGCGGCTCACCTTTCAGCTGAAGGACAGACAGGCCCACAAAGTGGACAGTCCTATCCAGGAGGCCCCACTCCTGAGAACAGCCTGTGTCTGGAGAGGATGAGGCAGGACACAGGAGGAGGCAGATGCAGGGATGTGCATGCAGTCAAGGTCTGGACAAGAGCTGTGTGGGGTGGGGGTGGGGACAGATTTGCTCTGTAAACTTCCACCCAAGTGGATGGAAGAGCCCCACAAGTTCATCTGGGGTGGTCATCACAGGACTGCAGGCTGGAGCCCTGCTCTCATGGGTTTGGGGGGATGCTGGAGCTTGGGGGCCTGCCTGGTGAAGGGAACAGGCAGCTCCCTTGCTCTGCTTGTGGGAGTACCGCCTGTGGGGAGGGTGCATTCTCCTCTGTAGGAAGGTAGAGGCAGGCAGACCACACAGAGAGACAAAGTTGGCAGGGGGCCGCCTCCTACCCCACTGGCTGTTTTTAGAAACTGTCCGTCCTGGCAGCACCCTGCCTTGCCTAGTCTCCAGCCCCCTGTGAGGGCTGTGACCTCAAGCGAAGTCTCAAGGTGACCCGGACTACAGATGACTTCGTGAAGGGGATGGGGCGGCGAGAACCCGAGGCGCTGCTGCCTGGGAGCAGTGTGGAGCGGCGCCCGACAGGCGGGGATTCTCGGTTCATGGGGGCGGGGCTGAGACGGCCCCCTTCTCCGGGACCCGGAGGCCCTCTTAGGAACAGGTCTTTGTTCGCCTGGCCACGAGGCGGGCTGCCCAGCTCCAGGTTCTGGGCGGGGACAAAGGGCTGCCGGCCTAGATTTGCCCCTCTGAGGGCGCGGCCCCGCAGCTGGTCCGGGCGGCGCCTGCCAAGCAAACCCCGCCGCCGTCCCAGCAGCGTGGACCGGCTGGGCCTCGAGCGGACGGAGGCTCCGCTCCGCTTTCTGTGCGCACACTGCACGCGGGCGAACAGGCCGCGGCGCGCGGGCGCGCACAATGGCGAGCCGCCCGCGCGTCGATCGGATTTCAGGCCTTTGTCGCCGGAGTCTCATGTCGATGGGTTAATGGGGCAGAAGAGATCGGCGAAGGGCGACAGAAGTGGTCTTTGAAAGAGGGTGTCAGTCCAGGGCAGCGAGACAAAGGCCAAAACACACTCGGGCTGGGGAGGACAGATGGGGCCGGGAGGGAAACAATGAGGCCGCGAGTGCGGGGCGGGGCGAGGCTTCATCATCCCGCAGTTAACCAGGCCGCGGCGGCCGCGGTCAGACCTCCTCCCCTGCCCCGAGCTGCCCCCAGCCCGACCCTCGCGCCCGGGGTCGGTTGCCCGGATGGATGTGTGGCTCCAGACCTCGAAGGGTCCTCGGGTGGAAAGGGAGTTGTACAGACTGGAGGGCGTGTGAATGGATAGACCAGGGAAGGGCTTGCGCATAGAAGGGTGAGGAGGATGGTGCTAGAGTATGAAGGGCATTTTTTTATGGATGGGTGGGTGGGGGCAGCTGCGGTTGAGTGTGGATGAGGGAGGACTGAGTGGGTGAACGGACAGGTGAGGCAGGGTGGATAGATTGATCGACAGACTACAACAGGGTAGCTGTGTGTGTGTTGGTGGACGGATTGGTAAATAGGTGGGCGGGTAGATGGGCAGGAGAGTGGATACGTGGGAAGGGGTGTGCGCATGGGGAGGGGCAGGAGAATGGGGTGGGATAGGTGGATGGGTGGGTGGGCAGGTGGATCGAGGGATGGACGCTTGGATGAATGAATGAACCTTCAGCATAAGAGATGGGGTCCTGTATAGGGAGGCCTGGTGCCCGGCCGGCCCCCAAATTACCTGTGGGAGCCCTTACCCCGAAGTGCCCTGCACCCCCCTCTGCCTCCTAGGTCAGGGCCGCTGGCTTCGGAATGGCTCGGCCCCCTTGTGAGCGACTGGGCGCCCACGCTGGTCAGCGGGCCGCGGAGACCCAGCACGGGCCTGGCCTGCGCTCCGCCAGGCGGCGCTGTCCCCTCCCTGCGAGCCCGCCGGGCCGCGCTGCAAACCGATGCTGTTTAATTAACGTGCAAATTGAGTAGATTAAATGACTCTAAATAATTAGCCACAGATCCTATAAACAGGATAACATATTTAATTAAGCAGCGATATAGATTTTGGAAACTGTTAATGTATTTTTAGAATGGCTGCTTAGATCTTTCACTCCCAGCCCCTACCCCGCCCTCCCCAACTTCAAACATGTAAGCGGGGCCCTTGGTCCCGGATAAGTATCTGGAAACAAGATCAGGCCTGTTAGCTTCAACTAATAGAAATGTTGCTTTAACAGGGGCTCTCATGGCCCAGTGCCTGGTGACAGGCAGGGCCCGTGGCCGGAGCCCTGGGTCGATCTGTTTAGCTGTGTTGTCTGGTGGGGAGGGCGGGCAGCCCCCCCCATCCTTGGCAGAGGGGCAAAGATGAGGTAGGGTGAAGGGGGTTGGGAGAAGGTAAGTGAAAAATACAATCCAATTTCATTATATCAATCACATTTAATTGGCAATTTGTACAAGCAACGACCGGGCTGGCTTTAGGTAAAACTATTAGGCGACAGGCGGGCGTGCTACTAAAATTCTTGGTTAGTTAATTAGTGTCTGAACTGCAGAGGGGAAGGAGCTTCAGATTTACTCTCTACAAAGAGAGAGCAGCTCAGACAATTCATTAGGCAGGCGGCTTGTAAATTAGAGCTAAGTTAACCTGATTTCCCTTAATTAAAACATCTTTTCTCGTTTACGATGTGGATATAAGCAGATCTCAGGGGTTTTGAATTTTCTGCAACAGCAGATGGTCAGCTAGAAGCAGATAATAGTTAACGCTTTCTCGCTACCAGATCCAGCAACGTGAGCCTCCGGCCCATCGGAGGATTAGAGGGAAGATAACAAAGAGTGTTAACCCTGCCCAGGCTTCTGGGCGCGGGCTCCGGGGGAGGGGCTGCCGTGGGACCCGCCCGCAGTGAGAGGCAACCAGGACAGCAGGGACCCTGGGCCTCTGGGATGACAAGGGAAGGGACAGGGAATGGGGTGTCCGTCCATCCGCCAGGGGAAGTGGCCACCACAAGGCTGTCTGGAGAAGGCACACACCACTCCCTCCCTCCTCCTACCATCTGCCCAGTGTCCACCCAGCCGGCTGCCCAATGTGTCTGGGCCGTGCACTCCTCTGGCCTCAGCCAGCCAGGGCCCACCTGCCCACTCACTCAGAGTGCCCTCACAATGGCCTGCAGGCAGCCTCTAGTGGGATGGTCAGTGTGGGCCTTCAGCAGAAGAGTCACCCCAGGCCTGTGGTCCAGCTACACAGGCCAGTGCGCCTGTAGGGCAAGGGCTGGAGGCCCTGGGTGCCAACCTCCCCGGAGAAAGAGGATGAGGCTCCAGCACCCTCTGACAGTCCCTGGACACAGCTCTGGAAACAGAGCCCCTTCCAGGCCCTGCCCCGACCCTGGGCACCAACAGCTGACAGGACAAGAAAAGGGAGTGGGGAAGGCCCACAGCACTCTCTCTCTCTCCACAGTATAGCCTCTCACTGGGCCTGAGCTCAGGGACTGTTATGCCAGCTGGGATGCCAGCCCCTGGCCCTTTCTGAGCTGGCACAACCCTAGCCACTCCACAAAGGGGAGGGCTCATCCCCCACTGGCCCCAGCCGGCTGCCTCCCTTCCCTGCCCCTCCTGGTGTCTCTACTTGCAGTCTCCCGCAGTGGGTTTCAGAGGCCACCTGGATCCCTCGGCTGCAGAGCCGGGCCCAAGGTGACTCGGGCTTTGGCCTCTGAGTGGGGCGTCTGGGCTGTTACAAACGGCTCACAGGAGGGCACACAGCCCAGATTGAATTGATAAAATACAAGGCAACCACTGGAGCTAAAATTTTATTGTTTATAAAATATTAACCTCCTTATTACTTTTCATTGCACTTTCAAATAAAGCACAGCAAATTAGAGGCAGCCTCTGAAACAAATCCATGGGTGATTAAGTCGGGGGAGGAGTTAGAAGGAAAAGTTGAGAGGGAGGGCGGAGGGTGGGGTGCACAGAGGGGAGGGAAGGAGGGGGCTGGCAGAGAGGGGCCGAGGGGAGAGCAGAGATGGCCCTGGGACCCAGGGGTGCAGAGCCTCGGTGTGCAGCGAGAGGCCCAGAAGCAGGGGAGGGGAGGGAGGGCAGGAAAAGCTGAGGGAAAGAGTGGGGAGAGGGGAGGACAGAGGGAGAGACCAAGCTGGCA
>NW_022103901.1:649826-652231 GCF_000313985.2 Echinops telfairi
CGGCCGGGCGACCCTCCCCCCCTCAGTCATTAAAGGCCGCTCTCCTGTACTTCAGGCGCCTAGGGAGCGCCCGGCGGGCCGGCCACCGGAAACCACCCGGCGATTGAAATGGGCACATTGAGATGCGCGGAGCGCCGCGGCGCGGGCACGCTCCCGAGGTCAAGTGACGGACGGATTGTATGCTTCTTCATAATAATATTAATTAAACAATTTGCATGCTAATAAGGTAACAATTATCAGGGCCTCTGTTGAAAGATTCAGGTTATTACAACACGCCAATCTGGGGGCCAGGGGTCAGGGAGTGAGAGGCGAGTGAAATTTCAACTCAAATTAACATTCTGTCAGCTACAGAAAATGGGATAAATAAAGTCGAATTAATTCATTATAATAAAGAGAGGTGGGCACGGAGGCCGGCCGGCGCCCCCACCCTCCCCGCGGGCGGGTTGATTGCCTCTCCGTATTCAGCCGCACGCTCCACACGCCGCTCGCACCTAGACGGCCAGCCCCGCGCCGGTGGCCGCCGGCGCAACCCAGGCGGTGGACAGAGTTTACATTTAGTATTTATAGAGAAAAATTAAATTATGACGGGAAGTAGTGCTCTTAGCCCCCGACCTCGGAATTAAGCCTCGCAGCGTTTCCTGAGCTCCCGGGAAAGGGGAGGGGGAGCCCTAAATTTCCGGCCGCGCCCCCGTCGCTCCAGGTGGTGGCCTAGTCACCGCAGTCTGCGCGGCTCTCCTCCCTGGTCCAGGGGACAGAAGGGCGGTCCCATCTGAATCCAGTGGCCAAGGCCTCAGACACTCACTGCGGGCCATGGCGCGCCCGGAGGACCGGCGACGGACAGGCTGAGGCCCCGCAAGGCCCCCTTCCTCCCCGGCCCTCCAGGCTGCCCTGCCCACTCAGCGCTTGCGTACCTGCTCTAGAGTATTACGGATTCCCAGACCTGGACGGCCGCACAGACACCACGCAGAGTTCTGTTCTGCCCTGTCCCTCCCACACCTGGCTGGGCCGGCCACGGAGCCCAGGTCATGTCCACTTCAAACCAAGTGTCGCTTCCTCTTGACTTTTCCAGTAAGGCCAGAAGGCGTCGGGACTGCTCCGGCCAGAGGCAGGGGCCGTTGGCTCTCCCTCTGTCTCCCTCCCCTTCCCTCAGGCCCAGGCCTGGACTCCTGGCGCCTGGGCCTAGCAGTTCCTCAGGGGGTCCTGTGCACCTGGAACCCAAGTCCTGGGCCTTGAGATGTGAGCTCCTCATTGCAAACTTTACTGTGCGTGTGTGTGTAAATACACTTTAAATACACGCACATCTATAATGACTTTTTCTCTCTGCTCACGGGCCTCATTGGCAGTTTATTTAAGAGCGAGCCCTTTAATGATTTAGCTTGGAGACCATCCGTGTTTTATGAGGAAGGAGTAAGGGACGCCCTCCGAGAACATGATTTAATCTTAATAAACGAGGTGGCTTACCCCGGCCCACCCGCCAGAGCTGGAGTCCGAGCGAGCTAGTCATTTTCTTTTGATGGACTGTGTCCGGCCCGGGCACCAACACCCCAAGTTACTTTCCGCCCTCTCTTTTCAGCATCCTGCTCCCCTTTTTGTGGGCTGCGGACAGTTGGGGATCGGAGCGCTTCCCCAGTCTCTGTCCTCTTTAGCACCCTCCCACCCCCACCCCCACCCCGAGCGCGGTCGGTCGCGACCGGCAGAGACCTACACCCATCCGGGAGGGTCCAGAATGGGCTTTGGGAGGGCTGGAAGGAGTTTGTCTTTGGAGGTGGCCCTCCCCCGCCTCGCCCTCCCCTGCGCTCTCCCTTGCTGCCTGGAGCCGAGAGGAGACTCGGAGAAGCCCTTGTAGTTTTAAATTCAATGTGACAGCTTCGGAAAGAGCGGATGATGAATCTCCTATTATTGGATCAGTCTATTTGCCGCTCAATGTCTCTCTGTAATTGGAGCAACATCACTTTAAAGGTTCAGAGAGTACTGCATTTCTGGTGAAAAAGCCCCCCAACACGCCGGTGAATGTTTTAAAGGGAAATCTATTAGTGGTGTGTGGAGGGCGGGGAACCGCCGGCGGGGGCGGGGAGGGGCGCGGCCCGGCCGACGGCGGGGCTCCGAGTGGGGGGCGGGCGGCGGTGGGGGCCAGCGCGCCGCGCCCCTCGCCGCCCCCGCCACCCCCCGGTTGTTGTGACAGCTCCCGATACTGTTTATTGAGGTGCGTGTCAGGGATAATTAGCAATCGATATGGAAAGCGTTCCCCTGCACCCAGTACGCCTCTGACGTCAGAGCCGATTAGCGCTTCTTATTGGTCCCAAATTCCCCCGGCCGCGGCTAATTATCTGGAGCTTGATGTTGATAAAGTAAAGCGCCGGACGCGGGCGAAGCATGTATAGGGCTCCGGGTCCCTGTCGCCGCCG
>NW_022103901.1:652973-655114 GCF_000313985.2 Echinops telfairi
GGAGAAAGCCTTTAACGAGAGCCACTACCCCGACGTGTTCATGCGCGAGGCGCTGGCGCTGCGCCTCGACCTGGTGGAGTCCCGAGTGCAGGTAAGGAGCTGCCCGCCCCACCGCCGGTCTTTGTTCTAGGCGCGGTAGTGCGTCCGGGTAGGGTATGGGCTGCAGAGCCCAGGGTGTCCAGGCCACTCTGAGATTCAGGACCTCGCCGGGAGGCAAGTGGGGCGCCTAGGGTTAGCCTAGGCGGCTGGCGCTGGTCGGTGGAAGCCTGGCGGGCGCGAGAATGGCAGCTGCGTCCGACCCGGGAAGTGGCCTCCTGAGGCCCAAGGGAACTGGCGCTGTGAGACCAGGGGCAGCGGCGAGGGGGCAGTGGCGAGGATTGTGGGGAGAACGCGGGAAATCGGGACCGCGGCTCCGCGCCCAACCTGGTGTATCTTTGTGCGTTTCTCTTGGGCCTCGCGAATATGCAGCTAGGAAAATATCCACATCTTGGTCACTTGGCATAAGGGGGGCTGAGGGAGGGGAGGCAGAAGAAACTTAGTTAACACTTGGAGAAACAATCCCGGTTTTCCTGGGTTTCCTGATTGTGCATAATTTGATACTGCTCTGATAATGCAGTCCATATTCACTCTAAAAATAATTACACGGTGGATGAAAAATTCGGATGGGGCAGGCGTGTGGTGTGCTCCTGGTACACAGGACTCTTGTTTGGGGGCCCCTGAGGGGTGGGCTGTGGCTGTGGCTGGGACTCCAGTGCTGGGAGGGAGGCCCAGCTGGCCCATAGCTCCATTCGCAAAACATCTTTGTCTGCAAACGTGCTTTCTGGCCAGCGTGGCTCCATCCGCCTCTTCTTCTGCTGGGAACCTGTTTATCCAATTTGTTCTGAGCATCTTTGGTGAAGCCAAGACCCCCCCTCCCACACACACACCAATTTGATAACGAGTAATTCTTGGTGACAAGCATCATGGGAGTTCACATGAAAAAAGAAGAAAAAGAAGTTTATAAAAGATGACTTTAGCCTCGAGAGTCCGTTCCTTAAGGCTCCAGCTCACCCCACCAGGCCAGCAACAAAGAGTGGCATGAACCCATCTTGTGGAGAGGGGCACATAGCCGAAACTGGCAGCTGGACTGGTGTGTGTAGAGGTGGTGATGGTGAGGTACAGGCCTCCGCTGACTATGTTGCCGAAGGCAGAGAAGGTGCTGGCCAGAAGTCGGGCAGTCCCTCTAGGCCTGCAAGCAGGTACCAGGCCAGCAGCGACGCCAGGAGCAGGGTGGCCCAGCCTGCTTCCCTGGCAGTGCCGGTCTGGGCCTGCTGACCGCAGAACACTGAGTCAGCACCTGGACTACAAACCAGAAGGTATGTGCCTGGCCAAGAGGCTGCTGTCTTCCTGAGCTGCCCCACCCACCCACCCAAGAAATCTGCCAATGCAAAGGGGCACTTAATAGCCCTATATTCCCTTCACGAGAACCCCAGGGATCTGGGATTTTGACATGGACTCCAGGGGACCGAAGACAGGTGTGAAGGGCGGCCAGGCTGATGCCAAGGGCCTGACAGTCAAAGCCAGGCCAGATGGGCTTAGAACATCTAGCCCAGAGGAGGTATGGAAGGCCTAGGAGGCCGGCTCTCAGCTTCTGCCCAGGAACCCTGCTGCACTCAGTTCAGGCCGACCACCCTGGCCAAGCCAGGGGCACCTCGCAGGCCCCACGTTCAGTCTACAATCCTTCCGGGTGGAAAAGACGCTGTCTGGAACCTGTGGCTGCGAGGGGCTGCGAGGCGGAGCCCAGGCGTCGGCGCAGTCCCGTGCGGCACTGGGGAGGCAGCAGCCCCAGCGGCCGGCGGCTCGGTCAGCCCGCGCTGACCATACCTTCCTTTCCTCCCCGGCTGCTCTAGGTCTGGTTTCAAAACCGTCGGGCCAAGTGGAGGAAGAAAGAGAACACGAAGAAGGGGCCGGGGCGGCCGGCACACAACTCTCACCCGACCACGTGCAGCGGCGAGCCCATGGACCCCGAGGAGATCGCGCGCAAGGAGCTGGAGAAGATGGAGAAGAAGAAGCGCAAGCACGAGAAGAAGCTGCTCAAAAGCCAGGGCCGCCACCTGCACTCGCCCGGCGGCTTGTCCCTGCAGAGTGCGCCCAGCTCCGAC
>NW_022103901.1:659184-670334 GCF_000313985.2 Echinops telfairi
TTTTGCAAAAGGAGGGGGGGAAAGGATTCTCCCCCCCAACCCCTCACCCCTTGTGTCTAGGGTGTGTGGTGCGCAGTGGTTTGGAGGGGTGGGGAGGGCAGCCCACCTCATACGGTCGATCTTGACCCTACAGGACAGCGCAAAACCGCCCCATAGCGTTTCCGAGGCTAGAAATCTCTGCGGAAGCAGATGGCCTCGTCTTTCTCCCAGGAGCGGCTGGTGGGTTTGAACCGCCCACTTCTCTGGGTTAGCGGCAGAGCTCTTCACTACTGACCCCTACCTGGGTCTCCTTCCGTTGTGGTGCGAGAGGAACTACTTGAGGGTTTGTAGGGAACTACAGAGGTAGGCTGTGGGGTCTGGGGCCCTAATGGAATACCCCACTTCACCCAGGGGTCACGTGGCAGGCAAACTGGGAGTCCAGAAAGAAAAGGGTGCATCGGGTGGGCACCCACTGGCTGGTTCAGGAAGACCCCGGTGACGTGATGGGGCCGAGAGAGAGCCTGGAGTGGAGGGCTTGCCAGGGAGAAGAGGGAACGCCCTGGTTGTCCGCTAGGTAGCTCAGAACAAGGCTCCAAATGGGAGCTTGGGTGTGTACTGGGAGAGGGGAGTCTTCAGGCTAGAGATCCGGGTAGCAGCCCCCACCCCTAGGTGACCAGAATTTGCGGAGCATAGCTCCATGGGCTAACGAATGGCCCAGCCGGCCGGCAGTGCCGAGGTCCTGGACGCCCATGGTTTGCCAGTCAATCTCGAGATGCAGACTGGTTTAATTTTGTTGATAGATCGGTTCGGCGGGGGCGGAGACGGGGGAGGTGGGGGGCGAGGAGAGCAGGGTGTTGTTTCTTTGCTGATTTATTTTTAACCCGAGGTTGTACAAACCCCTGACAGTTTGGATAAATTAGCCGGTCCTCGCAGCCTCCTAATGAGAGGGTATTATTTCGCCACCTCGGAAGGAGCGTGAAAAAGAGAGCGACTCCATCCGGAGGTGTCGGATCGATTCAGGATCAGGGTGTAAATTATATGCAACGAAATATCCAGCCGCCCATGCTGCTGCTTAATGCGGAGCTTAGAAATGCAACATTAAACAAAGATTATGAGCGATGCACCACGCTGCTGGACCGAGCCCAGCGCCAGGCCCAGCCGGGTCACACAGTAGCCGAGGAGCCCGAGGCCGGGTGGGGGCATGGAGTGAGGACAGCCAGTGGGGGGGGCGGGGAAGTCAGCTCCTGGGTGGGAGCCTCACCAAATCCACTCTTTCTCATTCTTCTCAAACCAGGACCTAGGAAGACGTGGAGACCCCCTCCCCTCATCTGGCCTCCTCCAGGAGCCCCAGCTAGACCAGGCCCAGAGAGACCTTTCTTCCGGCCTCAGTTTCCTTCTGGGAACCACGCAGGCCACTCGGGGTCCTGGGTAGGACCCTGGATAGGATCCTGCCGGGAGGAGGCCTCCAGCGAGGCTGGGAGGCAGCCCCGAGGTTGGGGAGGCACTGGACGCAAGGGGCTCTGCTTGCTGCCTCTGCTTTAGGGACTGGAGCGAACCGGCATCCTCAGAGGAGGCCTGCAGGGCTGGGTGACCGGAGCTAGGGCCCTCTGCCAGGGCAGTCCGAGCCCCAAGGCCCTTCCTCGGTCCCCCCTCCTGTCTGGGTCGCCCCTGCTGGCGATCCAGGCCTGATCCCGGCTCCGGAAGCCGCCAGGCTTTGTGTGATGATTTGGGTAAAGGGGCACTTTGGGCACACCCGGAGCTGCGCGCGGGGAGCGGAGGGACGTGTGCCGGCTCTCGCCTCCCTCCCTTCCGATGGCGCTTGCCTTCCGCAGTCGTCTCTGCCCCGCGCTGGCCCCGCGCTCCGGGCCCATTCGGGTCGGCTGCTCGGCGTGCGCTCGGCGCTCCCCCCGCGGCTTTAGCGAGCCGGGTCGCCCTCCCTGAGAAGGGAGTGGTTTGCGGAGCGTGTGGTTGTAGCAGTAATGAAAAATCAGAGCAGTTAAATCGTAAAATTTGGATTAAGAAGCTTGAATTTAATACACACGCACCACATTTATTAAAGCATTAGAATAATTGAAATTTGCTGCTGCCGCCGTCCGATCTGTTTAAATAATTCTATGGGTGTCTTGTTGTGATAAAAGATTATCTAGAATTCTATTAAAGGCGCAGGAGCCTGCTTTGTAAATCCTATTTGGGGACTTTCAATAACTATCGATAATCTCGCCGCCCAGGACCCCGGCCTGTTGGCGTTATCGGAAAGTTTGCAGCGGCTCCTGGGCGGCGCGAGGAAGGCCCCGCCGCCAGGGCCCGCACCTGCCGCTCCGCCCGGGATTAAGGCGCGCCGGGGTGCGCCGAGGGCCTGCGGTCGAGGCCGCCTGCTTGGGCGCGAAGCGCGGCTGCGGGCCCCCACGGGCCGGGCAGCGGGTCCTGGAGGAGGCCTTTGTTCGTGGTGCGAGCCCCAGGCCCCACATCACGCGCTGGGGCTACGGGGAGCGAGCGGGGCGAGCGGGCAGCGCCGCTAATTGCTGCTAATTTTGTCCTATTAACTTTATTTACTCTTGAACCCCTTAATTGTTTTCCATTTATTTTTAGTAATTTTATAATGTACTAATAAGCCCCCTCCGTCTGCGGGCGCCTCCCACTTCGCCTCCTCCTCCCTCCGGCTCCCGCTCCCCCTCCCTCCGCGTGCCTCCCGGCTTCCCAGCCTCGGGGCCAGTCGGCTCGGCTCGGGTGGCTGCCGCAGTCTGGCGCCAGGGAGCGAAGCGACAAGCTGGAGACCCGTCCGGGGTCTGGAGGCGCCCAGCCCTCCCGCCCCCCCCTCCGGGTTCTGCTAAGAGAGGGCAGGCTAGGACCAAAGCCGGACTCTCCGCAGCGCCGCCGCCGGAGTCCAGAGAGGTGGGAATGGAGCCGCTCCTGCATTTGGAGGAAGCACCCGGGGCTCAGAGAGAGAATGTCGTTTGCCTCGGGTCACACGGCGTGCCCACGGCCGCTGGGGGAAGTGGTGGACGTGGCCTGGCCGGACCCTCGCGGCTTCCGCTTCCCTCGGCTCCTGCAGTGGCGAGACCCAGGCGCCGGGAGCCAGTCTCCAGAGTGGCCGGGCTCAGGCCCGGATCTCAACGCGCAGCCCCTTCCCTGGAGAGTCGGTCTCCCCGCGCCGCCCCCCCTCCCGTCCCTGGCCCCCAGGACGCAGCCCCGCGCCTCGTCGGTTATTAGACAGCTCGTGGGGGCTGTCTGCGGGCCGCCTCTTTCCTGCTAATTATCACCTTATGAAAAGTGTTTCATTAAGAAACTCTACTTTTGATTAATTATCGACAGAATGCTGACCAGAAAGAAATGAAATTAATCTCTGACCCCATATGGGTAACACTGGAAATTCATCACATTTCCTTTTAATATTGAAACGCAGTGCAGAATTTTAATAGAAAATATTGTTTTTCCAAAAGCCCCAGTCTTTATTAATGCCCCTGGGCAGGGGAATGATATTGCTGGCAATATAGCAGTCTTTGTTCATTTTAAATTTATTAAACATAATGCACTTCATTTTCAAACATTTTACTGTTTCTTTTTAATTTCGCTCAGTGTAAGTACAGAATAAAACCTTTTTAAACATTTAGGATATTGAAAACCCATATACGGATGTATAACGGGAGCGCTTCGGCCATCAAATAAATTTAAATAGAAGCGATTGTAATTTTCAGCTCCCAAGCATTATCCCCTTCAGACATTTAGGCAGTTTCAGGAACCATCAAATGAGTGCTGATAGGGAAGCCTCCCAGCCCCGCCCCAGCGCCTTCCACCCCGCAGACCTCAGAAGGGTGCTGGGGGTGGGCTCTGCCAGGAAAGAGGTGTGGGGGGCAGCTGGGTAGTCACTGCCTTCTTTATTGCTTTGATCCAAGCGGAATCTTCTTTGGAGGTCAGAGTGTGCCCAACCAGGGGCCCATCCTCCCTCTCCCCCTCTGCCTCCAGAGATGCTTCCCACTGGCCGGGCTACCCCTCTCCCTGTCCCTTCCACCCCCCACCTCGTAGGTGCTTCCAGGCCTGCCCTGCTGCCTTGGTCGGTGAAGAGATGGGTGCCAGGCAAGTTCCCAGGCGCTGGGGAAGGGGTTTCCCTGGAGTTCGCTTGCCCCCTCCTTCCGGGACAGTGAAGGTGGGCAGGGCACCTCCCCCTAGACCCCCCCTTCCCGAGCACAACCCCTGCCCGCCCTCACCCTCTTTCCCCAGGAATCCAGGCCCCGCGTTTAATGAGTCGTGAAGTCTGAAACTTCCTCAGGCCACAGCGTCCCTGATGCGGATTCCAGATGTGCGGGACGGGCGGGGCCCCAGGATGGGGAGCACCCCGCGTCCCAGACCAGGTTATGTGGTGGCCGGCCGGCCATCCGGCTGGCGGCAACTTCGCCCCAGAGAAACAGGTCCCTCCAGCTGTCCTGGCGCCCGCGTCCGGCGTCTCCCCTTGTTACTGCACCCTGGCAAGCGGAGTGTTACTTCAAACCCCCTGTAACACCCGGTCCTGTCCTCAGAACTATTTCCAGGGAATTCCACTTTCGCCAGACGGTGAGAGTCTCGGGAAGAGGAGGGTCTCACGGACTGTATGGAGGGCCCCTGGTTGGGGTCTGCTCCCCCCACCCCACCGACGCACTCATGCTTTGTAAACATGCCTGGGTGGGGACCAGATGCAAACCGAAGAGGCCTGAGAATGAGCCTGCCCACAGGTCCCCAGGAGCACCGTTAGCGTACTTTATTACCAGGGCTGCCAGCCGGCCGGGCAGGGCTATTTACAAGGTTATCCGTTATCTATAATCTATCTACCAGAAGGGCTCTGTCCACACCACCTCCCCCCCCCACCTCCCCGAGGAAGGAAAAGTTTACCCTCACTTTCTCTCAGGCTCCCTCTTCTTGGAGTGTGTCCTCAGGCGGACAGCTTTGCAGGAGAGTAGGAAGGGGCCGTTCTGAGAGGTTGGCACCCTCTATTTGAACTGAGCCCATATCCCCTTCTAGCTTTCCAGCATCAGGGTGGGTCAGGCAGTGGGGGGCAGATGGAAGGATATCTTCCAGCCTCCAGCCAGAGTCCCCGAGTTTCTGAGGAGGCCAGGGGGACCTCCAGACCCCTGGCGGGCTGCCTACCTCACCCCCAAGGGTCTGAGCTCTCTTTGCTGGGCACTGGGAGCTGCCATCTTTGGAGGGCCCACTGAGGAAGCCCCCCTGAGCCTGTGAGGTCTGGGAGATACTACAGGGGTGCTGACAGTCATGTGAACTTAGAAACCTATCAGAACCTGGTTCCCAGGCCCCCTCTGTCCTCCCTTGGAGCAGGTTACTCGGTGAAGCCGTGCCTCACCAGTGCAGGGGCCAGGGAAGTGTGGTCCGGCAGAGAAAGGCTAGGGAGAGGGCTGGGAGGTCACTCTTTTCAGATGCATTTCAGCTCACAGCAAAGGAAACCCAACTAAACCCACAGGCCCAGGCAGGGCAGGGCTGGGCCCCAACCAAGTCAGGCCCCCAGCCTGCCCTGTGCAGCCTGCCTGCCCTCGGGCTCAGTTCTGGTTCCGATCTGCCGGGACTGGACGAACAGAGGCCCTGCTCCCCCTCTGGGAGCCCTGCCCAGCCGCCTGGCCATCCCAACCAGACCAGGTCCCCAAAGCACCCCTCCTGCTGAGTCTGTAAATCACTGTTTACTGGCCTTGGAGTGAAGACTGCCAAAAAGAAAAAAGAAGGAAAAAGAAAGATAAGAGCGATTTAAAGATAATTAATTGCATTAAACTATTGACTAACTACCTCGCTCAATAGTAATTCATGTAGAGAATATTAAAATCGGGGGAACAATAATAAAATTGATGCCGGTCCCATGGGAGGGGGGTGGCCAGCAACTCAGATACCTCCCTTAATCTGGCGTAAATAATAGCGCGTCTGTTTCCATCTCCTCTCCGGCCAATTCCCCGATCATTCCTCCCAGCCTCTAAAGCCAGTTTCATAATTGATATCAGTTACACAGTGAGTGCTCTTTCATTTGTTCTTGTTATCGATGATAATTGCAAAGTTCAGCCTCTGAGTTGGGACTTGGCTGTGGGTGGAGGCCCGCCCTGTGCCCACAGGCCAGGCAAGGGGGCTGGGCAGAGGCCGTGGTTGGGGGCTCCAGGCTGGGAAAAGGAAGCCCCAGCCATGTTTTTTTACATTGGTGACAATTTGTCAGTTCCGGTCTCACACTGACAGGCCCATAGCCCCGCCCAGCAGTTGCTGGTCGGCTGGCAGTGAGGGCACCTGGGTGGGCAAACACAGAAGCAATTTGGTTCAGTTTTTATTTGAAAACCGTGGGTGGAAGCGACCCGTCTTCAACCACATCTGGGGGCTGACCTGGAAGAGGGCGAGTGGTGTCCAGGTTGTGGAATGCAGTGTCCAACCCCAAGGAGGGGGCCATCACCACCCCCTCCCTCGGGGGCCACCTGGGTCTGAAGACCAGCCCTGCCACCGCCCCTCTGCCCAGCTCTGGCAGCCAGCACTCTGATACGATGATGATTTCGTTATTTATTCCCTTATTTATTCATTTATAAAGTGTTTACTTAGCCTGTGCAGATGTAACATCTCATTTACAGCGTGGCCTCGGGGCACAGAAACAATTGGCAACGAAAGAGTAACTCCAGAGAATTAGAGAAACACACACAGACACGCACACATCACACACACCACACACATCACACACCACACACAAATCACACACACCACACATCCCACACATCCCCCACATACATATCACATAACACACACAGCACATCGCATCACACACATACATCACACACCACACATCCCCCACACCTCACATATCACATCAGAAACACACACCACACATCACACCACACACACATGCCACACATGCCACATATACACATCACATACACCACACACACATCACATACATCACACATATACACCACACACATCACATAACACACACAACACATCACATCACACACATATCATACATACATCACACACACCACACATACATCACACATATACACCACACACATCACATAACACACACAACACATCACATCACACACATATCATACATACATCACACACACACCACACACACCCACACCTCACATCACACACACACACACACACCACACATCACATCACACACACACATATGCCGCACAAACCACATATACACATCACATCACACATACCACACACACCATACCACACATATCACAGCACACATACACACACCACACATTACATCGAACACACACCCACACACACACACCACATGGGAGGGGGTACTTAGAGGCAGGGAAGCTGCGAAGGCGCAAGTCTGGAAGGACGGGGAAATCTACTGGCTGGGCAGACCCAACGGTCACCCACTGGAGAGGCTGGGGCCGTGGGGCCAGCGGGGGACTACTGGCCAGGCTTGGAGTTGCACCCAGTGTCCACACTGCACTCATGGGGGCAGCAGGCCAAGCCAGGGCGTCTCAGGAGCAGGTGGGATGAACCTACAAGGGACGAGGCAGATGCCACCTGGCTGGGGACTCAGGACGGCCCCAGGGGCCCTCCCTTTCAGCCTCCTGGCCCAGTGCCCTGCGGAGTCCCTCATCGCTTGTGCACCCAGGCGGACACCGGCCTCTGCCCTCTGTCCTCCTGCTCTCTGTGCCCTGGGTCGCACACATGCCTACGACCTCAGGCACTCTCCTTCCTCCCGCGGGGAAACTGAGGCCCGCCCTGCGAGCCAGGCGGGAAGGGGGAGCCGGTGGCGAGAAGTGGAGGGGGCGGCGGGGCGGCGAGGCCCGAGGGACGGGCGTGTCCCGCGTCCCCGTGGCCGGTGCCAGGGCTGGGGGTGGCGCCCCGACTCTAGTCGGGCGCGAGCCGGGCTTGCGGGCAGGGCGCGGACGGGAGGCAGCTGCCGGCCGGGTCGCTGGGAGCTGGTTGCCTGGCAACCCGGGCGGCTCATTACCGAGGCCTGTGACTAACCAAAATCGCAACGGAAAAAAAAACAAAAAACAAGGAAGGAGAGAAAAAAGAAGCGGGAAAAAAAGAAAAAGAAAACAGTAGAAAAAGCGGTGATATGAAAGTAAAGTGGAGCATTTAATTAGCTAATTGGTAATCAACTTCTCTTTAATGATTCACTTAATTTAAAAAGTGTAGCGATAACAGTGCCCTGACACTGGTGTTGCTACAATGGCTACGTTTCCAAGCCGCCGCCTCCTCCCCACACGGCTGATGGGCCCGCTCCACTTCTCTGCCTGTCGCGGAAACTTTCCGCAGGGCACCTGAGCACGCCCTGCCCCCCGCCCCCCAGGCCTCCCTTGACCGAGGAAGGGAGGTGCTGAGGTGGGCGGGGCCTTCCTGGGCAGGAGGAAGGCAAGTCCCCGCCTCCCCCCCAGCAAGTCCCCAGCCCAGCAGCCCTGAGGGGCCGGAGGGGGCACCCCGCTTTGTGTTAATGAGAGTGAGGCGGGCAGCTCTGGCCCAAGGAGGGGGAGCTCCCTGAGGTGCAACCCCCGGAGCCTGCATGGCAGAGGCAGGTGGCCCTGGTCCCCTTGGGTGAGGCTGCAGGCTGGGCCGGTGGCTGGCTGGTCAGTTGAGCCTCCCTGTTGCCCCTGCTGACCCAGAGAGCGGCTTCCAGTCACCTGCCCTGCCTTGCTGAGCGCAGGGCCTCAGAGAGCCTGGGCCTTGGTGGTGTTGGGGAGGGGGACTAGAGGGAGGGGTGTATGCTGGGCTCTGGGTTTCTGGGTGGGGAGCTCCAATGGGGGGTGGGGACTCCTCACCTGGCCCCACAGGAGCCCCAGCCTTATGCACTCCACCCCCCACCGGCCTCCTCAGGCCTAGGGTTCCATCCCCTTCTCAATGTTCCCACCGCCCTTTCATTGGCCCTTTCACCTGGGAGGTCCAGAGCGCTTTCCGAAGGGTCTGGGGTGAGGCAGGGTGCAGCTCCACCCCAGGATGTTGGTCCCTACCGGTCTGGAGTGTGGGGTCTGTGACAGAGCAGGGGTGGAGGGGGGGCTGCTGGGTGGGGGCAGGATTAAGCAGGTGCCTGGAGGAGGGGCAGGGATGGTCTCTGTATCAGTTCCCAGGCTTGGCAGCAAGTCGGCCATGTGGGTGTGCCCTGGGTCCAGGGCCTGTTGGGTCCCCACAGGAGTCTCCGTCTCTGAGGGGCAGTGGGTGGGGGGCTGGTGGGTGAGGGGGGACAGGCACGGGCCTTGTTGGCTGGTTTTCTGCAAGGAAGTGTCACCGTCATGGCCCCCATTGTCCTCCAAAGGGGCTCCCAAGGCTGCTTTCCTGTAGGGTCCTCTGGAGTCGGACAGGCTGGCCAGCAGGGAGTGTGGGTTGGACATCTGGAGAGAGAGTAAGTGGCCTAGTGGCTGAAGTAATTGTTTGCTAACAGAAAGGACAGTGGTTCGGACCTGCCGGCAGCTTCACAGGAGAAGACTCGGCCATCTGCTTCTGTGAAGGCCACAGCCCAGGACACGGCCCTCTGGGGCAGCTCTGCTGGGTCCCCTGGAGGTCAGGTGTTGGAATGGACCCCATGGAATGAGCTTCTTTAGATTAAGTGCCAGGATAGGTGGAACGGAGGGCTCCGGGGCCAGGCTCACGTGGCACGCAGCTGCTTCAACGATGGCACTGAAGGACCCAGGGTAGGGGCAGGGACTTGACCTTGGGGCCGGCCATGGAGTTGGGGGGGGGGCGGGGCTGGGAAGAGTGTCAGGTGTCCTCATGGGCTCCAGAGCCCAGCCTCGCCCCTCACCTGCAGTGTGCTGAGGCCCAGTTCATGGGACCTGTGGTGTCTGGAGCCATGTGCTCATGGATGGCCTGGTATAGCCCTGTGGCAAAGGCTGGGTGAGGGAGAACAAAGGTCAAAGGTGTCCTGTGGGTGGTGGGGGGCTACTGTCGGGGACCTAGGGGGCCTCCGAGAGGCTCAGACTGGTTTCTCCCTAAGACTCAGTGGCCTTGGCATGGCTGGTGTCTTTGTCTTGACCTCCAGGACCCCGGAACCCAGCAAACATAAAGTTCTCTTCTTTCAAGGCCCCCTGCTTGTGGGGGCTGTGGGTGGCCCCAGGTGTCCCTCCCCTGGCTGTGCTGGGACGCTCCCACTTCTGCTTCTGTCCCCGCAGGAGGCCAACCTAAAGAGACAGTGAAAGATTCCCCCCTCCCCCCAATTCAGAGTGATATCATCTCAACTTCATCACACCTGCAGGGACCCCATTTCTGAATAGGGCCACATCCTGAGATTCTGGGGGACACTATTTAACCTACTATAGAACCCAAACCCAGCCCAACCCATGGCCACTGAGCGCCCGCGTGGGAGAGAGGAGAGCAGCCTGGGGTCCTTGGGGAGTGTCATCTCTTCAGAAACAGATGGCCACACCTTCAGTGGGAGGAGCAGCACAATGGCTGTGGTGAGAGGCTCCGTCCAACTGGCCCTGAGGATAAGGCAAGACCCGGCAGTGCCCTGTTCTGATGTCAGGGCTGACACAGAGGCTTTCATGGACCAACTTGCTCACCTGCCTGTCTGCCTACCCACCCACCTATCTACCTACCTTTCTACCCATCCACCCACCTTCTTACCTACCTTTCTACCTACCCACCTACCTTCCTACCTTTCTACCCACCCACCCATCTACCTACCTAACTTTCTACCCACCCACCTACCTACCTACCCATCCACCCACCTACCTACCTATCTATCCACCTACCTACCTACCCACCCATCCACCTACCTACCCAAACACCTACCTACCTACCTTTCTACCCACCTACCTATCTTTCTACGTACCTACATGCCTTTCTACCCACCTACCTACCTACCCATCCACACACCCAACTACTTACCTGTCTACCTACCCAACCACCTACCTTTCTACCTACCCACCCACCTACATATCTACCATCAGTTTCCGCCTGCCTGCCTACCTACCTACCTACCTACCTACCTACCTACCTACCTACCTACCTACCATCAACCTGTTCACCTGCCTGTCTACCTACCTACCTACCTACCCACCCACCTATCATCTATCTACCTACCCACCCGCCTACCTACCATCAACCTGCCCACCTGCCTATCTACCTAATCTACCTACTTACCTACCTTCCTACCCACCCCCCCACCTACTACATACCTTTCCATCTATCTATCTATCTATCTATCTATCTATCTATCTATCTATCTATCTATCCACCTACCT
>NW_022103901.1:670573-679500 GCF_000313985.2 Echinops telfairi
TACATACCTATCTTTCTACCTATCTACATACCTTTCTACCCACCTACCTACCTACCTACCCAACCACCTACCTATCTACTTTTCAACCTACCCACCCACCTACCTACCTACCAACCCTCAACCTTTGTGCCTGCTTATCTTCCTAGCCATCTACCTACTTACCATCAACCTATCCACCTACCTGTCTACCTACCTACCTACCTACCCACCCACCCACCTACTTACCTACCATCAACCTTTCTACCTACCTACCTACCTTTCTATCTACCCACCCACCTATCTACCTGCTACCTACCAACCCTTTTATCTACCTACCCACCCACTTACCATTACCCTTTCTACCTACCTCCCACCTACCTAGCATCACTTTTTCTATCTACCAATCTTTCTGTCTACCTATCAGCCTTTGGTAATGCGCTGGTGTGTTAGACCAGGTTGACTAGAGAAACAAATTCAGGGACACTCATGTATGTGTAAGAGAGTACATTATACTAAAGAGTGATTGTATATTAAGAAAACATCCCAGCCCAGTCCAGATCAAGTCCATGAGTCTGGTATTAGCCCATAAATCAGATACTAGTCCATAAATCCCTCTTCAGACTCACTCACACATGCAATGATGCCGACTGCAGGAAGATCACAGGCCAGTGGGTGGGAAGTCTTGTGATCCGGTGGTGGTGGAGCATCTGCAAGGCTCTCACAGGCTCACTGTGGCTCTAGGTGGCTTGTAGACAGGAAGGTGAGAGCAGGGAAGGGCCTGTCTCCAGAGAGTCATTTATCTCGGTCGCCCTCCAATCAAGCTGCGACCTGATTGACAGGCTAAACTCTGCTCGCATGCTCCTACAGGAGTCGTGTTGGCACAAAAACCTAACTTTCATAGTTGGGTTGCTAGCAGCAAGGTCAGCAGTTCGAAACCACTAGCTGCTCTTCAGGAGAAAGATAAGGCTTTCTGCTCCTGTAGAGAGTTACAGTCTCAGAAACTCACAGAGGCAGTTCTACCCTGTTCTACTGGGTCCCTGTGAGTCAGAATTGACTGGATGGCCCCGGGTATCTACCTTTTTACTCTATCAATCAATCAATCAATCTATCTATCTATCTTCTATAGATCTATCATCTATCTATCTATCTAGCTATCAATCTATCACCTATCTATCTTCTATCTATCATTTATCTATCCATCCATCCATCCATCTTTTTTAATGCTTTCCAAGCTTCGTATCTATCTATCTATCTATCTATCTATCTATCTATCTATCTATCTATCTATTATCTATCTATCTATCTATCTATCTATCTATCTATCTATCTATCTATCTTCAATCTAACTGTTAGAGCCCTGGAGGCAAGTGGTTACTGTTAGGCTGCAATCTGCAAGGTCAGCAGTTCGAAACCACCAGCAGCTCTGAGGAAGACATGGAGCTTTCTATTCCCATAAAGAGTTACAGTCTCTAGGGAGGGAGGGGGAGGGAGGGGAAAAATGCAGAGCTGATACCAAAGGCCCAAGTAGAAAGAGAATGTTTTAAAAATGATGATGGCAATATGTATACACATGTGCTTGACACGATGGATGGATGGGTTGATGGATTGTGATAAGAGTTGTACAAGCTTCCAATAAAATGATTTAAAAAAAACCCCAGTTACAGTCTCGGAAACCCACAGGGGCAGTTCTAGCAGCTGTGCTATAAGGTCACTGTGAGTCAGCATCATCTTGATGGCAGTGAGTTAATCATCTATCTACCTACCAACCTCCCTACCTATTACTTATCATCTGTCTACCTACCTACCTACCATCCACCCATCAATCTACTAATTACCTTTCATTTGTCTATCATATTACCTACGTACCTATCCACCCCTCCATCCATTCACTTACCTACCTATCCTTTCTCTCTCTCTATTATCTATCTATCTATCCCCAGACACTGAGACCAGGGATGACCTTTAATCTTTTCCCAGACCAAGGAGCCCTGGACATAGGAGGGGCCCCTGTGCCCCCGTGTAACACGGCAAAGCTGCCTTCCAGCTCAGCCCCTCTTGAACTGGGCTCGGCCTGCCCCTCCCTGTCAGGCTGCAGCTGATGTCTCTGTTGCAGGGGCACCCTTGTCCTCGAAGGCTGGAGGAAACGCTTGGCGTGGCACAGCACCAAGTCCCTGGAGTCGGCCACAGTGTGGTGAAGTGGTCCGGGTCCTGCTGCCAGTTTATGTAAACAGGGATTATGGAATTGGACTCCCCTTCCCTCTCCCCTTCCCCTCCTTCCAGGCCCCTAACATTCAGGGCATCACCACCAGGGTCCAGTTCCATTGCCTACCAGTGAGAGCCTTTAATGTGCAGCCTCCTGGATACTTGTCTGGGGGGTGGTGGGCATAGGCATTTGTGTGCGAGGCAGCAGGGAGGGGCGGGGGATGGGAAACTGGGCACCAGCAAGTGGGGGGTGACCAAAAGAAGGGTGTTTCCTAGCCCCCTGGAGTTTCTCTCTGCTTCCTCATAGCAGGCACATGCCACCTTGGCAGCAAAGAACAGTGGGCAGTGAAGGTGCTGTCCCCAAGCCCGCCTTGTCCTTGTGGTGGAAGAGGTCCCTCCCCTCTCTGAGATTCCATACCCTTTGCTGGGAAATCAGGGAAAGCCAGTGTGTTCGCAAGGGCACCGCCAGACAGATCCTGTCCCCCACCTGGACCCTGGGGCAGAAAGCTGCAGGCGATGGGAAATGGGGAGGCGTGAAGACCACACTCAGGCCAGGGCCCGGTTGAGAACCAGGCCTGGGGGCTGCTGGTCAGTGGGCTGCAGGTTCCTGGGAGCTCTGAAGCCAAGGAGCCCAGAACAAACGCGAGGGAGGGAGGGACAGGGCCACTCGGGCAATGAGGTGCCTAGGTGACCCGCCAAAGGTTGCCTGTTCAAACCCAGCTAGGGACTCCAGACGGCAAAGCCTGTGCATCCTCTCCCACAGAGGTTACAGCCTGACAGACCCCCAGGCAGCCCTGCTCTGTCCATCTGGGCCTCTGTGAGTGGGAGCCGACCCCACCTCCCTGGTTTGGAGACTTTGGCTTTCCCCGCTGTGGAGCCCCCAGTGGTGTAAATGCCTACTACAGCTGGCTGCTAACCCAGGGCCAGAGGTCCGTCCATGTCTGAAGTGCCTCAGAGGTGAGAAGATCTAACTAGCTGAGAGGCCCCCGCCTTGGAGACCCACGGAGCACAGTCCTGCTGGGCCGTGGGACTCGCCGTGGCACCCAGCAATGAGGGCAGCAGCCACAGGGCTTGAGAGTTCACAGATGACCACGAGGAGAGCGAGGGCAGCCAGGCCTGGGGCTCCTGCTGCTGGGCTCTCCCTGCCAGAGCACCGTCCCCCAGGTGGACTGTCTTAGTCTTCTCTAGCTCATGGGGCCGAGAAAGGGCTCCGGAGGTCCCCAAGGGGCAGGCGACCCTTGGGACACATCTGCCTTTGACTCTGTACTATCCCCTGACCCCTCTGTCCCCCTGGCTTCAGAAAACCAGTAAATTTGTCCTAAAAAAAAAGCCCCTTCATTTCACTGCTAATCTCCTAACTCCCTTAATTAAGTCAATGGTCGTCTAAATTGTTCCAAACATCTTTTGGGGGATTATATATTTTAATCATCATTATCCAATGAATATTTGATTATATAGCCACCTTATAATCGAGAGTAAAAATTATAATCCCCCCAAAAAGGCATTTAATAACACTTTAAACGACTGGGTATTGATAAAGGGCATTAGAGGATTAGGGGCCGGGCTGAAAGGCGGGGCGGAGCGTCCCAGTCAAGGACTCAGCTTTGCTGGTTTATTTTGAAAACCAGACGCGATTGAGGGAGCAGAGGAAGGAGAAAGCCCGTCTCCCAGCCCTCCCTCCCCGCACATCCTGGGCAGTAGGGACTCTCACAAGATGGTTTCCATAAATATCACCAGGGTAAGGGTTTCCTCAGAGTTTTGAGGGGAGCCGGAGGCTGCCGGCGGGGCACCCAGCCGGTGAGGTCCTTAGGTGGGCATCTCAGGATTGCATCATGAATGAGTCCCCCCCACCCTATGTCCACCTCACCCTGGCTTCCCATAGGGAGCCTGAACATGCTCAGCTCTGCCCGCCTTCTCTGCTGCTTCCCCCAAACCGGAGGCAGTGGGGGTGGGGTGGGGGGAACTGGGTGGGCAGCGGACTCAGCAGTCATCCAGAACCCCAACCCTACTGCTCTCTTCCGTCAGCTCCTGGGCACAGCCGCCCTACGGGCCAGCAAGGACTGCCTGTGAAGCGCAGGTGGCGGGTCTTTATGGGGGCAGGAGGCTGCCCCTCCCTGGAGCATCTGGTGGGTCTAAGGCCTCTCCCAGTTGCTGTAGGGTGGCAGCCTGGCAGAGAGCCCTAGGGGCCCTTCTACTCGGTCGGTCAGCTGGTTGGTCTGAGTTGTGATGGACTTGAGGAAGGGCCCCCTGGGCTGTGGGACGGATCTGGGACATAAAGCGTGTGTCCTACGTAGAACAGCACCTGGCCCGCAGTCAGCGCCCTGTCAGTGTGAGCTGCTCACTCAGCTCAGTGCAGAAGCGTCCTCCGGATGCTTTGAGCGTGCTTTCCTGCAGGGGCGTCCTGGGCCTTCTCTCTGGAGAACCAGTCGCATCTTCCTCCCTCGGAGGCACGGGTGGGTTTGTCTGGCCAGCCTTGCAGGCCCCTCAGAGAGAGAGCGGGGGCTGGAAGTCCATCTCCCTGGGTGCTCGCTCTGATGATCTCATTTGCCGTAGTTCCCTGAAACTGAGTTCATGCCTCCTGGGAACACCCTCCATACACCCCGGGGGAACAGTTTGGAGTCCCCCAGTGTGTAAACAGTTAGCAAGCTTGGCTGATGTCCTGGATTGAGCTGTCGCCCCCCAGAACCTGTGTCAAGGTCCCGGCATTGCGTGCCTGTCCATTTTGTGCTCTGATGTCATGCTTCTCCAGTGTGGGGGGTACACCCTAACCTCGCTCTTCAAGATGCAGGCTGCGTCTCCTGGGTCTCAAAGGATGGGACCACCTTCTCCTAGGTTTTAAACAATCCTACCTTGGCCAAAAACAGTCCCTGGATCTGGTTACAGGTGTGTGTTCAGGCACAACAACATTACAAGAGGGCATGACTCAACTCTCACCCTCACTCAAGGCCCAGCTGTATTCAGATTATGCCTGTGCTTGACTGGACTCACACCTTTGATCATACAAAAGGAGGCATGAGCACAAGTGGGAAGGATCCCAGTATTCCCAAGAAAGAAGAGGCGAGAGTGGGGTCCCTGTGCTGGGAACCCCTAACTCAGGGGATGACTGAGGCCAAGACACATGGAGATCTCTCAGCAAGACCAGACCCACAGATATTGAAATGCCACAAGGACCCCCCCCAACCCCCCGAGGTGAGACAGAGAAGAGAGAGGGTCTTCCCCTAAGCTGGCCCTTTAGATTCAGACCTCTAGCTCCCTAAACTGTGAGAGAGTGCACTTCTGTTTGCGGGATTCATCAGGGTGGTATTTCTCTTAAAGCAGCCATCAGAGCAGTAAGGCTGAATGTGGTACCAGGAGTGGGGTGCTGCTCGGTCATATACTTCCCATGTGGAAGTGGGTTTGGAGCTGGGTAGCAGATGGAGGCTGGAAGGGTTTTAAGGTGCTGAAGCTGAACCCCGGTGGCACAGCACTTAAAGGACCCAGGTGCTAACCAGAAAGCCCAAAGTGGTTTAAACCCACCAACCTCTCCCAAAAACATTTACAGCCTGGACCCCGTGGTGCAGTTTTACTCCATCTGATCGGGGCACTGTGAGTTGGAATTGACTTGGTAACAGTGGGTTTGGATTTCATAGTTTAATAGTAAAAGCCTAGATTACCTTGAAGAGACTGATGGCTTTGAAGGCAATTCTGGTGGAGGCTCAGAAAGGAGTGAGGAGAACAACAGAGAGTCTCTACTGCCCTTGGAGAGGGGGCTTCAGAAAGTTTGTGGAAAAACTCTATGATCTTTTCATTCCATTGTCCTCACTCACTTTTTGAAGTCGCCCCCCTCCCACCTCGCATAGTGCCAGTAACCGAGCAATGCTTCAGCCCACCAAGCCCCGAGGACGATATTCCTGCTCAGAGCAGCCAATGCACAGAGAGGACCATAGGGCCGGCCCCACCATGAGACACGACGTCCCTCACTGGCCCACAGCCCTACGGAACACAACACTGGAGACACACTGCAGGAGTTGTGCTCGAGCTGACCCCACCACACGGAGGCGAAACACTAAGGGGGTGCAACAGAACAGCAAGGGAACAGAGCAATGAAGTCCCAGGGAATACCAAAAATAGACTGTGGGGCCAAGTCTTGGCATCCCATCAGACTCAACCAGAAAACACTCCTAAAGGCCAACAAACAGATCTTGAACTATTTACAGGCTTTTCTTTTTCTGTCATTGGTTTTGTTGTTGTTTTTTGTTTTCGTTTGTTGCTTTGTTTTGCTCTGTCTTATTTTTTGTGCATGTTATTGTCTCTGCAAGTCTATCTAGATAAGATAGGCGGGATAAATAGTCCGGAGGAGAAAACAATGGACTGACGATTCTTGGGGACACGGGAGAGGGAGAGACAGGGGAAAGGTAGGGAGGCATCAACCAAGCCAGGGACAAGGGAACAACAAGTGATCCAAAATCAATGGCGAGGAGGGTGTAGGAGGTCTGGTGGAGGCCTGGTGGGGCTTGATCAAGGGCAATGTAACCTAGAGGAATTACTGAAACCCAAATGAAGGCTGAGCATGCCAGTGGGATAAGAGGAAAGTTAAAGGAAATAGAGGAAAGAGCTAGGAGACAAAGGGCATTAATAGAGGTCTAAATACAGGCAGGTACATATGTAAATACATTTATATATAAGGATAGGGAAATAGATCTATGTACATGTATTTATATGTTAAGTATTAAGGTAGCAGACAGACATTGGGCCTCTAGGCAAGTACTCCCTCAAGGAAAGAACACTTTGTTCTAATAACCTGGCATTTCACGATGCTCACCTTTCCAACATGACTGCTGAAGACAGAGAGGTGCATCAGCAAATGTGAAGAAACCTGATGGTGTCAGTTATGAAGGGATGTAGCATCTGGGGTCTTAAGACTTGAAGATAAATAAGCGGCCATCTAGCTGAGAAGCAGCAAAGTCCACATGGAAGAAGCCCACCAGCCTGTGTGATCACGAGGTGTCAATAGGATCAGGTATCAGGCATCAAAGACATAGAACAAAAAGTCATATCATTGAGAATGAGGGGCAGTGTGGAGTGGGGAACCAAAGCCCATCTGTTGGCAACTGGACATCCCCTTACAGAAGGGTCATGAGGAAGAGATGAGCCGATCAAGATGCAGTATTGCACCGATGAAAAATACAACCTTCCTCTAGTTCTTTAATGCTTCCTCTCCCCACCCCACCCCGACTATCATGACCCCAATTCTACCTTACAGATTCGGCTAGACCAGAGCATGTACATGGGTACGGATAAGAGTTGGAAACACAGAGAATTCAGGACAGATAAACCTCTCAGGACCAATAATGAGGGTAGGGGGAAGGTGGGGGGAGAAAGGGGAACTGACCACAATGATCTACATATCACCCCCTCCCAGGAGGATGGACAACAGAAAAGTGGGTGAAGGGAAACATTGGTCAGCGTAAGATATGGACAAATAATAGTTATTTATAAATTACCAAGGGTTTGTGAGGAAGGGATGGTGGGGGAGGGAAGGGAAAAATGAGGAGCTGATACCAAGGGCTCAAGTATCGAGAAAGTGTTTTGGAAATGATGATGGCAACAAATGTGCTTGACACAGTGGATGGATGGATGGATTATGAATGAAATGATTTAAAAGAAGAAGAAGAAGAAAGGAAATGATGACCAGGTGATTAGAAAGTAGAGGGAGGGTCGTGCTTTTCTGGCATGGGCAAAGCACTGGTCTGGATTATGTCCAAATGTTTGGTGGGAGGTAGAACATGTCCGTGATGAACCTGGGTGTCTGACTGCAGGGACTTCTGAGCTAGGTCTTAAGGGGCCCAGGTGGCATCTTGTTTTGGTGCTCACTGTAGACTGTGAGAGGAAAGAGATGCATTTACAAATGGACCATGTGATATGAATGGGCACAGAATTAAGATTTGGGACATGCTGTGGAGCGATTCTAAGGACACACGCCTTGGAATTTTCACCAACGATGTGGCCACACACACTTTTGATGAAAGAGATTAAACCTGTCGCTGCTGAATCTAACCAACAGCCACAGCAGAAGAGCCATCACCTCAGACCACAGGAGACAGAAAGAGGACAAAAGGAGTGAGTGCCACCCCTCTCCGGGTTCTGCAGGTAGGAAAAGGGCCGAAGTTCCGAACTGATGGGAGGGGACAGGAGGCGTTGACCTCGCAGGGTGTGGTGCTGGCCTCCAGGGGCTCAAAGAGTGGGGCCCTGGTCTCCTGGGTCTGAAAGCATGGGGCTACATTCTCCTTGTTTTTTTAAAATTGTTTTATTAGGGGGCTCATACAACTCTTATCACAATCCATACATACATCAATTGTGTAAAGCACATTTGTACATTCATTTCCCTCATCATTCTTAAAACATTTGCTCTCCACTTAAGCCCCTGGCATCAGCTCCTCATTTATCCCCTCCCTCCCCACTCCCCACTCCCTCATGAACCCTTGATAATTTATAAATTATTATTTTGTCATATCTTACCTTGTCCGACATCTCCCTTTACCCACTTTTCTGTTTTCCCTCCCCCAGGGAGAAGGTCACATGTAGATCTTTGTAATTGGTTTCCCCTTTCCAACTCACTCTCCCTCTACCCTCTCACTCTCCCCACTCATACCACTGGTCCTGAAGGGATCATCTGCCCTGGATTCCCTGTGTTTCCAGTTCCTGTGTACCAGTGTACAATCATCTGGTCTAGCCAGACTTGCAAGGTAGAATTGGGATCATGATAG
>NW_022103901.1:680492-685526 GCF_000313985.2 Echinops telfairi
TGAACTGGGTATTATGGGGGGGTGGGGGGTGGATGGGTGGGAGAGGGTGACAGCCGCGGGGACACTCCCTGCTCCAGGTCTGTTCCCTGCAGAGAGCCGAGTCCAAGGAGCCCTCCTCATGGGCACATCGCAGGACCGGCACGGAGTGAATACACAGGTGAGCAGGTGGAGCCCCCAGGTGGGCTGGAGCTCATGTGGGGACCTCATTTCTCCGGGAGCCCTTCCTCACACTCATGTTCCTTCTCCTATGTAAGTGAGCCGACACCCATTTTAAGGGGCCCTGGTGGCACGGTGGGCTAAGCACTGGTCCGCTCTCGGAGAGAAGAGCAGTTTGAATCCACCAGCCACTCTGCAGGCTGAAGACGAGGCCCTCTGCTTCCATGAGAGTCATGGCCTTGGAAGCCTACAGTTCTGCAGGGTTGCTATCGGGAGGGATCGACTTGGCTGTGGTGGGCCGGGTGCCAGCGGGTGGGTGACCTGTAGGAAGCCTTGGACACCCAAACGCAGGACAACAGCGACAACCCTCCACTCCCCAAGTCACAGATTGGCTCCCCTGCAGCCCCCTGCTGAAGTCTCTCCCTGGTCACTGCCTGGAGCAAACCTCCCTGCCACATCATGTACTCAGTGCTTGACATTCAAAGATATGTCCTTGTCCCCCTCCACCACAACCGAACTCTTACTCATCCGCCAAGGCCCTGCCCAAATGCCCCCCTCGCGGGGAAACCCTTCTCGGTGTTCTCAGGCAGGACCAATGGGCCCTTGGAGGCTCCAGGCACCGAAACATCTTTGGCCCCCGCAGTGGGGTGGTGCCCCTGATGACGCAGGCAGCAGGGACCAGCGGAGGACGCGGTTGGCCACTTGAGTCCCTGCTGAACCTGCCCCAGAGCTAGACTATGCTGAGTCCTGAGTCACCAATCTTTGGGGGCACGGCATCTCCTCACCCAGGGTGGCTGCTGCCTGTGTGTGCTTGGCCTGGCTTTGCTCCGTGTCTGCTGCTTTCTGCCCTGGGCCCCTTGGGCTCTCCCCCAGGTCGCACACAGCTGCGGCCCCCATCCCACCCTAGCCTGGCGGCCTCGGCTCCTCTCCTGGTGGCCCGAGCGCTGGTCGGCTGAGCTCCCAGCCACCCTATTGACGTCGCTAAAATCATTTGAGACAAAGTTACTACACAAGCGTTAGAGCCACTTTTCAGAGGGAAACATCTGTCATTCAGCATGATGACGCTATGGGGACGCCACTTTAGAACAATCTCGTTGCGTTTAATTTATTTTCTTCCCAATCCTGCAGCTACAAGGGCGGGCACCTAGAAGCTGCATGTGAGGGAGGAGTGCGGTGTTCGCCCACTGGCGACTCCCACCCCCATCCCCCACCACAGGCCACGCCCCCCCATGGGCCAGACTGATTTACTCTCAGAAGGCCTGCGAGCTAGCCGTGGGTTCCCCCCTTGCCCTCCCCCCACGCTGCAGCTACAGACTCGCTAGACAAGGGGCAGTGTCAGGGCCCTCTCCTGCACCGCCCCCGCCCCCTTCCGCACTAGGGCAGGCCCAGGGGGCCTTCCCCGGGGTCTCTCCTGCCCAGGGGTAGTGGTGGTCATTGCTGCCCAGATGGCCCAACCCACGGCCACCTCTCACGCATTGCCTGGGCTGGTGCCTGGGCTGTGGGGCCTCAGTGAGTCAGAATTAGCTCCGTGGTGCCAGTTCTGGGCTATGGTTCTGACGGCAGCCCCCGGGGTCGGGGTCGGGGTGGGGGCCGGCAGATGCAGTTAAGGCATCTGCTAATTGAGAGGCCGGCAGTTAAAACACCCCCCCACCCCCACCCCCCGTGAGTGCTTGGAAATCAAGCTCCATGCGTGCTTGTGTGTGCGCATGTGTGCATGTGTGTGCACACGTGTGTGCGCACGCACGTGTGTGTGTGTGTGTGTGTGTGTGTGTGTGTGTGTGTGTCTCGCCTGGCCAACCACAGCCATCAGGGAGGTGTAGGCAAAGCATACGGACAGAAATGGGTGGGGCCAGGTGCGGTTGCAGGAGAACCTGGGCTTCCTGGGGGGGGGTTCTGAGTGTGAGAAACTGAGCCTCTTGGTGGAGGGCAAGTCAGCCAGGCCCCAGACAGGCAGGCGGTGTCTGGGGCAGTCACGGGGAGGGGCGGAGGGGCGGATGCTGGGACCTCCAGGCACAGGGCTCCCCACCCCCTTTGCTGTGTCCTCAGTCCTGGCCTAGGAGACCTGACCGTCTCAGCCCGAACTGGCAGGGGGTGGGGTGGGGGTGGGCAGACACCCAAGCTCTCATCACTCATCCGACAGCATGAATAATTTAGTCTCTAATTAAAAGTGAGGTCAAGCTCTGAAGGATGGCTGGACCTGGGGGAGCCAGCTGCTCCATCACCGGGACCGGCCAGCGGCCTGAGGGCAGAGGACTGTGGCTGACCGTCCTCACACCCTCCCGGCCCCTGGCCCGCTGCAGGAGCCTGTATGCTCCTTCTGGAACATTCTTCCCATCTGTCTGTGTGGCACCTGTCACTGGGGGGTGGAGGGAGCGGGCAGCTGCAAGGTTTACTTGTGGTGCTGAATCTGGGGATTGGCGGTTCCAGCCCACCAGGCACTGCGGAAGAGAGGCCTGACAAGCCACCACTGTAAAGATCACAGCCAAGCAGGTACCCTGGGCCCAGCTCCGCTCCCACCATTAGGGGGTCCCCAAGATCAGAACTGTTGACTGTAGCTAAGGACCCTTCCCTTCAGCCAGACCACTGTCCCCACATCCCAGCACCCTGGGGCAGCCTGTGCTCACTCCTCACACCCCAGGGTCAGTCAGCACGGTCTGGGCCCATCGGCTCACTGCCCGGCTCCAATGGCGGGGGTGCACAGACAAGGAGATTGGGAGCCGGTGTCAGGCGGGGGAGCTAGTGGCTGGGCCCACCCACTTCATAGCCGTGGAAGGTGACAGGCTGAGGTGGGGGTGCCCCAGAGGCATGAAGGCTGCACCAAGAATTCCGTGTCCACCCTCCCTTGGAGGCCATGACTGCTGCAGAGCCCCCTGTCCTCCTCCCTCCCAGGTGCAAGGGCAGTCTGAGGACAAGGCGGTAAGCAGGTCACTGTGCTGAGGGCTGAGGCCAGCGCCATGGCCCCAGGACTGAGCCCCCAAGATGCAGCTGGGAGAGTGGCCGACAGCTGGGCGTCTGTCAGGGGCCTGCCTGGGTCTGTCGTCCCCAGCAATGGGTCGCTATCTCTGTCCCTGCCCCCACCCCTTCCGGGCATCCTCACCCCACCAGGGAGAGCATGAACCACGTCCGCTCTGTGTCGGACACATGACTGCAGAGAGGAAGCCGGCTCATCCAAGTCCCCCAGCCGGTCAGCCACCAGGGGCTGTTTGGGCCAGGCCTGGGTGCAGAGCCCCCTCTGGGCTTCAGTGGCCACATCTGTAAAATGGGTGTGCGGGCCTTAAGGCTTCTAAAACCTTCTCCTAGTGCAGGGGAGGGGTGGGGCTTCAGGGCCCAGGTGCCAAGGGAGGGCAGACTGGTGAGATCTGAGGGCCCTGCCCCCACCACGCAGGGAATCATGCCCTGGAGTAAGCCCCTCTCCCCTGGTTCTGCTAGAGAACCTGGGCCAGGGCTGGGATTTGAACCCAGAGCCTGATGAAGGCTCCCGACCCGGCCGCCCTCTGTCCGGTGTCCTGGGCTGGTTTGTATTTCCTGAGCGTGGTAGCAGCACCACGGGCCCCTGGGGATTGGATTAGAGATGGATATTTTGTTTGTTACAATCAGGACCTCTGATTTCAGTTTTATGAATTTTTAAAACATTAATTACATTTTGGAAAGTGCGTCGAGGTGAAGGCGCCCCGCTTTGGCGGTGGCTCCCCGGCTCGGAGGAGTGAGAGAAGGTGGCCAGGCATTTTAATCCACCTTGTTAAGTTATTAAATTCCCTCTATTTACATACGGCCCTGCTTTCATTAGCATTGTAACAGGTGCTCATTAACAATTTATCAGCTGGGAGGCGGAGGGAGACAACAGCGGGAGACATTGTTACAAAGTTTACTCTTGTTATAAGGCGGGTGGCAGCCAGGACACCACCAGGCTGTGGCCCCTCTCCATCTCCCGCCCCGGCCCGCCAGTGGTTGCATGCTGTGCAGGCCCCAGAAACTTCCAGAAACCCTCAGACTGTGTCTGCTTGCTGGCCCATCGGGGCTTCTGGGCGCTGAGAGGGGATCTGCACCCCTCTGGGGTCCCAGAACTGGGTGTCCCCCTGAGTGGCCAGGCAACGCCTGCCCCCCTGATGCCTCCTCAGGCACCTCCTGAAGTTGGAATGATCGAGTGTGTGGAAACGGCTTGGTCAGAAGTGGACTTTCTGTTTTGTTTTAATCATTTCATTGGGGGTTCGTACAACTTTTATCACAACTCATCCATCCACCCATTGTGTCAAGCACATTTGCACATTTGTTGCCATCATCATTTTCAAAACATTTTCTTTCTACTTGAGTCCTTGGTATCAGCTCCTCATTTCCCCCCTCCCTTCCCCCTCCCTCCCTCATGAACCCTTGATAATTATAAATTATTACTATTTTTCCATGTCTTGTACTGTCTGACGTCTCCCTTTACCCCCGTATCTGTTGTCCACCCCCCTAGGAAGGGGTTATAGATGCTTCATTGTGATAGGTTCCCCCTTTCTTCCTCCACCTTCCCCTGACCCTCCTGGTATGGCTACTCTCAATATTGGTCCCCAGGAGTTTATCTGTCCTGGATTCCCCATGTTTCCAGCTCTTATCTGTACCCATGTACATGCTCTGGTGTAGCCAGGTTTGTAAGGTAGGATTAGGGTCATGATAGTGGGCGGTGGGGGGAGGGAGAAGCATTAAAGAACCAGGAGAAAGCTGTATACTTCATTGGTGCTATATTGCACCCTGACTGGCCCATCAGAAGTGGCCTTTTATCCCCAACTCGTGGAGGGAGGGTCTGCTTGTCCAGTGGGGCAGTGGGGGTGGCATAGGAGGTGGTCCCTCTCCAAGGAGCCCTCAGGGAGCTGGACACCTGAGGGCAATGGGATGGGG
>NW_022103901.1:685668-690507 GCF_000313985.2 Echinops telfairi
TCCTGGGTCCTGACTGAGATCTTCCTTCTCTGAGAGACCTCTTGGCCCCCCGGAGACAGGCAGAAGGACCTTCAAGGCCACCATCACCTACAGTGGGGGTCCTAGAGGACTGAGGGAGGCAGTGGCTGGGGGCCCATTGTCCATGGCCCACTGTGCTCTGCATTGTCTTCGGCCCCTGCTAGGTGAGTCTGCTGGGAGGGAAGGGGGTTTCTTATTTGACACTAAGCCCACCCCTCTTGATCATTGCTAGTTGAAGACCTTCAAGTAGAGGCCCACCTCTGCACATCATGGGCCACTCCTGCACCTGCCATCCTGCCCAGGCCCGTGGGTTCCTGCCATGCCCAGGGGTGGGGGTCACTACTATGTCCAGGTGTGCTGGCTGCCTCCCCTGCCCAGACCCAGGTGTGCTGGCTCCACCACCCACATCATGGGCCACCCCTGCACCTGCCATCCTGCCCAGGCAGGTGGATTCCTCCCATGCCCAGGGGTGCTGGCCACCCCCCTCATGCCCATGTGTGTTGGCCCCTACCTGCCTCCTGTCAGCTCTGGGGGCTCCCCATTCCAGACCTCCCTGACTCTGCCGCACGTTCCGGGGGCAGCCTGGCCTTCCCACGCCATCCTGTCTTCCCCGTCCTTTAAACCGTCATCGCAGGGTGTTTTCACGACAGCTCTGACCATTCAGATCAGCACCAAAACTTCCCTGCCTTGTTGCCAGGCCCCGGCCAGCTCCCACAGTGTCCACGGGTGGTCAGGTTACTCAGAGGCTCAAAAGTGACTCTCCTCTATAATTTGAGGATTTTCACGGTGGGACATCAAAGCGACTGGACAAGACTGTTTCCCACTGTGCTCCCCACAGCCCCCCATGTGTCACCCAAAGCCCAGTGCTGCATAGGGTGCTCTCTCATCCCTGGGAGCCCGGCCCTTCTGGAGTCCAGCCCACATGGGGCAGGGCAGGCCCACCGGTGGCTTGGTCCCAGAGGAGCCAGCCTCCTTGTGAGAGTTAGCGGGTGCAGATGCTTGCTGGGCAGCCCCCCGAAGAAGCCACCTGGGTCTCAGATTCCCCGTCTGTGACGTGGGCCAAGGGCCAGACTCTTGCGTCTGTGGGGCAGGCAAGCCTCAGAGGTCAGTCAAGTGTGTGTGTGTGTATGCAGCTCCAATAGCAGCACCTACTGTGTGCTCTCGGGTTTTGTGGGTGCTGCCGCCCTGGGTGACAGCCTGGGGTCCTCGGTGGGGTGGGGGTTTGTAGAGCAGTTCTGAAGGCCAGGCTCTCTAGAGCTTCCACTATTTCCAGAGGCGTTAGAAACCTAGACCATAGCAGACACGTATTCCCACACACTGGTGGCCACTGGGCCTCACTAAATGGACCGCCCCCTAACCCACGGTGGCCCCAGACAACAAAGCCAAGCTGCCCCTTCCCTTGGCTGCTGGGTGGGCTCAAACAGACGATGCTTGGGCTGGCTGTCCATGCTTCCTTGGGGCTGTCAGGGCTCCTCCTAAGAGACCCCCAGCCCCACGTCCATCTACCGGCCAGCCTCCGCCCGGGCAGGAGCCCTGGTGGCGCAGAGCTCACATGTTGGGCCACTCATTGTGAGGTCAGTTCTCCTCACAGGAAGATGAGGCGCCTGCTCCTGTCGAGGTCACTGCCGGAGCCCCAGGCCCCTTCTCCTCTGTCCCAAGGGCCGCCATGGGCCGCACTGACCGCAGGGCTGGGGTTTGGGCTTTGGAGTCTGGGCTTGCTGCTGAGCGTCTGATGGGAGGTGGGCACTCAGGAGGACGTCCTGGTGGCCCCACGGTACATGCTCACCTTGGCCTCCCCAGAGGCACCATGGCTCTGATGTCATTTTGACGACGTTTGAGCGTCCACCACGAGAGGAGCTGTCACCGCTCCTGCTCCCAGACCAGGGCCACTTGGCCCGGCCATGCCGAGCGGGACCCCACATGCAGAGTCCGCACCTGCCGCGCGAGGCGCTCTGGGCGGCCCCCCTCCGACAGCTGGCTGAGTGTTTCACCGAGGCGAGGGGATGTGGTACAAACACCCTTCAGCAGCAGATGGCCACTCCAGAGAGGCTGGGGACCAGCGGGCAAGCGGAGCGTCACATGGTTCAGAGCTGACGGGCAGCATGGGGCGGCTGTGGGCCTGCTGCCTCCCCGGGGCCACCACTGCCTGGCAGCTTGGGGATCTGTCTGGACTTGGGTGCTCCCTGGCTCCCTTTCAGTGGGTGGGGTCACCTGTGGGTGTATCCCTTCAGAGAGGCAGGGGAGGTGCCAGGGGTCCTTGCCCCAGAAAAGCCATAAGTAGGTATTGTTCTGTGGGCAGGGGTGGGCGTCCTCAGGGATGGGGTTCAGGGCACCTGAAGAGCATCACCTATGAGGTGTGGTTGGCGCCACAGCCACCGTGGCTCCTATTGGGTATGTGGCCCATTCTGTGGGCAGGCAGACCAAGGCCACCTGACGTCCCACAGATTGTGGCGCCCCAGCCAGGATTCCTGCTTCCCACTCCCCTGGGACCCTGAGGAGAGGGTCTTCTCAGACTTGACCCCCTAGCCTTTGTCTGTGGGCTACAGGCTGGAACGGTGAAGAGCGAGGCCAGGCTCCCACCCGCACCCCCACCCCATCCCACTCGGGGGTAGGTGAGGAGCCAGGTCAGAAGCCGCCCTTGTGGCTCTGGGGCACCTGCGAGCCACCCAGGACTCGGAGCCCTGGGCAGGCACCATCAGCCTCTGAGCCCAGAGCCTCCCACTGCAGCCCTGCTGGCTGGGGTGGGCAGTCTGGCCTGGCTCAGAGGGGGTTACGGATCCCCCCATGGCTCCCCCGTGGCCTCCAAGTGCACATTGTACCCCCGCACGACCCCCAAGTGCACGTTGGAGGCTTATCCCTGCACTTTGGATGCAGGAGCTCTGGCAGCACAGGGGCCTGCTCACTGAGCTACTGCCCACAAGGTCGGTGGTTCTGACCCACAAGCTGCTCCACAGGAGAAAGATGAGGCTTCTGCACCCAGAAAGAGTTAAAGTCTCTGAGACCCACCAAGGCTGCTCTGCTCTGCCTTATGGGGGTTGGAGTTTGGTTTGCGTCTTCAGGACTAAGGTGCCCTTGGCCCAAGCGCTGGTGTTTTCTTGTCATCTGCTACACGTGGGAACACTGGGCCTGGACCAAGAGGTCTGAGAAGAATGATGCGGCGGAATCTCAGAATTCTCAGAATGGACTGTGAGCAGCGTGAGTACCTCACACGGGTGGTCAGGAGGGCCAGTCTCTGGGGGAGGTCGTGATGCTTGGCCAGGTGTCGGGCAGCGAGAACAGGACGGCCCTCGATGACATGGACGGGCCCCATGCTGCAGCCCCGGCTCAAACAGGACGGCGAAGGGGACAGTGTCATCACATGCTTAGTCCTCAGTCCAGCTCCGTCTGGGGCACCTCGCAGCGACAATGCACCTGCGGGTGGGATCTCAACTGGGGGTGCTCAGAGGGAGGACTCCTGGTTGTGCTAATTCAGAGCCCTGGTGATGTGGTGGGTCCCTGTTGAGCTGTTCATCTCGGGGTCAGTGGTTTGGAAGCATGGGCCGCCCTGTCTCAGACAAGCAGGGGCAGCACTCCCTGTGCTGCCGGGTCACCGTGAGTTGGCGCTGGCTTGATGGCAGGGCGTCCTGAGTCATGGTGTGAGGGGGGCTGGGAGGTGCTCCCCTGTGAGTTGTCAAACCAGCTGAGCAGACACAGCAGGAGCAGAGATGGGAGAAGACAGATGCCACGCGCAGGTGGCCATGGGCCCAGGGCCTCTAGACACAGAGGGAGACACGGCCCTTCTGCAGCACCAGAGAGACAGGCCTGCCGCTGGCACCCGGCCGCCCAGCCTGGAGCTGTATGGACATGTCCCCTGGATCTCTGCCGCCCAGCCTGGAGCTGTATGGACACGTCCCCCGGATCCCTGCTGTCCAGCCCGAGCTGTGGGGAAATGTACCCTGGCTCTCTGATGTCCAGCCCGAGCTGTGGGGAAATGTACCCCGGATCCCTGCCGCCCAGCCCAGAGCTGTGGGGACACGTCCCTCGGATCCCTGCTGTCCAGCCCAAGGTGTGGGGAGTGCATGCCTGTCCTCAAAGCCTCCATGCGTGTGTTTCTGGGTGAGCACAACTAGGAAAGGGGAGTGGCTGAGAGGATCGTGGGGGGCTGCCCTGGGAGAAAATGGGAGAAAGGTGACTGACCAGCCAGGGGCCGGCTGCGTGGGGGCCTGGGGACCACAGTCACACAGCAGGGCCACAGGTCCTGGGCTCATGAGTTCTCAGATCTAGGAGACTTGTGGGCATGGGGCGGTAGGTGGGGAGGAGGCCACACGGGGAGGCAGGAATGTGGTGGGCTTGGGGCTTCCTCCTGGGGGTTGTGGAGAGTTGTTCGGGGCCTTTAAACAAGGAGGCGCTGGCCAGAAGGAGCCAGTGTGCTGAGACCAGGTGTCCTGCCCTCTGCCTTCCCTGGGGTGAGGGGAGGCCGCCTTTCTCGTGGTCTTTGAGTGGGGCACGGGCGGGAGTGGCCAGGGCTGGCACGTCACCGATTCCCGGGACTGAGGTTATGCAATGTTCATTATTCCTCACTGCGGTGGCCCACGGAGCGCACACCGACTCTCCGTGACCCTGCAGGGCGGGGAGCGCTGCCCCTGCGGGTTTCTGAGACCTCGTCCTTCTCCCGTGGGGCAGCTGGGGGTCACAACCGGGGACCATGCAGGTCGCAGTCCACCGTGTAGCCTGAACGTTTTTAAAATGCAGAGTGATGGGAACAGGAAGCCGGGGGGACGGCATGGGAAGGGCAGGCACTGTGGCAGGTGGGGATGGCGGAGTCACCACCGAACCGAGGCG
>NW_022103901.1:691363-704397 GCF_000313985.2 Echinops telfairi
CTCCTCCCTCCTGCCTCAGTGCACTTGGCGTCTCACAGATGGGGGATTCAGACTCTCCTGGGGCCGAGGGTGAATGGAGAATGGGTCTCCCCCCACGTTGAAGGCTCCTCGGTGGTGGGGGGCTCCGCAGGGGGGCTCTGCCGGGAGTGACACGTCTGGGCACCAGTCTTCCTTCCTCTTGGTGTGGATGGACCACATCTCATCATGTTTGTGTCCAGTTTGGGGTTGTTCTTGACACTGGCCACACTTCAGTCCCTGCCCTCACACCCCAGATGGACCGGGCACCTGGTCTTGCCTCTCTATGTGGGGCTTGGGGCACCGTCTGCCCCCTCAGGCTCCCTGAGTTCTTCCTGGAAGCCCCCTTGTTCACCTCATCCTCCCCTGCAGTCCAGTTGCCCTCTTCCAGGCCTTCAATGAGGTCCATCTCTGGACGCCCCTCCACCCCAAGCTGGGCAGGGTTCCGGAAGGCACCCATGGCCCTGTGCAGGCAGGAAGGATCATGGTCCCTGTTGTTGAAGGCCTTGCGCTCAGCCCCCCTCTGGGCATGTTGTCAAGGCACTCAGGGCTCCAGCGAGTCTGGGGGACACACTGGCAGGAGGTTCCCCACAGCACCCAGAGGAGCCCAAATGCAGCCTTGGGGGAATGGGGGCAGGGAAAGAAGGTCACCACGTGGGGGTCAGGTAGAGGGGGCAGCCCGGTCCCCCTCCATGAGAGCAGCCCAAACTCAGCCCCGAGTCTCAATGACCTGGACCTGGAAATGCCATTCTGGGGACAACTGTGACCCTTGATACCCAAGGGTGACCCCCAAAGCCTGCCTTCACCCCAGAAGCAGAGGGGAGAGCTATGGACATTGATGCTGCTGGGGGATCGGGAGAAGGCCAGGCTGGTTTCTGCGCCTGCCCTCAGCCTTGCTCTGTGGGTAACTGTGGCAGGCCCCCAGCCTCACTTTGTATGTAGTTATAGCAGCCCCCCAGCCTTGCTCTGTTTATTACAATAGAACAGACTGTGCACCACCCCTGCCTCAGGCTTCCCCTGCCCCACAAAGAGACCCGAGGCTCAGGTTGGGGCAGGCTGGGGTTCATGGCTCAGACCCAGGCTGGCCCTGCTCCCCTTTCCCAGCTGCTTCCATGAGGCCGGGTGGAGAGAGAGGCCTGGGACTAGAGACCAGCTGGGGTGGTTCGGTGGGCTCAGGATAGCTGTTTGAACCCGTAGCCCATTGGACTTGGGGCCAGGCAGGACATGTCGGGGACATGCTGGTGGACAGAGAGGTGCCCACTGGCTCATAGGGGTCCTACTGGATGCCCACTGTGGTGCCTTGAAGATGGGCTTTGGGGTCCAGAAGATGACCTTCCTGTGCTGCCCACATCTGGGGTCACAGAGGGGAGGGCCCGAGAAGGACATGGACGTACGGGGGACACTGAGACCCAGATATGGCACACATCAGCTGCTCAGGGTCCCCTCCAGACGCCAGTCATCAGAGGCTGCCTCCCACCACCTCCCCTCGAGGGCAGGGGAGGGGTGGCTGCGCCAGGCCCGCCTTGATTGTGTCGATGGGAGATGGTTTTCAAGGTGAAGTTTCTAGTCCAGTTGAGTCCCTCTCGTGCAAGGCGAGACACCAAATGTCACCCCCGCCCCTGGCGCGCGCCGCGGGCTCTCCCGCCGCATTTAAATTCACTCCTCTCCTCCTCCCTGACACCTGTTTAAATCAATATCTTCCTCTCTAGGTCGCGGGGAGAATGTGCCCGGCTCTCCACACCATGCTTCTCAAATCCACTAAAATCAACACAATAATTGAAATATTTTCAAGCTGATTACACCGCGGCCCGAGGCTAGCCTGGTTGCTAAGGGTTAGCGCCGCCGTTGCTAGGGGGAGTAAATCATCTTGCATTATTTGATTTTTGTTATAGATATGAAACCGCTACTCCCGCGATTAAATGTCTCTCAGCCTAACACCTATGGGACCTGGGGAAAGAGGAGAGGAGGCAGCCACCCTGACCCTGTCAATAAATATCTCTAACTTTTCCTGTCCCCGGGCCTGCAGCCAAACCTGTCTGCCGCTTTTATTTCCTCGCCTGCTCTCTTCCCTTAACCTGACTTTAAATAACAAAGCCACGGGCACGGCGGATGGACAGACGGATGGGGCTGACGTGCTGCCGAAGGAGCGGCCCACACCCGCCGAGATGGCCACCCCAAGGCTCCGTCCATGTGGATGCTTGGCCCCAAGCCTGCGAGGCGTGGAGACAGGCTGGCACATGTGTGGGTTCAGCGGGGGCCCAGTGTCCCACTGTCCCTCCTCCCGGGTGACCTCTGTCCATTTCCAACCTCTGTCAATTCTCCCCAGACTCTGGTGCAGAGACCCGGCCTGGGTGAGCGGCCTGGCAGTCAGGGGGAAGGTGGGAAGTGGTTACACCTGTAGTCGGCCAGGTTACCAGAAAGACTGAGGCCTGTGCCATGCCCCCCCTCCCCCCAACCCGAGGGACGGGACACAACACGGAGCCTGGAGAAGCCAGGGCCACCTGGTGCCAGGCAGCCCTGTGCCTCCTTTCTCAGGGCCCCCGCCCCCCCAGGCTGCGCCGTGGGCCCACATGGAGTGGCTGTTAGGGCAGGTGGGCAGGAGACTGCTCTGGGGGGAGCCAGCCAGCTGTTTGGGGAACTGGAATCTGGAGTCAGCTAACAAGCACACACTAACCTGTCAGCAGAATAGCTCCCGGTGCCGAGAGCTCTGCCCGGGCGGGGCCTCATCCTCGGCCCCCCGCCCGGTCCTGGCTAACCCCAGCCTTCCCTTCGGGCTGCTTTTGGCCTCTTCTTCCTGGGCTGTGTCCTGCTGTGGACGCTTCCCTGGATCCCCAGCCTCCATAGGCAGGGCTTCCCCCCACTCCCAGGTCTGGTCTGGGAAGCACCCCCAGGACACCTCCAGGCTGCTGTTTGTTGGTCACCCCTGTCACTGGCTGTCCCTCAGGCCCTGCGGCTAGCCCTGCTTCACAGCTGCGGGTGAAGCATGTGGTCACCACCACAGTTTGTCCTTCTACCCCTCTGACACTGTGGGAGGTGGCCCGTGTAGATGTGGTCACTGTGGGACTTGCGAAGAGACACCCCACTGGGGGCCCACCCACCCTCCAGGGCCCTGGCCAGCCTGGCTCCTGTCCACTGAGGGAGGGCCCGGGGTGGGCTCTGCGGAACACAGCAGCATCCAGCAAGGGAGGAGGCTGTTTGGGGCTGTCTTGGCTGGGGGTGTGTTTGAATGTACCCCCAGGCTATGCCCTTGAACCATCCCTGTGCATGTCCAAAGGTTTCTTTCCTGAGCCCAGATGGGCCAGGGGAGAAATGGGAGCCTGCTGCTCACCCAGGGCTGAGGGTGGGCACAGGATGCAGCATGGACCCCGCTTCCTGGGGCCCCATGACGCGTCAGGCACAGCATCACCTCATTCTCCCAGCTAACTGGGCTGCCCCTGAGTACAGAAAAGGAGACCAAGGTTCAGGGTGGTCCCACCACCTACCCGAAGTGCTAGCAACCGCAAGCCACGGCCACAGAGTCGATTCTGACTGGTGGGCGCCCCTGGACACCCAGGGGACTGTGCGTCCAGGCGGACTGTGCTCCCTGGGGCAGCAGCTAGGCAGTGGGGTCCCTGAGGACCACAGGCTGGGACCACATGGTGGTTACCCACCCGCCAGACCAGAGATTCTCCGCCTTCCTCACGCTTTGACCTTTTCATACAGCTCCTCAGGTTGTGGTGACCCCCCCAACCGTAACATTATTTTGTTGCTACTGTAATTTTGCCACTGCTTTCAATCGGGTGACCCCTGTGAAAGGGTCGCTTGACCCCTAAAGGGGTTGTGACCCACAGGTTGAGAACCGCTGCACCAGAGGTTTGCAGCAACCAGCCGCTCCGGGGAGAGACCAGTTCGGCCAACAGCTGTGGACACTCCCGGGGCAGCTCCCGCTCTGTCCTCCAGGGCTACTGTGTCCTCAATAGTTCGATGGCTGTGAGTTTGGATTTTTATAAATAACTCATTTATTGGGGCTCTCACAGCTCTTACAACATCCCGTCCGCCAGCTGAACCAAACCCATCTGTGCAGAGGCTGGGTGGCAACGAGCTTCTGCTGTTGTTTAGTTTGGGGTGGTGGGGGGTAACCTTCTTGGAAAGCATTGGTGCTGGAGGAGGACACAGAAAAGAAGTAGCCAGAAGGACAGACTGACCCATCTGGGAGGAAGGACAGCCACCCGGCCGACCGGAGGGCACCTCAGAGGCAAGGATGGCGGCATGTTGTCGGTGTGTGTGTGTGCGTGTGCGTGGGGGCCGACCAGTCCCCAGAGGAGGGCATTGTCTTGGGAGAGGGAGAGGGACAGAGAAAGAGGAAGGCCTCGGTGGGGTGGACAGACACACTGCCTGCAGCCTCGGGCTCAGGCATGGCAGGGCTCGTGCGGCGGGGCGTGGGCGGCATCCCTTCTGCTGTGCACAGTGCTGACTGGCCGGCACCTGACGCCCACAACCCCGGTCGTGGTGGAAGCAGCTCTCCAGCGTTCTCTCGAGGCCGGCTGCGTGCTTTGGACGGCCACCCTTCAAGAGGGGTGGGTGAGCTGCCACCAAGCATGTTCAGCTACAGTGACCCTGTGCAGGACAGATGGACACACCGCCCGATCCCGTGCCCGCCTGTCGCTCCCATGTCTGAACCCGGGCTGAGCAGCCACGTGCTGATCCATCTTGTGGGTGGTCTTCCTCTCTGTCTCCGCCCTCCACTTGACCGTGCCTGACGTCCTTCTCCAGGGACTGGGCTGTCCACCCTTCTTCAGGCATCCTCCCTTCTCATTCAGCTTAACGCCAAACCTTGCATGTTGCCCAAGGACAACCCCCATCCCCCGCCCAGAGCAGCGAGGTGTGCAGAGGGAGGTGTGCATGAGTGGACTGGGCTGGCTGGTGGGAGTCCCCGAAGCTGCCCCCACCCCCCACCTAGAGCTCACTCCACAGCTCTCAGCCCCAGACAGAGCCCCATGAGACCAGCTAACCAGGGGAGAGGGTAGGTCCAGGAGGGAGTAGTGTAGAGGACAAGCTGGCTGTGTCCAGGGCAGCTGCCAGGATGCCCACACCCCTGAGGATCTCAGGGCATCAGAGAAACTGAGGGCACAGGGTGAAAAGACAACCCCAAACTCCCACAGGCCCCCCGGGGGTCAGACGCCCTCTGAGAAAGGTCTGGAAGATCCAGACAGGCCCAGAAAGCAAGGACCAGGCGCAGGGTCAGGGACAAGCTAAGCATGCTCTGGAATGGTTGAAGCCACCCTTGGGGAACAGGCCGGGGGATGGGGATATGGACCCGCTGGAGCCCCTCCCAGAAAGATGGGGTAGTTCTCCCCGGAGGCCCAGACATGCCACAGCACCCCACCCTACACACGGGCAGATGACCCAGCCTAGGGGGAGTGGGGTGCGGCCTGCCTGTGCCAGTAGCAGAGTGGGCATTCTCCACCTTTGGGTGCTGGGCAGTTTCCTGGCCCGTGGGGAGCTCTGTGGAGGGTGGTGTGATGGACCCGAACCCCACCAGAGCAAAGCCCTAGCCCTCAGCATCCTAACCTGGGGGTCGGGGGCTGGGAGGAGAGCCCGGGCACTCAGACATGCGGGCAATGAGGCTGGCAGGGACAGAGAGGCCCTAATCAGAGCTCATGCTGGACACAGCCGCTCTGGGGTGGTCCCTGGGGCCTCCTGCATGGATCTGGGCTGTGGGCGGGGGTAGGACCCCTGCTGGCCCTTTGGGGGCACTGTCCAAGGCCATGGGTGTCCTCACTTCAGCTCCAGATACCCTCCACGCCTCAGGCCTCTGAATTCCTACACAGACTTCAAAGCCCTTTCAGACTTCCCCATCCCCAACGCCAAGCACACAGCTGGCTCAGGGCCTGCACTGCCCATAGGTCCCGAGGGCAGAGTCTGATGGTGCCCGAATCCCAAACTGCCTAGCCTGGAGCCAGGCACAGGGAGGGCATCTGGGATGCCTGGGGGCGGGAGCGCTGTCTTCCCTTCCATCCACACAGCTGGTGGTGACTGGGAGCCCCACATCACTCCAAGGTTCCTGTGGCAGCCCCAGGTGAGCCCTGTAACCCGGGCCTTTTGAGCCCTGGCCCTTCCCCGCACCCCCGCCCAGCTCTAGTCCACAGAGGCAGCAGTGCAGGTGGCTGGGGAGCATGAGAGATAGGGGCCAGCACAGCCCGACAGGCAGGAGGAGGAGGATGTGGGTGCCAGTGTGGCCTGTGTGGGCTTGGCATGCCCGTGACATCAGCCTGGCCCCGCCCAGGAGAGAGTTCTGGCTCAAGGGCAGTGGGTGGGGTGACGAGGCAAGTTGGGGGGCAGGTCGCCCCCACCAAACTTGAGTGGAGGCACCGGCCCCAGTCCTGTGCTGCCAGCCTCCTCCTTGTCCTGGATGGGGGCCACACGGGGAGCCTCACTCACCCTGCCTCTCCTAGCATCCCCTGGGGGCGCTGCTCTCAATGCCCGGGAGGCTTCAGGAGCGGGCAGGCCTGGGGCTCGCTGGTCCCTGGGGCCATGCCTGGGGAGGGGGCTCAGGGCGCCTCCATTTACCAGGCGGCGACCCCCTAGCGAGCCGGGCTGGGAGACCCTCCCCGGCCATTCAGCGCTGCCATCTGCCGCCTCTCCTCTCCGGGCACAGCCGCGGTGACAAGCTGGAGATATGTCAGGAGCGTTATCAGCGGAAAGCAACATCTGCCTCGCTGACACCGACAATGGTGGCCCATTTAGGCTGTCCCCCTCCTCCCTTTAGCCACAGACAACAGCTCCCTGCATTATATTTCCTCACTCAATTAGCACTATCATCCCGCTGAAATAGAGGCCAATTTACCTATAATGACATCATTGTTAGGCACGCCGGCCGGGCTGTCACCAGGTTGTGGAGACAGGTCCGTCTCTCTCCAGTAAGCCCTGACAGGGAAGGGCGCGGGGCGCGGGGCGCGGGCGCGGGGCGCGGGCAGCCTATGGGCGGCCACCCCGTCACCTCCGACCGCAGACATTGTCTCCGACAGCTCGCAGGGGCAGTGTGGCGGAAAATTGAGTCCAGATTCATTAGGTTTTTCAGTGTGGCGCTCAAGTCAGTTAAATTGATACATTTCCTAACGAAATTGAAGTGCTTTGTGCTGCCAGCGGAAAGCCGGGTGACCGGCCTCGGCCCGCTGCGCAGCCGAGCGAGCTGACGGATCCATTAGGCCGCTCCCAGCGCCGGCCCCCGCGCCTCCACTCCTGGCTGCCGCTGTAAATCTCCACCAATTTCGGGCCTAATCATCATTATAAACCTGGCCCGCACCGCTAGGCCCAGCCTTGCTCCCCGACAGCCCTCGGTGGTGTGTGTGCTGTTCTGGCCCGGCGTGCAGGTCAGCAAATCTGCCAGGGGTGGGGGGATGGTGGGGCAGGGGAGTTGGGGGCTTGGGTGGGGCCGGGTACTGGGGGCTGAGTAGGAGCAGAGAGAGGGGTGCAGTGCTTAGGGACCATGGGCGTGCTTGCTGTCAGCAGGGTCCCAGGGCGGACTGTGCACCCACTTCACAGACAAGGACACTGAGGCCCACCGTTTAGGTGCAAACGGTCTGCCAGCACAGGAAGGGGCTCCAGAGAGCTGGGTTTCCCAACCTGGCTTTAAAAAAACACACCACCACCGAGTCCATGCCGACTCACAGCGACTACCCCCACCCCCCGAGCCGGTAGAACTGCCCCGTGGTTCCCAGACTGTCACTCTCCAGGTGTGGAAAGCCCCATCTCGCTCCCGCTGAGCGGCTGGTGGTTCCAAACTGCCGCTTTAATGTGACCAGCCCACCACACAACCACACCGCCACCAGGGCTCCTGCAACTTGAGCCAGCCACTCTGATGGTCCCCATCATCACCCTCTGTCGTCTGGGCCACGCTCCTTCCTGGTGGCCCACATGGGGCTTCCGAGGCTGTCAATCCTACGGGAACCTTTCCCTCCACGACGCCAAACCCCTGGCCATCCAGTGACCGACACACGTGGCTGGAACAGAACCACCTACCCCTGCAGTTTCCGAGATGCCAGTCTCACCTCTGTCCTGTGGAGCGGCTGGTGGGTTCAAACTGCTGACCTTGCTGGGAGCAGCCCAACGTGGACCCACTGCGTCACCAGGCTCCAGCCTCGTCATCCTCCCTCAGAGCTGCTGGTGGGCTTGAACCCAGCGGCACCACTATGGGACTCCTGAGGGGGCAAGACCTGGCATGGCATGCAGCAGCAGCAGACCACAGCACTGGCTTCCTTTCTGTGATGTGGGGTTCCAGCGTCTGCCGGGGCCACGCTGTGCAGTCAGCATCTCTGAGAGAGACGGGGCCCATGAGCAGTATTGCGGAGTGGGAGGAGGGCAGGAGGAAGGTGGAGACACGCAGGGCGTGTCTGTGCAGATCTGTGCCTGGCTATCTTTGGGGTACACATGCACCTGGGCCTGGAATTTCGGGGTCACACGGAAGGTCTGCAGCTCACGTTTTGAGGAACCCCCACCTGTTCCCCAGAGGGGCGGCCCCATTGCCTGCTCCCCCAGCACACTGCAGGGTGTCCGGTTTTCTGTATCCTGTGGTCACTGACACGGTGTCTCAGTTCCACAGCACCAGTGCGCTCTCTGTCCAGCACCCACGCCGCCCACCTCGTCCCCCAGACACCACAACGGGGCCTCGCCTGCTGGTAACTGCACTGTCGGTGGGATTGCACTGTGGGCCTGCTCCCTCTGCTGGGTCAGCAGCTGCCCTTTTCCCAGCTGTGTAGTATTCCACCGTGTGACCGAACCTGTGCTTCTGAGATGCCGCCCTCCTCATCGTGTGCCCTTTGAGTCCCTCCACCCCTCCTCCCCCTTATTTTCTCTCCCACCCTCCCTCCTGTTCCCTCTGCCTCTTTACCCTCCCTCCCCCACCCCGTCTCCCCGCCCTGTGTGTCTCCACCTTCCTCCTGCCCCCCCCCCTCTGTAGTTAGAGAGGAGCTGTACAGTGGCAGGGCCTCATGAAGCAGGTGCCCAGGTGGGACAGAACCTGCCTACCGCCCAGAGGGGCCAGGGTATGGACCATAGCGGGGCCAAGGACCCCTCTGGCAGAGAAGGGGGAGGCAAGGGCAGGGCAGGCTCGGTCCTGGCCCACCCCGAGAGGCTGAGCCCCGGTCAAGTGGGCCCAGTGCTGTCCCCTCTGAAGGGTCCTGTCGCATGACGAGGGGTGTGACTTGGGGTGGGAGGGACCGGAGTGGGCCGTAGAGATGTGCTGGAGTACACTGATGGGAGTGGGGTGGCTTCCATTTGTGAAGTGCCCACTTGGCTGGGAGGTGCATCGACCACTACCACCCAGCCTGACGGACAGTCTGGAGCCTGAGAACTCAGGGCTTTCTTCCCCTGAGGAGTGGCTGGTGGGCTTGAACCACAGGCCTTCTGGTTAGCGGCCCCACGCTCACCCCCGAAGCCACCAGGGCTCCTTGGAGATGCAGGCTAATAAGGCAGAGGAGGACGGCCTGCCCCAGGCCTGCCGAGTGTGGGCCGGCCCTCCGGCTGGCTTTCTGTACGTGGGTGTGGGTGTGGGTGTGGGGCTGCACATGCAGGTGTGCGTGCAGGTGTGCCTGTATGTGTGCGTGCATTACGTGTGCATGCATGGGTGTATGTGCATGTGTGTATGGATGTGTGTGCATGTGTCTGTGTGCATATAAATGTGTGTTTATGTGTGTGCGCATGTACGTGTGTGTGCATGTGCCCAGACCTGGCAACATCGCAGTAGCAGTGCACATGGCGGGAGCCCAGAGCCTGGCTCCTGACCACCATGTGCACTAAGGGGAGAAGCGGCTTGGCTGGTCTCTGGGTGGCCGGGGGAGTGGGGAGGCGTGGGAATGCTAGGCCTGCAGTGTCTGGTCCGGAGAGTGCGGCAGAGGTCAGAGAACGGTCCTGAGTGCAGCCCGCCCGGGGTCCTTCTGGCTCAGTCGAGAACCACCTGTGCCTCTGAGCTAGGAGAGACGCCAGCAGCCAAACCCTGAGCGACACGGAGCTGAATTAGTATAGACATGGGGAGCAGAGAAAGCTCTTTCCAGTCCAACTCCAACCGAAAATCACCACTGGTCAGCCAGTCCACGACCAGCGGATCCGAGGCAGAGCCCGCAGTGGGCATTAAAACCAGGAGGCAAAGGTTCCGGGAGGTTCTAGAAAGGTGCCAATGATAATGGCCAGGGGTCAGTGGGGGTGAGGTGGGAGCAGAGCATGGGGCACTTTTAGGGTGGTGACAGGCGGGGTTCTGCATGACTCAGCAATGGGGGTCCCTGCAGGGAGCCTCCCTTCCACCCTGACGCCACCTTCCTCCTCAGAGCCCAGTTTTGTGGATTGTTGGCGAACACGGTGACAGCACGCAGCTCTGCTGCAATGAAATGAGATACATTGTCAGAAACTCACAGGCCTGCACAGCACAGCGTCAGCCAATAGTAATGCATCTGCCCAAACCGAGTGTCCACACCCGCCCGCCCCTGCAGCGAGGGAGCCAGTGAGGACCAGCTTCAAGTATGCGGGCAGGGCATAGGGACTGGCTTTGCCCTTCCCGTTTTAAGTTGGACGAGGAGCACGAGTTGGTCTATTTTCACAGGGTCTCCCCACGGGAGCTGCGCCAGCTGCTGAGGGAGGGAGGGTGGGTGGGCGTGACTTTGGCAGTTCCACACCAGGAGGCCGTCCGTCACACAGTACTCAGTGTATGCCGGCAGCCAGCGCCCCTGGCTCTGGAGGTGCCCCCGGGCACGACGCAGGCCCCTGCCCAGCAGTCCTGCCACACTCCATCCAGCCACAGCCCCTCCTCCTACTGAAGGAGGGGCCCCACTCTCCCCAGAGCCCAGGTCACCGAAGTCAAGGACAGGCTGAGTCGAGCTCCAGATGGCAGGGGGCTCGAGCGTCGCCACAGAGGTGGTACACGTGTCCTCGACCTTGTTGGCATCTCCAGGTGAAGGGTGTGGGGACCCTGTCCTCTCCTGGGGGCCTCTTTCTGGGTGGGAGATGATTCCGACCTGGGCAGATGACAATGGAAAAGTCACGGAGCGGTTTAGACCGCAGAGCTGGGGCTGCCGCTCCCTGATTTTATGCATCAGACGAGAGGTCAAAGTGCTATGGGGTTGCTCAAGAGAGCAGGGTCGAGTTCCCTGGGAGTTCTGCAGGTGGGGAGTCCGAGATCAGGGTGTCGGCAGGACCGCTCTCCCTCCAAGGGTCCCTGGTCCTCTCTGGTAGCTGCCAGCAGCCCCTGGCTTGTGGCAGCATCCTCTGTGCATGTTGTCCAGGATGATGCCAGACATGAAGAGAAGAGGCCCTCCATGACCTCAGGCCGGGGTGGAGGTCTCCCCACGGGGCCTGAGTGTCTTGCCCAGTCCCTGCACCTCATGCACGGCCACCATCAGCTGTCGGATGGAGGAGGCTGGCCTGCAGCTGGTGTGCCTAGCGGGTTTCAGCAGAACTTTCAGACCAAGATGGGCTGGAGAGCAGGGTGCGGCCAACACTTATGACGTTCAGTCAAGGAGAACCCTGTGGGGATCTCGGAGACCCAGCCGAGTTGCATCCCGCAGTTCAAGGAGCTGCCCCAAGGGCAGCGGACTCGCACTCGCTGCTGTGGACACGCTGCCCCCAGGCAGGGCTGCCTCGGAGGTCTCCAGCAGGGGCTTTGACTTGTCTTCGCCCTCAGGGCCTCCGTGTACATCTTTCCCCTCCTCAATTCCTTCCGAGGCATCAAGTACGCCCAACCTACCTCATCACCCCTCAGAGCCCAACCCATCCAGCCTCATCTTATAAGGCAGGCGAAGTCTGTGTTCGTCCGGTTGACTGGGGAAGCAAATTCATAGCTATTCACACACATGTAAGAGAGAGCTTTATATCAAAGAGCAATTGTACATTAAGAAAACATCCCAGCCCAGTCCAGATCAAGTCCATAAGTCCGATATTAACCCATATGTCAGAGACCAGTCTATAAATTCCTCTTCAGACTCACGCGGCACAGGCAATGACGCTGAATGCAGGAAGTTCACAGGCCAGTGGGTGGAAAGTCTTGTGGATCCAGTGGCAGTGGAAGCATCTCAGCGTTGGCGTGGGTCTCCACGTGGCTCCTCCAGCCCCAGGGTTCTGGCTCCATCAGCATAGCTCCATGTGGCTTGTCAACAGGAATGTCTCACAGGGAGTGTGTGTGTCCCGCCTCCTGCGAGCTATTTTTCGCCTTAGCACCTTCAAATGAGGTCCTCAAGCTGTGACCTGATTGACAGGCTAAACTCCACCCCTTCACCCTTAATAGTCTCAAGTTGTAACTGCCACATCCTCTCTATTGTGGATGGATGTGTGGGAGTCTGAATGAGAGTTAGCCCCTTCCCACGGTCAGTCGGGGACAGGCAGAGGTGGACGGTCCCATCCCAGGGGGACATTCGAAGGAGAGCAAGGGTCATAGAACATCTAACCTGTGACTGAACTGCCGGGCAGTTTACGTAGCAAACCCAGCAGGCGCAGAGCAGTCAGTCCATGGCCTGAGAATGACCCTCCGTGGCTGAGGCTCAGGGCCTGCAAGGGCAGTCAGCACACACAGACCCTCACCCCAGGCACCTCTCAGCCACTCTCCTCCTTTCTTCTTTAACCAAGATCTGTCTCGAGTGTGTTGAAAGTATGCATCATCACACGGGTACCCGCTCAGCCCTTTCTCTGCACCCGCTCCCTCAGTGACCGGCTCCATCCTTCGTGTGGGGCTGTCTTGATGGTCCCACTTCCACAAACTCAATGCCCCTCCTGCCCCTTACCCCACCCCAGCAATCAGGATGCTCAGGCCTCTCTCCGTCTGCAGTTCCACACAAGCAGGAGCTCACAGCTCTGTGGTCAGGGGGCCTCTCAGCTTCTCACCCAGGGTCATGCCTTCAAGGTCCACCATGGCTGTGTGGGGCAGGACCTTGTCCCCTCCACGACAGAGTGACCCTCATCTGTGTATGTGGGACATGTTTGTCCATCATTTGTGGTGGACATCATCCATGGGTGGACGGTGGGTTAGATGGACAATGTTGTGCTTGTCCATCATCTGC